>NC_054387.1:64863884-65463884 GCF_017654675.1 Xenopus laevis
TTTTCTTTACCAGCAAGCACAGCACTGAACTGACATTATAAAGGCCTTTGGAGAGATACCAAAGCTTTTGGGTCAGACAATGAAACAAATACATTTAATTGTTTTTGGTGTCTTCTAAAATGGAGTATCATTTCCCCTTATCCCTCTGTCCTAAGTCCATAATAATTATTTTTGTATACTTCCTCCGTTAAATAGCTTTCAATATAACCTTTGTGCTGGTGATACTCAAATGTATCTCCCAATCTCAACCCATATTGTATAAGACAGAAATGACTGTTTTATTTCACATCTACAGTCAGAGCATCTCAGAAAAATCTATTGCCTTTAAGGACTCCAGTATCTCACTTTCTTACCAGGCCTGGGTCCACATTTCCAATCAATAATTAAATCCAATCAATTTCACCTAATAATATTTTTACAATACAATAATTTATTACAGAAGATGCCACTAAAATTCTAATTCAGTTTTTCATAATGCTACATATTGACTACTGTAACTGACTGAGCTGCAACCCTTGTTCAGGAATTCCTTCCCATTTTCTTTTCAAATTCTTCAAACACATTTCATTAGAGAAGTTTAGCTTGATCTAAGCAAGCATTATTTCAGTATGCAGTATTGTACTGTAAATGCAACTGCTACTTGCTAGGTACAATAGTTAATGCAATTTCTCTTACTTTACTGACTTCTGATCTTTACCCTCCCAACAACTTGTGTCTCACACCTTTTTTTCCTTTTAGATTGGAAGCCCTATTGAACAGGACCTTCTGAACAACTTGCATCAAGCAACATTTGTATGTTATCTGTATGTTTGATTTATACACCTATTTACACATCAGCAGAATTTGTGTTACTCATAAAAACTCCCAGCATAAAATAATATACTAAGAGGGTTATTACTAAAATCCGAATTTATCTAATTTTTTAAATAAAAAACCACATGCAAACTCCAATACCCGATTTTACCTCATTTATTATTAAAAAAGCTTGATTGAATTGGTTCGGGTAAAAAGTCAACAAAACCGAGCGAAAAACCCAAATTGCACAATTTTTTCAGGGTTTTTTCCCAAAAAGCTAAAAAAAAAATTCAGATATTTGCTGAGAAGCCTGAAATGGTTGGATTTTGGAACAAATTCCAGTGCAGACCAAAGAAGCTTCAAAATAGAATAAGGATCTCTGCCATTGACTAATACACAAACTCAGCAGGCATTTGGTGTTGATGGGTAGTGATGGGCGAATTTGCGCCGTTTCGCTTCGCCGAAAAATTTGCGAATTTCGCATGAAATTCGCAAAATGGCGTTTTTGACGCCGGCCCCCCCTTTTTTTAATGCTGGCACCCGTTTTTGACGCCTGCGTCCGTTTTTTCGGGAAAAAAAATTTATGACGCCGGCGAATTTTTGCCGCAAATTTTCCTGGGCATTTCGCAAATTTATTCGCTGGCGGCGAATCGCGCAAATTCGCGCCTGGCGAATAAATTCGTCCATCACTATTGATGGGCACAAAAGGATATTTGTGTTTGTAAGAGCACCGCAAGCACTTTTTTGGATACAGATAACTTATTATATTAACTATTTTTATTGTTAATTTAAAATCAAAATTTATTGCTCACTGTAGCATTTTTTTTGGTAACATACAATGGGGCTGTTGAACTTAAACTCTCTGGTCTTTATTTTTTGAAAACTATATGAGTGACTGCACTATTTGTAATTTTGTGTCAGTTTATATACACATTGCACAGTATTATATGACAACTAAAGTAGTTGTTGAACTATTTTATCTGCACTGACTATAGGGTCTGATGGTACTCCCTTTTTTTCTATGACCCCCACCCATACTTCAAGCCTGTCTTTGATTGCATGGTAAAATGCTGGAGCGTGCTAGTAAAAGCTGCCCAGAAATATTTGGGAGGAGCAAAACTATTATAGAAATTCTCAAGCTTTATGGTGTTCCTTGTAGGCATGGATTCGTGGTTAAATTTCAACATTTTGCCCTTCACAAACGTTTTTGCGAAACTGCAGTGCTCAAGCCCCAGACCTTCAGCTTGGGGCTTGATGCAGTTAAAATTATTTAAATTAAAATAAGATATATTTATTTAGTAGAAAAACATCTAAATAAAAAATAGCCTTACACATCATAGGCTAGGTACTGGAGCAAAGTCCAGTTTGTGCCAGCCTACTACAACATATAAATTCTTTATACACCTCAGAAATCTGCTAACTCTACTCACCTCATCTGAGCCATCAGCACAATCGTATTCTCCATTACATCTCAAATATGCTGAAACACATCCTCCACTGTCACACACATATTCACTTGACGAACACGTTGGTGATACTATAAAGAAGAATCCAAACAGGAAATATTTGCATATTTAAGCACAAAGAGGCTCAAGAAATATTTATATTTTTATAAAATATGTGTATGGTTTATCCAGAGTCATGACGTATTTGTGCTCCTTTATGCTTGTAGCTGCAATTGCAGCCATGCTAAAATGGATACAGTTGTTGCATCCATTGGGGGGGGGTCATATATCAACACTGGGCAAATTTGTCAGAGGGCAGTAACCAGTGGAACCAATCCTATTGTTGTATTCATGGTTCTTCCTGCAGCTGGCTGAAAAAAGCCAGTCACTGATTGTTTGCTATGGGTTGCTGCCGAAGGGTAAATTTGCCTTTATCATTTGTAAATGAGCCCAATTTTGTGTTATGTGTGCCTTGTAGCTCCCAGTAGCAACAATAATTCCTGTTGCCTTTCTGCGGCACTGTGGGGATCTATAACCGGCTGGGTTAAGTTCTATTGCAAATTAAAATAAGAATTTAATGGGGACATGGGTATTCCCCTATGTCCCCCTACTGTGACAAAGAGCAGCAGTCAAAAATGTGCGGAGGTCACAAAAGGTAAATGAAATTTTTTTATAGTATACTAGGATGAAAACTATTTTCATTATATTTTCAAATGTCTTAATTTTTAAAATATTAAATAAATAACTAAAATTCCCCCCAGGGATTACTGAAAATGAAAGCAGAGAAGAGTGCATTAAATATCTATTTTCTCTCTGGTCTTGGGTAATGAATTTTGTTTTTATTGTGTAAATGTCTTTCTGATGATTTATTTTCCTGTATCATAACATTGCTAAATCCATCTAAAAGTAATAGGAGGAAAGCCATATTTTAGAAAATGGCTAAATTGCTCATTATAGTGAAGCTGTGTACTGCACATGCTGTATAAAGTATGTTCTGTGTAAGTACTATGGAAATTATATGTTTAGCTTATGTGAGGTTTGAAAAGTTTACTTTGTAAATACCTGGTTCACAATGTTTTTCATCTTCTCCAGATTTACAGTCTTCATGCCCATCACATTTCCACTTTGATGATATGCACTGTCCAGTAGAACACTGAAACTGGTCCTTTGCACATCCGGTTCCGCAATTTCGCTGTTGACATGAAAAAATAATATATATTAATCAATTATGCATTTGAACATTAAAAATCTTGAGCAAATAAAATGGAAATTGTACCTGGTTTACCTATAATTACATAGTTTACTAGATAAGACCAATTTAAATGGAATTAGATAAGAATCAAAAGCTAGCGTTTAATAGTCTATTAAACAACAACAATTATCTTGTTGGCTGATTTAAAAGTTACTCATATTAATTTATTATTTGTATTAGTGTATTTTTTTATTTGAGAAAATGTTTTTGTTTTCATATTATTATTATGTAATTATTGTTAATTATTACAAATATAATTATTCAGATATCGGTCCTGTTATCCAGAAATACTTCATATTTTTTATTTGTGACCGTTTTTCTAATATTAAAGTGTAAAATTTCATTTTTTACCTCCAAATCAACTCAAGGGGTGGGATCACCAACCTGTAAACTGTTCTAAACTGATATACTTAGTTGATATATTTCTTATCTTTGTCCCTGCTGAGCAGAATCCCTGAATTTCATTACAGGCAGCCGTTAGAATTGATGCAATAGTTGCTAATACTGCAGAGATGCTGCTGAAAAATTTATCAACTGTATGTTGCATAATTATAACAGTTTAGAGTCTGCACTTGAATTACTGAGATGCCAGACACCAATACCAAAGACAGGAACATTAAACTTTAAACTTAGATTGAAAAAACTGTAAAAAATAAAAAATGGAAAGTAATTGAAAAAAATCCCTATGTCTGGGAAACAATGTGAAAGCAATTGAACTGAAAAACGTGTTTGGAAGGTAAACAACCCCTTTAAAATGAGTCTATGGGAGGGGCCTTCCCGTAATGGATCCCATACCTGTACTATAAAACATATTACAATGTAATATTATTTAATAATCTCCTTTTTTATTATAGTATATTCGAATTTCAGACCTCAAGATCTTGCTACAGGTATGAGACCTGTTATCCAGAATGCTCAGGAATTGTGGTTTTCCAGATAACGGATCTTTCTTTAATTTGGATCTTCATACCTTAAGTCTACTAGAAAATTGTATAAACATTAAATAAGGATGGTTGTGGGTGCACTCCTAAGGCCATATAAAAACATATTTAAATACAATAATCCCCTGTCTAAAAAAAGAAAAACAGGGTTTTTTGTTACAAAGTTATGATCATAATATTGATAAGCCGCCATACCACGTCAAGGTAAACCCCATATGGCGGTCCCTAACTTGTTTACCTGTGATCAAAATATAAAAGCTTGGTTTCAATCTGTGGACTAGATCCTCCCCCGCCACCTGCATATGCGGCTTTTGAAGGGGAGACTGCCCAGACCAATGCCCATTAAAAAAAAAAAAAAAAAAAAAGTGATTATGAAGAGACTATAATGAAGGCAAAGTAAAGTTGTACTTATGCTTATACTCACAAACATACACACACAAGAGTGCACCTATATATATATATATATATATATACAACTTTACTTTGCCTTTATTATAGTCTCTTCATTATCACATTTTTTTTTTAAAAAAAAGCCGCATATGCAGGTGGCAGGGGAGGATCTAGTCCACAGATTGAAACCAAGCCTCAGGAGATTTTTACTCCAAGTAATGCTGTTAAGCAGAGAGGTATATGACCTTTTATATTTTGATTACAGGTAAACAAGTTAGGGACCACCGTATGGGGTTTACCTTGACGTGGAATGGTGGCTTATCAACTTTATGATCATAACTTTGTAACAAAAAACTTTGTTTTTTCTTTTTTAAATACATGCACTTGCATATTCATTGAATTATATAGACAGGGGTTTATTGTACTTAAATATATATTTTATATGGCCTTAGGCGTGCACCTTAAACATTAAATAAACCCAATAGGTGTGTTTTGCTTCCAATAAGGATTAATTATGTCTTAGTTTGGATCAAGTACAAGCTACTGTTTTATTATTACAGAGAAAAAGGAAATTATTTTTTAAAAATGTGGATTATTTAGATATGATGAAGTCTATGGGAAAGTACCTTTCTATCATTCAGAGATTTCTGTATAACGGGTTTCCGGATGACCAATCCTGTAATTAGTATTCTGATTAGTGCTTAAAATACTATTAATTCTTAAAGTACAGATCTCAGACAGATGCTGTTTCGCAGAAAAATTTGTGAATTTCCTGTGAAATTCGCGAAACGGCGAATAATACGCAAAGCAGCACCAGCATCTCGTTTTTGACGCCAGCGTCCAATTTTTTTCACTGGCAAATTTTTGCAGCGGTTTCACGAATTTGTTCACCCGCAGCGAATTGCAGGGATTCGCCGCGAATTTGCGCCTGGCAAATAAATTTGCCCATCACTACTAACCAAAAGACAATTGCTAAAGGACTTGTAAAGCCTACATTTTCCTACCATGTATAAAAGTTGACCATATCTTCCCTACCCCAGCCACATCTTTGTATTGCATATACCCCCTCCATTTGCCAGCACCATCACATTTTCCTAACAAACAGCAGCTTTCACCAGATGGCCATTTTCCCTCTGACACATCATCAGTAACATTGACATCTGCAAACAACACATGTATGCTGTAAAGTTCATGCAATGCAGAATGCAGGATTACACAGACACAACATACTTTGATAAAAAAGTTCTGCTGGGGTTGAGCACTGTAATGGTTAAGCTGAGCTCACGAGAAGTGGTTAGGAGAAAGAAATAGGATGAGACAGAGTTTCTATGGGAAACAGCAATGTTGTCTCTCCATTGGTTGTTTAGTAATCTGAACTGTTAAGAACTAAGCATGCCCATGAGTCAACAGCCAAAGTAAATTCCTGAGGGAGGGAGCAGAGTGGGTTAGAAGAGTAGAAGGATCTCTAAGTGATAAAGGGGATGCTGCAGCCTAACTGTTAACCTTTTAACAAAGGTTAAGTTATCTAAAGGTTTCGAAGAGGCTGTTCACTGATCAAATTTTTGAGTTGGGGTTTACGTGTCTTTAATGGCACTATTTCCAGTGCTTTGCCTTTGGTTATTGCTGTAGAAGTTACTGTATGACACATATGATCTGGGTGATAATCACCTGAAGACAGGATTTGTATATTTGTTGGGTGAGAATACAGATCTAAAGATTAATTAATGCTGCAAATTAATTAACATTTATTAGTCTCTATAGATAATGCACTCTCATAGGCATGTATCATTTTTAGTTTTATTTGACTTTATTTTGCAGTTTATTGACACTGCATCACTTTGGTAAGAACTAATAAAGCAGTTGTAGTTATGCTAACACGATAGAATTGCATTTGTAGGAGTTTCTATCTGACAGTTCATATTACTTAAGAAACCCTTTAAGATTAATCTGACAATGAATTAAATTGAATTTCACAAATAAGAAACATGTTATATTAATATTTAAAGCAGGATTGCCTTCAAAAGTCCAAACTATTAAAGACTTACAGTATGTGTGAACACATTTTTAATTAATTTGAGGGGCATGCCACATTTATATAAGGATATTCTCATGTCTAGGGCATTAAATGATCTCTTCTTTCTTTATTATGGCCCATTGGACATTTGCCACTTCAAATATTTGCAACAACATTACTATTATAGACGTCCATATGACTTTTAGGTACCTGTCCTATTCAAATTAACCTAAGCGCAAGAGTGCTAGTGAAGTTTTGCTAGGCAGTAATTAACGCTAGCAAAAATTCACTATGAAATGCTATCACTGCTGAAATAATGCTAGCGAAAATTTGCCAGCGTTTGGCTGCTGAGATGTAACTCCGCATTTTAGTGAATTAGCATTGTGTGCACTCCGCAATAAACACTTGATGTGTTACAGCAGACCTGTGTGCCATTGGATTTTGCTTTTGTTGGCCTTTCACTAGGAGGTGGCCATTGGATTTAGCTTTTGTGGAAAATCTTAACACACATAAAATAATAAGATTTACTTGCTTCCAATGCCCGTTTTGGGGGGTGAAATTCTTGAAATGAGTGTTCATACTGAAAATTTGTTGTAAACACAATATACAGCCATGAAGTTTGGTCAATAACTGTATTTTTCTAAAGGTCATTGATTTTTTTTTTCTCCTTGTGGGATAGCAAGTTCAAAAATGTGCTTCCTACTCTCCAGGCATTGTGCAATTACTGAAAGACATGGCTTCATTCTTGTCACCAAAGCACTAGAGAAAACAGAAACTTTAGCTATATTTGACCAGGCTTAAAAGAAACAATTATCAGAGGTCATATTAGAACAAGTCTATATCCACTCTAGATTCAACTTAAGGTTACTCATCTGCTCCATACAATTTCTTTTCAAGCATTTTTGAGTTGAAGTTGGGGTTAAAAGGTTTATTGAAAATAACAAATCTAGCAAGACAGCTTTTAGGACATGTATATTAGAGGTGTATACCTCATCGCTTCCATCTGCACAGTCGTATTCCCCATCGCACCAAAATCTTGATGAAATGCAGTCTCCGTTAGAACAAAGAAACTCTTTTAAAGCACATGTCTGTGGTTCTGTTGGATAAAAAAAATATAATATAAATCATTAATTATACATTAATTTTTGTAATTTTACATACACATTTAAAGCACCACTAACAAATTTATTGTTATCGTTAAAGGTTAATAATGCTTTTATTTATTTTTTATAAAGATGTTTTCTTGCCTTTCCACAAAGTTCCCTGACTATGACTGAACATTTTATTATAGAAGGTAAAATAAAATTGAAGAGATTTGTCAGCTGTCTACATTTGTTTTTAACATGTATGAGGAACAAAGAGTCTATGGATTCTATTTCATGAAATGGAAAGACAATTTTGTAACAATGAATCATTACTTAATAGAATTTATGGAAATGTTTACATTATTTTCTTGTGTGAAAAGTGAACCATCTTTTTACATGTTTGGTCACCTTTTTTGTAACATCTACACCATCACTGCTCATGAATATATTTTCAATAGAATCTGTGGCACAGAGGCTGCTATTTTTTTAATTGTATGACACCTTTGCTTTAGAGAGCAGAAAAAAATAACTATAACTTCCCAGGGTCCTAGTTTAATGAGAATGTATTGTATTCATATAGGTTCTGATAGTGCTGAACACTTGCCATGGTAATATTCATTTTCTGAATGTGCAGTACAAAACTATGCTGCTTGATTAGTTTCTAAACTCCGTTACTAGTCCTTCCATTGAACATCTAAAGAATCTTTTAAAAGACACAGTAGTTGCCTACAAGCATTTAAAAAAAGTGGATTTGCTAGTGTTAATTGAACATCTGGAGGTCAGGAGAATATCTTTACATAACAGTTCTGCTTAAATATTGGCATGAGTTTAATTTTTTTACCGTGCATGGAAATATGGTGTGGGTTATTGTACAGCAACATTTGGATAAGCAATGGTTGAGCAACAGTGTTTGCAATAACTGATGTGAGTATACATTAAATGACTATGTGTTCATACATGAATTCCCAACATTGATATATTTTTAACACTACAAACAATTAAAATAAGAGCTTGGGCTGTAGAAAACCAGGAAAATTCGATTTTTGGTAAGTGCATAATGTCTAGGTTGTTTTTTTTCCTGGAAATCAACACATAATTATCTGAGTAATTCAATGTAATTAAATAAAGCCTTTGCAGGTACATAAACATGAATCCATTTACAAATTTATTTAGAGATATTTCTAGAACATCAAATAACTTATAAAAGCATAGCAATTGCCATATGCAAATATTAGTATTATTCCACATGAACAAAACGTTGCAAGGATCTTTAGGTCTGTATTTGCATAACAAAGGTTTTACTTTTTTTTAAATGTAACTGACAACACTGGAACTAAAAGTATTGGTATCCTAATTTCTTGGGTTCAAGCCCCCGTTGTTACTCTACATTTGGTCAGGTCACCCCATAGCTAATAACAAGATAAGTTGTATGAAAACAATATTTGCATCAGTTATGTAGCAATAATATTTACAATTTCTAGAACATCAAATATGTGTACACCCCAGACATCAAGCTACATAGGCCTAGGTTTTATGAGTATCTTTAAAAACAAATAAGCATTGTCCCAAATCTCATTATAGCTCATTTATAAATTGAACCCTGCAGGGAACATCTTACCGTATATACTCGAGTATAAGCCGACCGAGTATAAGCCGACCGAGTATAAGCCGAGGTACCTAATTTTACCTATGAAAACTGGGAAAACTTATTGACTCGAGTATAAGCCTAGACACAACTACAGCCCTGTCTCCCAGCAGTGCACATTCCGCCAAAGCGACCCCCCCAGCGATCAACCGGACTTCTTTGCAAAGTTGATGGTGACAGAGAATCAAATCAAACGGATTACTGTGTGCATTGTCCCACTGTCCCACTACCATGTGCAGAGGGTGCTGTGTGATATTGCCATCACTGTTAATCCTTCATATAACCAACAGAGGGCGCTGTGTGATATTGCAGTCACTGTTATTCTTTTATATAACCAACAGAGGGCACTGTGTGATATTGCAGTCACTATTATTCTTTCATATAACCAACAGAGGGCGCACTGTTATTCTTTCATATAACCAACAGAGGGTGCTGTGTGATATTGCAGTCACTGTTATTCTTTCATATAACCAACAGATGGCGCTGTGTGATATTGCAGTCACTGTTATTCTTTCATATAACCAACAGAGGGCGCACTGTTATTCTTTCATATAACCAACAGAGGGCGCTGTGTGATATTGCAGTCTCTCCCCAAGCGAACTGTTGGTATAGGAATGATTAAAAGTGACTGCAATCTCTGCTACTGCCCGCTGACTCGAGTATAAGCCGAGGTAGACTTTTTCAGCACATTTTGGATGCTGAAAAACTCGGCTTATACTCGAGTATATACGGTACTTACTTTCTTAAATAATGATATACTGCCATAAAAGATAACAGACAATGGATTTTCCCATCTATAATATGTTTTCCTGAAACATAGAAATGTACAGTACATTGCAGCTACAATGTCCACTGTCTCAAGACAAACAGAATGCAAAATACACATCTGCACCTCTTTTAGTGTATTTGCTCTGGCTTGTCCTTTTCTTTTGATTGGATAACTATGTGAGATTCTTAAAGGACTTATAAAGCCTACATTTTCATGCCATGTATATAAGTTGGGCACATCTTCCCCACCCAAATGGCATTATTTGTACTGCATATACCCCCTCCGTTTGCCAGTGTCATTACATTTTCTTAAAACAAATAGCAGCTTTCACTCTGGGGTAGTGATGGGCGAATTTATTCGCGAGGTGCAAATTTGCGCGATTCGCCGCCAGTGAATAAATCCGCAAAATGGGCGAGAAAATTTGCTGGCATCAAAACAAAAATTGGATGCCGGCGCCGTTTCGAGAATTTTTAGCCGTTTCGCGAATTTCGCTTGAATTTCGTGAATTTTTCGGTGAAGCAAAACTGCGCAAATTCGCCCATCACTAATCTGGGGTAATTTTCCCTCTGACACATAATCAGTGCATTTATATCAATTACCACTTATTTGATGTAACGTTCATGCAATTGAATAATGCAGACTAACACAGGCAGAATTTAGTATGATGACAAGTCCTGTTTGGATTAAGCACTGTAATGGTTAGTCTGAGCTCAAGAGAGGGGGTTAGGATTTAAAAATAGGAGCAGACAACTAGAGCAGATTTTCAATGGGAACCAGCAATGGCATCTCTTCATTGGCTGCTAGACTGGAGAGTGTGTTTATTAATCTGAGTTGAGTGGAACTGAGCATGCTCAGTAGCCAACAGCCAAAGGAAATTCCCAAGGGAGGGGAATGAGTGGGTTAGAGAACCAGAAGGTATCCAAAGTGATTAAATGGATGCTGCAGCCTTGCTATCTTTGAACAACCAGAGTGGCATGTATTTAGAGATTTCAAAGAGGCTTGTCAGTGATTAAATAGTTTTGTGGGTGTTTATACAGTATGTCCTTTAAAGGGAAAATACCCCTCTCAGTTCATTCAATTGGGTTTTTGTAGAAAAGATGCATAAACACTATCTGGTCAAAAAAAATATAAATGTATAGACATAAATTATTCCACAAACTAAAAGTAAACTATGATAGTCTACCTGTGCTTAGGGACTATTTCCTCACAATGCCCTAGGCTCGCAGTGTAATGCAAACCCTCCCTCATCATGTTCCATTGTGAAGGGGAGGATTCTGGTACTTTTCTTAATGGGTGGCACACAGATTATCTTTAAAAAAAAAGCAGAAGGACTTCTGCTTTTGGAAATGTGTCTAACATTTGGAAAATGTAGGGACAAGGTTTGTAGGTAAGGTTATAGCCTTATAAATATCCATATGTGTGAAATTTAAATGCATTTTAAGTATACATAATTTTTCTACAAATTAAAATAAATAGTTTTTCTAAATCCTTTCATATGTAAAAGAAAGAGAATAGCATTTACCTGTGTCTGAAATAAATCTACTCAAATATAATATAATTATTTCATTAACCTTTAAACTTCTATTTAAGTAGTAAAGTGTGGCTTTGTAGCTCTTATATGTGTCAGGGCAAAATTTCAATAGAGCTTGATTGCTATATTCTTTCATTCAGCACTCTATTGTGTTCCAGTTGCTATTATTATTATATTCCAGCTCAGTAAAATTTGGGTTTGATTTATTCCATTAAAGTAAAAAAAAAAAAAGTGTTAAGTGTTACTGTATCATGAAATAAAGTTTTTGAAGGAGACTAAAAACTGGTTGTTGACTATTTTGTTGGATCTTCTAAAGGATGGACTAAACAGAATGAACAGTAAAAACAGAGCTCTGCCTGGCACTTTGTATGAATTTAATTCAAGGACTGTATAGTGACATAGTAAGTTAAGTTGAAAAAACACCCATCAAGTTCAACCTTTTAACTCTTTTTAACTTGCCTAACTGCTAGTTTAGTGGTCTCAGTTTAGAAAATATATGGGCAAGCATAAAGGACATTTTCAAATAAGTAATATAAGTGATACATTTTGAATGTTTGCCCATTGGATTCTTAAGAATCTACAAAAGTTATTCTATATGTAAGGTCTATGCATTATACTATATGTGAGAACACAAGGGACAACATGTGTTGGCAACTCAAAGAGGATGTGAGAAATCTATGAAACACTCCAATTTTTCTTCCCAGGTCTCAGAAGTAGTTTACTCAAACTTGATTACAATTGTATCTGTTAGTGTCCAGCCCAGTTGTTATAATACATTAGTCATCTAACTGCTATCATAAGTTATTTATGTTATTACATAAATTATTTTTACTTTCTAATATTACACCACAATAAGATATTAGGAGGGCAATCATTGATCTATTTAGGTTAGGGTTGCCACCTTCCTTGTGAAGAAAATCCGGGCAGGGGGTAGGTGACATCAGTGGCAGGGTGGGTGATGTTGGGAGCAAAACAATGATTTCTAGGAATGGATGATGACATATGAGACATATGTCTGACCACTGAGTCATTCTGCACAGAGTCCTGTTCAGAGTTCCAACTTTGGAAATCTGGACAGGGCTGTTGGAAAAGGGTTGACTAATTCAAAGCCCTAGTTTAAGTGTTTTTTCCAGAAAATATTCTAAATGCCTCAATTGATGCAAACAAATAAAGTTCCTGCCCAAAGTGAGCATTTCTGTAAGGTTACTATCTACCATTGAACTTTCTCATTGTTTTCTCTATGTTACAATTTGCTACAAATTGGCCTCTTCGCTTGTTCAGAACTTTTGTCCTGTTCCTTTTACACTAAGTCCTGGTGGCATCTGAGTAGCTGAGGGCTCCTTCCAAAGCCAAAGGTGGCTGCTATAGGCAGAAAAGTGAGCCGAGACCAGGAACTTGACTTTAGTTCTGAGTTTAGGGTGCCATCATGACAATTTAAACAATAAAAAACATAAAAAATTAACAAAACTGGCATTACATTGTTTTATTTTATACATAAAACAGAGTGCAACTTACTGCAACTTTCCTCATCTGAATTATCCCCACAATCATTTTGTCCATCACATCTCCAATGATCTGGAATACAGTTTTTGTTTTTACACTGGAACTCATGGAGCCCACATGCCTTTTTGTCTGCAATGTAAGAAAATAGATTTTTTAGCAAAATTAAACTGTATGTCAGTGCAATAATATAATAAAATAATATAATTTTCAAGCAGTAGCACACTTCTCATTATACAGGGGCAATTATTTAATGAACTTTCGAAACAAGCTAATATGAAATCAAGAATAAAACCATGATATTGTTGGAATAGTAGGAAGTTTACTTTTTCCAAGGTCTTAGATATTATATTCTCATTGGAATAGAAAACATTACACAACAAACTTCAACAACTTCCAAATTGTAGCAACTCCTCAATATAATCTATATTAAAATAGAATGTGATAATCCATTTTCTTGGGTACAGGGCCAGTAAAAATGATATTCTATAAAGAGATTGAAATTATGGTAAGTTGATCAATATCATGGTGCTATCCTTCATCCCTGTTACTAATTGCAATCATGCTCTGGGATCAATCTGCAATAAAGAATATCTGTCTAGATAACTTGCATACCATTTAAAACAAATATACAAATATACAGTGCACAGTATAAGACCTGAGATGGTCAATGCCCTGATCTCTAATTAGATGTCCCACTCTTCACATGCTAGTGACAGTACATAATTACAAGAAAGTAGAACATCTTTCCAGTGACAGCAGTTGACATTCATATTTGATTTGAGAAGACAGATTTTATAGCTGACACATTGATGATCATGTCAAGATAACTGCTTGTGCTTGCAAAAAAAGTTTTCAGTAAAAGAACAATATGTAAGGATATATATATATATATATATATATATATATATATATATATATATATATATATATATATATATATATATATATATCTTTACTGAATTATGTTCTGCAGCATTATTAATGTTATTTAAACTAAAGATTTAATTTGATTTAACTAGATAGAGTATGACCCATTAGAAAATGATCCACAAGATACATAGCTAAATAATGAATGGTTCTGAAAATCTTCATTAGGTAATTAAGTTGCTGATTCTCCCTCATGGCTTCACTGTAGATCACAGTTAGGGATGTTGTGCCATATGATTTATGTATGGTAGTCTATTTGCTTTTCAAATAAGTGTGCTTATATTGCTTTAATTAACATTTTTGGTATGCTGTCCAACGTATTCATCTACAATATGGTTTTAGGAAACAACACTCCACTGAAAGTACCCTAACCCGACTAATGACCTTCTAATAGCAAACGCCAACAACCACTTCTCACTACTAATACTTCTTGATCTCTCGGCTGCATTTGACACTGTGGATCATCCTCTCCTCCTCCAATCCCTCCATTCACTTGGCATTCATGACATGGCCCTGTCCTTGTTCTCTTCTTAGCTCACTAATTTTTGCTTCATTGTCTCCTAAAATGGAGTAGCATCATCTTCTCCCCTAACTCTTTCTGTTGGGGTTCCTCAAGGCTCTGTCCTGGGCCCCTTATTATTTTCTCTCTATACTCCTCCCTTGGAAAACTAATTAACTCATATGGTTTCCAATACCACCTCTATACTGACGATATATACTCAGATCTATCTTTGCTCTCCTGATCTCAACCCAGAGCTCTCAACTCGGGTCTCCTCCTGCCTGTCCTCTATGTCTACTTGTATGTCACACCGCTACCTTAAATTAAACCTCTCTAAAACGGAAATGGTATTCTTTCCCCAACTAACACAAGTAACATTTTAGAAGTATCAATTGATTATTGAATTAATTAGCTATTAATATTCATCAATTGGAGTATAAGCACTGAACTTTACTTTTAATTATTATGGAATTAGAGTTTAAGGCTTTATTAATTTGAGATAGAGACTAATTTATTAAATTTGGCTACAAGCTGGGTACTTTTCTCTCTTAATAAATCATCCTAGAAGTATTTATCATAATTAACAATCCCCCTCAGGCCCAGTGCCTTGGGGTTATCCTAGATTCAGTCCTATCCTTCAATCCTCATATCCAGTCACTTTTCAATCATGTCACTTTCACCTAAGAAACATATCCAAAATATGATCATTTATTACCCAAGATGCCTGCAGAATTCTTATTCACTTTCTCATCATATCATATCTAGACTACTGCAAGTCTCTATTACAGATGCAGCCACTTTGGTTTGTCTGTTTGACACAGAATAACTAAACACAGATATCCCATTTATCTCATTTAACACAGAAAACTGCGTCACAACATCCCATCTAATTAAAGCATTCACCATTGTGAACAATGGAGCTTTGGTATGCTAATGAAAAGGTTAAATGCATTAAATGAGTTAAGATGACTTAAGATAACACAGTTTCTTCAATTACCCCTGAGTCATGACGCATTTAACTCACAAATCCAAGTGGCTTCATCTGTAATTGGCCTTCCCCACCAGAGACTGTCACCTCTCCAGTACATAATGAACACTGCAGCCAGGCTTATACACCTCAACAACTGCTCCTCCTCTGCCATGCCACTCTGCAAATTCCTGCACTGGCCACTGCCACTACCATTTAAAATAAAATTCAAACTAATGACCCTGACATTCAAAGCACTTCATAACTCTGCCCCACCCTACATCTCTGAACTCATCTCTAGATACTCACCCAAATGCTTACTATGCTCCCCTGCTGACCTGCTTCTCAATTTTTCTCTCATTACCTCCTCAAATGCTCACATTCAAGACTTTGCAAAAGCTGCGCCCCTCTGGAATTCTCTCCCACGGTCTGTCTGACTTATTTAGAGAAGCCTAACCTCACTCTCTTTAGCTACCAAATGCAATACCATATGCAACATCTCTCACCTGCTTATTTCAAATATTGTCCACTCCCACACCTTGTGTCTCATTCCCTTCCCCTTTTAGATTTTAAACCCTTTTGCACAGGGCCTTCCTCACCTTTTGTACTGGTACTGGTCGTTATTTACAGGTATGTATTTTCCATGTACTGTATGTAATTTATGTGATTTCTTTGTATAAACAGATTTATTTGACAGCGCTGTGCAATATGTTGATGCTCTAAAAATATATGTTAATAATAAAGATATTATTAATAGAGGTATATCAATATCAACTATATATATTGGTGTAGAATTACTAAAATGTTGGCGAAAGGAGCTATTCTAAGTTAATCAAATGAATTAAAAATAATTATACGGTACAGTAAATTTACTGGATTGTAAAACATGTCTGATATCATGCTACTGACAAACTATGAGCCCTATTACCTGTTAATTTACTGAACAGTAGAAAACCTAGGCAATCTTTTTACGTTTCATGGAGCTCTAGGAATAAACTGCATCAGGTGAAATGTATATTTTGCATTCATTATCATGAGAGTACACTTGCATTATGCAAAATGAAAATATCTGTAATCAAGATGGAAACTGGTGTAATCAAAGACCAATCACTGCTTCTTTGAGTTTGGAGTCCTTTCATCGTTATGTTCTATTGCAATAGTCTACAGTGACCAAGATGAAAGCATGGTGTCAGGTTTTATAGGTGCAGGAATAACTGCAAAGTCATCAAGAATGGAGAGTAGAATGAGGACGTCATCAATAGAACCAGAAAAAAGGACAGAAGGGCATTCAACAGTCAAACTAATCCAGAAAACAAGTAATGGTCAGGGCAAAGGGCAACAGTGAGTGATGTGTACACATAAAAGTGAAAATCCCTACTTAAGGATATTTTATAAAGTGGTCTTTTGACTATGGAAAGTTGGGGAAAAGTTGTAGCAAATCCACTAAAGCTACTAGTATGCTTTAATTCTTGATCATCTGTTGAAATATGACAAGCGTTGTCGGCCATTTGGGTGCATCAAAGAATCTTTGATATAGAATAAATTTAAATAAATAAAAAGGACCATGTAAAAGACAAAAAATGTACCATAAAGTTTTTGCTTGTTGGTGCAAGATGCAATGTATCATTTCATTTGAAATATTTAATAAACAATTCCAGAAAATAAACCCATACATTTGAGTTTTACCTTTCCTAATACAAAATTGTTTTTGCAAGACATCAATCTAGGGAAATATAATGGAGAATGAAAAAGGTCTTTGGGGAGTTATAGTCACTTAGAAAGAAGCAAAGGAGTCATGCAGAAAAAACATCACTGTAATATCCTACTCCATTAATCCCATCAACATTCTAGTAAAAAATATTTTTATTACTATTTTAATTTTTTTGCATTTTACTTACTGCAGTCATTATTTCTCTTTTATTTCAATTTTGCTGTTTCAGACTTTGATGGAATTAATGAGATGAAAACTCTTATCTTGCAAATAATAGATTGTAATTCATCTACATAATTAGCAATGTAATTTATAGAATATTGGATGTAATATAAATGAAACCTACAAAATATTTGATATGGTATAAATATTAGGAAACAACAAGAATAAATGTATGTTTATTTTTCAGAAACATATATATGCTGCTGGTTGCTTAGAGGTTTATTGAAATCATTAACTAAGAACAGACTTATGCTGTTAATATATATTTTGCCCATTATGTTAACTCATTGCCAGAATAAAAAACAAGAAATGATATGCAAGAATACTAATGCACCCTGTGAGTTTTTACAGAACATATTCCTTGTGCTCTAATTCAACCAAAAAGCCAGAATTAAATATCCCACTGTATTTGTAAAAAATACCATAGTTAGATGTATTCTGATATTAAACTTTGCATCTCACATAATGAGAAACTGGATCTGGTAATGAGCTATTGGAAATGGTAATTAAGGAACAGGAAATACATACCACACAATATTTGTAGTTAGGTAGGGGAGCTTATTTAATTTAAAGTGATACTGACACGTTCCTATAAAAATCATAGGAACATGTCAGTATGAACTAAATGCCGCACATGGAATAGTTCCCCGCAAAGCCCCCCTGCAAAGCCGTCCCCAGCTCCGCAAACCCGTGTGCAGCAGACCGGCTGACACAGCTAACTGATCTTCCTCTTTCCTTCACTGACACAGTCCCTTTAGAGCTTGTGCTAAGCACTACTAGTTTGTGCCCTTAAGATGATCTTCTGCATCTCCAGGGTCATTGAAGTTGTGATTATATGTTTTGATTAGGTACTCAGTATTATTTAAAATCATATGTGTGCTTGTTTCTGCAGTTGGAACAACCATCCTAATCCTGCACTTTCAATGCTACACATGCTATAATAGCCCATTGCACTTTAAGTATTTGTATTAGGTGCCATGCTTTATATCTCAGCATGATGATGCCATTACGCAGCATTTTTTGGAAAAGACGTCAGCCAACCACCAGTGTTACCTACTATATGAGTAACATCTCTGTGCCAAAAGGATGAAAGACAGCGCCATGGAGTGTCCCCCTTCAGCCCAAGTAAGCCAGGCCTCAAAATAAAACAGTATGCAAAACCATATAATGCAGTTTTTTTCTGTTTAATGAATCATTAAACAAAACAATATTGTTTGTAATGTAATTTAATTTTTTTAAGCTTCCTTCCAACCATGAGAAAAACAGCAAATTTCAATGCTTTGAACACATATTACCAAATGAAGTGACAAAAGCGTACATTTGTCTTCAGAATAATGGAGTAAAAGGTTAATTTGCTTTGCGGTTCTTAATTACTATCTAAGACCTTTGGCTTTTTTCCTAATTGTGGCTCTGTAAAATCTGCTCTCCAAAAGTAATGAGTTACATTTAGTAGTTTTTGTCACAGTGGGTAGCTAATTACAATAACCAGTTTCTCGGAGTGCATAAAACTAGACACTGTTGAGGCTGAAATAACCACTTACAGTATTGAATAGAGCATGTGTATTTATAATGCAGTGTACAGTACCTTTTGATCATGCAGTATCTATCCTTGTCATTTTCTGTATCTAGACTCTGAAGGCACTCATCAGCAGGCATTGATTAAACTTGCAAAGATCTGATTATTTAGAGCTTGCTTTGAGTCTTAATTATACACTGTGCATCCACATTCCAATGGTACACTAAATAAGTTTAACAGACTTGCATTTCAATTGAAACACTCAGGTAAACATATGCCCTACACACAAAGATACAAATTAAAAGGGGAATTAAATTACATCCTTAGTTCAAATTACAACAGCACTAGATTTTACAATCTGATTACTACAGAACGGTATAATAATATTTTTAGCCTACTCTACTCCTTCTTGGGGGGGGGGATAATTACAGACCAACACCAACACAAGGAATCCCAAGAAGTACCCTTAAGGACAGATTTATTAAAGTGTGAAATAAGAACTCAGCAAAATAAAATCCCACTGCTCTCTATTCATTTCTATTAGACTTTAATGTAATTAAAGTCGCAAAGAGCAAAACAATTCGCACCAATAAGACTACAAATCCACATTTCGCAATGCAATACTGTTTCTTAAACTGTTATTGCATTGCGAATTTTAATTGCGCACTCTTAAAGGGGAAGGAAACCTAGTTGGTGCAAAAACCCTCCCCCCCCTCCCGTGTGTTGCCCACCCTACCTCCTCCCCCCTGGCCTACCCATCCCGCTGGGCAAATGCCCCTAACTTGTTACTTACCCTTCTGCACAGGTCCAGTCCAGGGAGTTCACAGACGACATCTTCTTCCACGCGGTCGTCTTCCTGCTTTGAACGACGTTTTGGCGCATGTGCAGTAGGAACATTTTGCCTGTACAGATCTACTGCGCATGCACCAAAAGTCACAAAGTACTTTTGGCGCATGTGAAATAGATCGTACCCGCGAAATGCTCCTACTGCGCATGCGCTGGTCAAAGCAGGAAGAAGATTGCGTGGAAGAAGATGGTGCCTGTGAACTCCCTGGACTGGACCTGCGCAGAAGGGTAAGTAACAAGTTAGGGGCATTTGCCCAGTGGGACGGGTAGGCCAGGGGGGAGGAGGGAGGGTGGGCAACACATGGGAGGGGGGGAGGGTTTTTGCGCCAACTAGGTTTCCTTCCCCTTTAAGAAGTGCTTGAAGATGTTGTAACCTTTTGGAGCAAACATAACGACTTTTTCATTAAGAAGTTTTATTACACTGACTGTGCATTGGCACAAACTATACAATTCACAAATGGTCTTCCACTGTCGGAAGTGGTCGCTAAACAGTTTCCACGCTCACAAAAGCCATATTAAATTTGCGAAAAGCAAAATTTGTTCATGCAAAGGCATAACTTTTCACATTGCAATTCGTTTTTCCGTTAGCATTCCCCCATTAGTGATTTATTATGCTGTCTAAAACAAAATTTGCAGAAAAAACGGTGTAAAAAGCTGTGTAAAATAAATGGCGAATTTATCAAGGTGTGTGTAATTTTACACCATGCGAATTCCAGATCTGCTGCTGATATTTTATATTGCTTCCAGTGGAAAAATGCATAAAAATGTTACCCCATGTTTTTTTACACAGTGAAGCTTGGCAATGCTTGGTGTATTATCCTGCTGTTTTTACAGAGCCTATTTACTATGCCCCAATGAGGCTTATTGATCAATGGATGAATGCTAGAGTTCACCATTTCATAAAAATGCATCTACAGATCCCACAGAAATTAATAGAGAGAGGTGGCATTTTCATGTCATCCTTACTAATTATAGCCCTGCTCCACTGTACCCATCAGAAGGACCCTCCCAACATCTTTAAAAGCCCTACCTCACCCCCATTCTGGAGCCTTTTTGTCCTTTTGCTTCAGTTTTTGCTCCCATTGGAAGCAAGTTTTTTTAGCCTTTTTTCTCATTTGTATGGAGTCCTCAGTGCTTCATCTTCTGAATCATTTGGGAACTGTGGTGCTAACTCTGATATCACTTGTTTGTCTTTAGTACATATGCCCTACTGGCCTGCTTACAGCATGTCTGGTGGCAAATGCGTGTTCCCTCAATTGTGTACCTTACCAGCGGCAGTGGTGTGTATGGCCCCTATACCCCTTATGATTTTTACAGATGGGAGAGGAAACTGCCTTTAGCTAAGGTTAAGTTATCGGTTTCAGCGATTTCACATTGGCCAGCCCATTGGGGTGCACGAGTAATATTAAATAGGCCCCTTAGTGTGTTGTGTCACACAGTATTACCTTGTTCCTAGTGAATCACAAAAAAAACTCATTAAACACACAAGTATTGTAGCTAGACAGTGAAAGACATTAATACATTTTTTACATAAAAATATATAAATGATGATGTTTGCACTTCATTATAAAGTGTTTGGAAATGCTTTGGTCATTATGCAAAATGAAAACAGTATCAAAGAGCGAACAGACAAAATATTTTAATTTAGGATTTCAAAGGTTATGATAGATGCTCTCTCTTATGATACTCACCGCAGTTTGCCTCATCAGATCCATCTGCACAGTCGGCATCCTCATCACACACCCAAAGCTTAGATATACAATGCTTTGTAGTTTTGCATTGGAAATGATCAGGAGAGCAGCTATTTTCAGCTAAAAATAAAAAATGAAGAGTGGAATAAGTTAATTGTATTCCTTGACTATTAATAAGTATTGTTTTTATTTTAAATTGAGACTTTGATAATATTTTATTACGCAAACTTTTTTCCAATTCTGTGGGTTTAGTTTATTAAAGCCATACATCAGAACATGTTCAACTGCTATTGAGTTAAATGTTATTCTTTTATTTGGGGTTCTAGAACTCAATAGCAGCACTGAACTTTAACAAACACCAAATAATAACACCTCTTTGTAATGATATAATATCATGCATTTCAAGTCAACGGAAACTTGATTCAATAATTCAGGAAAACTTTTTTTCCAGTTATAGCTAATCATTATAAATGTAATATAAGCATTTTGTTATTCACCGGTAACCAATAATTTTGCTCTGTAAAAAATACCAGCAAATCATAAATGTCCATTTATCTAAAACTGCCACATCACATATGGGTGTTTAATATAATAGTAGAAAGAGTTACCTTCCAGGTGATTATTAAGAGCTGATGAAAGGTTTCTTAAAATATGAAGACATAATGCATTAAAAAAAGTAATCATGCTTGGTGGTGTATTTTTTAAGACCAGACTAAAACCAGCAACAATACCATTATTTGACACTCTTGTAAACCTGTAAACCTGGTGTAATCCAGTGTAGCCAATTCAATGGTGTAACATATTGTTGTTAAATTGCTGGTATACTGTTAATTTTAAGATTTCACCTATTTGTATGCCACAGTTATACACTTGACTACAAACTCACATGAAATCAACATGCAGCTTTGTAATTTATTTTACAATACACTGCCACACTTACAATGTATAAACTTCTTGCACTTAGGTCGCTGGTTTGAATCAACCTAGGACCCCAGCAAGAAAAGGTATTGATAACCACTGCATCACAGGCTGCCCATATATGATACATAATTTACATCATTCTCCACCATAATTGAGATTACCATGAACGTTTCTATTGCAAGACACTCTTAGGTCAGTTTCATCAGGAGGCAAATAACTATAAAAAGATTTGTACTGGGAATTTTGTCTGCTACAAAATGATGAGGCAAATGTGCTACAAAATAATTAACTGGCAATCGAACATAGCTCAGGAAAAGTTGATTATTTTCTCAGGTTTGTGCATAGTCACCTCCAAGCACATGTTTTTCATTTGATAATAATAAAAATACATCTTCTGAGCTGTAGTACTTTTAGGATATCAACAAAAATCCTTTATTCTTTTGAACAACTTGTGTTCAGTTAAAGAAAATGTGAACTCATTTTTGCTTCATAAGGGTCCTAGTGTGCTTTTTATATAGATTTATTTGACCCTATGGAAGATATCAAAAGCCAGAGTTATTTGAAAAAAAAAAAATATCTCAGGCTACCCAGGTAGATATCTCTGTAGCGATTTGCTTAACTGCTTTCCCATTTATAATTACTACAGGATGGCTTGAGATAACAGAGGCACTACTCCATCTTCCACTAATTAGCAAATTTATTGATGTACATAAATAAACAAAATGTAACATTCTGGATATTTTTTTTTCAGAAGAGTTGATTTCCTGGTAAACAGTTGATGGCAAAAAAATTAACTGATCCTAGCAGAAAATAATGTAAACATGTACAAAAATGTTTGATTAAATATCAAGGGCAAAACAAATACCCATTGACCAGAAATGTTTCCACTATTTTATGATATCAAAAACATTGAAAAAACATGCACCACATACAATTTTGTTTAGGTAGATGAAATTCTTTACTTGCTGTGACCCATCCTTCTCTGTGGCCACAGTTCTTAAAAACTGCTTAAAATAGATTATTTATATTCACATGATAGAAAAACAATGAGAGGGAATATTGCTGACCAATCTCACAGTGGGTAGACTGTCATGACATAAAACATTCTGTCTGAATACTGTTTTTGTTTACTGACTTGCTGACTTGCTGACTTTGGTCAAATATATATAACGGGCAGCACTATGTGAGTACTGCTTACAAATTAATGTGTTCAGTGGGCAAGTAACACTGTCAGTTAATAATTGTTTTATGTTTTGAGTAAAATTCTGGAGCAAATTCTGACCCAAAGATAAATAATTAGAAATTTGTATCATGTATGTTCTTTAAATACATTATTTGAATGAAATGTAATTATTCCACCGCACACCTGCAATTAACTTTCACTCCAACAATTGTTACTTTTAATTCATAAGGCACTAAATGGTGGCACTCATCAAAAATGCTGTACTAATATTTTACTCAGCTTATATAAATTTTAGAACTTATAACCAGGGCATACAGAATACAGCAAGTAACACCGTAAGTGGGGAAACTGGGCAGCAAACTGGAAAATGAGGTTCAATGTTGATAAATGCAAGGTTATGCACTTTGTAAAATAATATAAATGCAAGTTATACACTAAATGGCAGTGTGTTGGGAGTTTCCTTAAATGAGAAGGATCTAGGGGTTTTTGTAGATAACAAAGGTGCTTGGGAGGGGACATGATTACACTTTACAAGTGCATTAGAAGATATAATAGACAAATAGCAGGGAACCTTTTCACCCATAAAGAGGATCACCATACCAGAGGCCACCCCTTTAGACTAGAAGAAAATAACTTTAATTTGAAGCAACGTAGGTGGTTCTTTACAGTGAAGTTAGTGAGGTTGTGGAATGCACTGCCGGGTGATGTTGTGATGGCAGATTCTGTTATTGTCTTTAAGAATGGTTGGATGATTTCTTGGATAGACATGATATCAAAGGCTATTGTGATACTAAATTCTATATATATATATATATATATATATATATATATATTTTAACCATGAGTCACATTCAAATGTACAGTAAAAAAAAGTTGGGGAGCAACACAAGCATGAAAAAAGTCCCTGGGGATGAAAAATAAGTGTTGTAATTGGCTATTGGTAGCCCCTATCTGGACTGGTAGCCTACAAGAGGCTCTATTTGGCAGTACACTTAGGTTTTAAGCAACCAAAACTTGCCTCCAAGGCTGGAATTTAAAAAAAAAATACACCAGCTTTGAGGCTACCGAGAGCAACATTAAAGGGGTTGGTGAGCAATATGTTGCTTATGAGCACCTGTTCTAGAGATTGCAGAGTGACTTTACCCATGGAATGTAGCTGGCACATTTGAAGGTGGCCTTTACATGTATTATCCTATTAAGTATCAAGCACACTTTGAAAGTTTCCCAGCTTTGCAGATTGCACTCATAAAAGAGGCCTCTCATCACTGGAATCGTAACTGAACAGCAGATGAATTAATGTTTCATAAAGGCATCTAATTATTACTCCTACAATTCACTTGATTAAAACCATTAGCTAAGCATTGTTACTTAAAAAATACTTTTATCAGCGAAGGTTAAAGCACATAATGATGATTACATACAATGAAAAAAAATTCTTCATAGAGAGGAAGTGGAAATGTATTTTTTTTTTCTTAAAAATGAAACTAGAATTTCAAATAACTCTTTGAAGTCAATGACAATTTCGTAGTCCAATCTTCCTTGGGGATGACTAAGTAAATCCAGAAACAAGAACACTGCTGGAAATCAATACAAGGGTTAGACACAGTGGTCTCCTGAGCATAAATTAAGGTGGAATATTATATTATTTTCAATATAAAATAGGCAGCAGGGATGGGTCAGTGAAAGATGAAACAAAGCAACATGCAGTGTAAGAAAGTCCCTGTATCAAAACAGGGGTTTACCAAGTATGAAATGAGACATACAGTAGTAGTAACACTTTATAAAACATAAAATCAAACAGCTGTAGCACTCTTAAGATCCTTCAGCCTATAGTTAATTATACACATCCATAGCCAAGATGGACGTCTTCTATGCCTTCTAGAGACATTAAAAAATGTCAACTATACCTATTCCAAGAATGGAATTTTAATGTGCTAGAAATAATGATTTGCAACAGCAAATACTTCAAAAATGGACACAATAAATAAACAGCACAGATAACATTTTATAAATACATTTTTGTACAGGTATAGAATCTGTTAGCTCTGAATTCTGAAAAAAAGGCTATCTCCATTAGACTCGATTTTAAGCAAATAATTTTGAAAGGTGATTTCCTTTTTTCTCTGTAAAAATAAACAATTACATTTAACTTGATCCACACTACCATCCATTAATCCATATTGGTAGCTAAACAATCCTTCTGGGTTTACTTAAATGTTTAAATTCATTTTTTAAGCAAACAAAGTATAGTGATCTAAATTACAGAAAGACCCCTTCTATGGAAAAGGACCTCAGGTCCTAAACATTCAGGATAATATACCCTATACCTGTATTATATTGCCTACATTAAGCTGACTACATAAAATGATAGACATATGTATTTGGGATCCAGATACCTTATCAACACATCACCATGCATGTATTTATTACCATGCATTGATACATTTCTAAAAACAGAGGTGCAGATTTACTACTGATTTGATTTTGTTGCACATGGCTACTAGAGGAGCATTTGTAAATTATATCATATTGACCCAGCAATATTTGACAACACAAAAATGTTATCCCAAAGTAACCTTTGCCAGAGATAAAAGTAAATTTTGAATTAGGCTTACTATACAGCCAACTAAAGATTTCAGCCTTATAGGGTAATGGCTTTGATGTATTATCTCATATAGTTGATTTTATTCTCTGGATTTCATGTTCTCAGCAGCAATGTTTTGTCCAACATTTATGAACTTTTGTAAATTATTCTCTCCTTGATTTATACTTTTAAATCTTTGAATTATATTCCAGTTGCTTTAACTCATGCATCGTATTTCTGAATTTGCATAATAGTAATAGTTAACTTACGGCAATCAATCTCATCTTCTTCATCTCCGCAGTCATTTTGGCCATTGCAGCGAAGATTTATTGGGATGCATTTTTGCTTCTTGGTACATTTGAATTGACCCGACAGGCAGACATATGTGTCTGAAAAGCAATCAGTAAATCATGAGTACATTTCTTTCTTGAAATTAAATCAGCCAGTCCTTTTTTACTGAAGTATACTATTCATACTTCTTCATCTGAAGTCTAATCACCTACCACAGTTGAGTTCATCGGAATTGTCTCCACAGTCATTCTCTCCATCACAAATAAAGGCTGGGAGAGCACAAAGTCCACTTCCGCATTGAAATCGCCCTGGCTGGCATTTAAATTCCGCTTTATAGAAATGGAAAAATGTATTATAATGTATGAAAATGATTATGTTTCATTAAATGGTTAGCAGATTCAGTTAAAATATTAAATACCTCTTGAAGAAATAAGTAAATTAGACTAAAAATGTTATATTTCATATAAAATTTAAATACTGATCAGTGTATTTTAAATGTTTTTCAAATTTTATCACCATACAAAAAATCCAGCTTGTATTAATTTTTTTTTCCAATTGTATTAATTCTAATTGCATTTTCTCTATGATTTTTTCTATGGATTAAAAATAATGCTATCAGCTTTGCTATAGACTTGTTTTGCTTTACATTTTTTTTTTTTTACAACTTGAGCAGATTTCTGAGCAGCCAGGATTTGGACTGCAGTATCGTCTTCTCCTGCTTAAAGCTGGAAAAAAAATCTTTTGTTTAAAAGTAAGAGAATAAGGAGATGTTTTAATAACTGTGCCAAATCATTAAAAAGTGAATTTGGTTAAAAAAATGTGACCTGTAGAAATATCATTTTTAACATTTTTATGTTGGCAGTAGATCATGCATTGTGCATATAGTTTCATTGTAATAGTTTTGAAAAGTATTGAGAAAAGCAAAAACAAGACCGAAAGAGAAATGGATTTAACCCCCCCACCATAACATTTGATAACAACATGGGCTATTATTTACTAACACCAAATTTTAATGGGAAAAACATTTCAGTCTTGAAGAAATCAAGACTTAGTCCTTGCCTATCAGGAATGCTATGATTCATTCATCAAGACCCAATATAGGCATAAAGAAAACTGTGGAAATGTAGCATGTTGGTACAGTGCTACAACTTATGGCTCAACACCCTAGGTGAAACACAAGGGGGCAGATCTATTAAGGTGTGTAATTAGAGCTCACCACAATAAAATTCACCCACTTTCTATTAATTTATATGGGATTTCTTTTAGAAATGAATATGGGTGAAAGTTAGAGTTCACTATTTGGTAAAATACGCTTCTAAAAACTGGTAGGAATTAATAAGTGGATGACTTTTACTGTGGTGAGCTCTAATTTCACACTTTGATAAATCTGCCCCAAGGAATTTCTAAAATCTACATAATCTTTGGGCATGGTGTATGAGAGCTGAGCCAGTATAAGCTTAGTATGTTTTCTTTAAAATAGGAAACAGTTATGTAAGGGGATGGAAATTATATTGTCATTTAAACTTTAAACTGCAATACATTTCACATAGTTGTTCAATAACTGATGGTTTTATTTTTTTATTGTTGCTATGAAAAGTATTATTTGCCTTTCCCTTTATATTATCTGCAATGCTGGTTCTGTAGCAGAAGCCAGGGAGACCTGTGAAGAAGCATACAATGCACTGTGGGAAACTGAGTCTTTGCTGGAGGAGAGATGGCTTCTATTAAACTGTTTCAAGTCTCAGAACTAGAAGTACAAAAATATTCAAACATTTCTACTTTCCATTGCAACTACATTTCCAAATAACTTCAAAATAACAAATTACAAATAGTATGCAAAAAAAGGCAGGCTGCAAATTAGCTTTGAAAAGATACATATATTAATTAGAAAATTGAGATTGTCAACAAAAAGAGAAAATACCCACGGCACTCAGCAGGTTCATCAGATCCATCTCCACAGTCATCAACCGTGTCACATTTCCACCAAAAGGGAATGCATTTATCTGTATTGCAACGAAACTGAATAAGTGAGAAGAAAAAAAAAATTAAATACTCACAAAAATTGACAACGTTTTAGCAAGGATGACTGGGCATTAATAGAGACAGATATAACATTACATAAGATTTCTGATTGTGGTTGATAACAGTGAATTATATTATATTAACACAGTGTTGTCAATGTTTCAAAAGTTTCTATTTGGTTTATGTGTTTTAATCTAAATAAATCCAAATCAACAATTCAACAAATCGGAATTTTCAAAATATTCAAAAAAAAAATCCTTGTGTTAGGTAGGACAGTTTTATTAGTAAGACTTGTAGTATTTTTCGTCTATGATACATTTTAAATTAAATATTCAGTCTTTTGGTTTAGAATAATAATAATAAAAAGTTCAGTACAAATTTAGATTTTGGTTGTGTGGTTTCAGTCCTGCACAGGACAAAACAAATCATAATCATCGTTTATTAATATAACAACACACTCTGAGTTGTAATATGAATAAAACTAGCAAATATAAGCAATTTATGTGACTTTACAGACCTTATTGCCACGTGTCTACATGTACCATAAGAAATCTAGCCTTTCTGTCTGATGCCAAATAACATGCAGAAACATACAGATGAAGCCACTTGGATTTGTGTGTTTAATACGTCATGACTCCGGGATAAATTGAAGAAACTGTGATATTTATAGTCATCTTAACTCATTTAATGCATTTAACCTTTTCATTAGCATTACAAAGCACCATTGTTTACAATGGTATTGGTAAATGCTTTAAATAGATGGGATGCTGTGACGCAATTTTCTGTGTTACAGGGATAAATGGGATATATGTGTTCAGTCATTCTGTGTCAAACACACAAACCAAAGTGGCTGCATCTGTAGACAGAAAGGTTATAACATGTCACAAATGTTTGGTTCTTCCCCAGCTTAAAAGCTCAAATTGTGTCATCTGTCAATTGTTGTTTAAATATTTACGTCACATTACAAAAAAATCTATGGTTGTGATATTTAGTGTTTCTAGTATTAGACTTGTAACTTTTATGTTTCTGAGTTATAGGTTAATCTATGTCAAATAGTGAGTTGCCGTCTGGCTTTAAATAAATGGTTATTAAGGGTATTAAAAGTGTGGGTTTTAATTCCTAGGGGCAGATTTATCAAGGGTTGAATTTCGAAGTGAAAAAAATGTCAAAATTCGACCATTGAATAGGGTAGTCCGACATTCAAAGTCGAAGTCGAAGGATTTTTAAGATCGTACGATCGTACTGCGATCGAACTTCGATTGTACTGCGATTGTACTTCGATCGTACTTCGATCGTACTTCGAATTGTACAATTTAATCCTTTGACTTCTCACAACTTAGTCAAATACTGGCTATAGTCGAAGTTTTTTAAAAAGACAGTACTTAAATTTTCGAATGGTCGAATTTGTGAAGTATTTTCAGTTTGAATCTAAGTCAAATTTGGCCTATTCGATTGGTCGAATTACCCAAAAATTACTTTGAAATTCGAAGTTTTTTAATTCAAAAATTCACTTTGACCCTTAGTAAATGGGCCCCCTAATCTTTCCAGGAAACTCCTTTCACATCATTTAGGAGTAATGCAACTGGATGACTAACTGATTCAAAAGATTGCAATTTTAAATGTTGCAATTCCTTCCAACGCGGTTCACCGTCATTCTTACCAGAGTTTGATCTTCAATGCAATTGACAAGTAGTGTTGCTAATTTGTTCATTAGTCATACATTGCCATACATATTTTTACCATACAAAATCATGGAAAACATTTGAGGAACAACAAGAGATGAAAATGCTACAGTCCTTAGCCACACATATTTTATGCATGAATTCTATTCTGTAAATATTGTTAGCGCATCGGTTCACAAAGGCTATAGCTGGCAGTACATTTGAAGATTCCTTTTGTCTAGTTGGGTGTCCATAGAAGTGGATCTGACGTGAAGCTTCTGATTCAAGCACCTTCTATTCTTGTCAAAGATAAGGAAATCCAGATTAATGTTAGGGATATGTGCAGTGGGGAGCTCTAGAATGTATACATGTGGTAATTTGTATGGCTCAGATAGCATCATGATTTTGACCCATTTCATAGGCTAATAATGTTCAGTCATTTTGATCAGTTATACAAATTATTAGCAGGCATATGGGCCCTTTAAGAAACACGTAATTATATTCTGTCAGCAATTCCTCAATCAAGTGTACAATGACTTTCAGAGTAAAGGTACCTTTTGTAGGAATGGGAATATATTTATATATAATACTTGTCATTTTGCAATCCTTTTTTGCTCCTTTTTTTCTACATTTGTATTACTGCATTTGTATTTCCTGCTGACATTAGTCTCGATGTTTTACATACCTGACTAGCAGTGCAGTTTGACAAGCAGGTCTTCTTATCTTCTGCGAGATAGAAATTAGTGGGGCAGGCACATGTGTGTGATTTGTGCGGTGACAACAGGCATAAGTGACTGCAGTCCCCATTGTAACTTTTACAGGGATGGTCAGGCACTGCAAAAACAAATGTTGGACATGTCATATTTCTTCATTTTCTAACATACAGATAACTGAAACATTTATTAACAGTTTTAACCAGAGGAATAACCTAATAAAAAGTATACAAAACATTTTATGGCATGGACAGGAAACTACTCATTAATATAATGGTAACTGTGATGTTGCTATAACAGAATCATGCTAACACAGTTCATAAAATGTCATTTATGAATCTATGAACCAAATCAGAATGCATACAAATGAGGTTACATCTCATCATTGCTTAAAATGGGAGATCAGAGTGGAGCACTATAAACAATTACAGATGAAAATAGCTGAAAGCATATTTTATACAACAATGTGTGTGCTAAAGTATATTGTATAAACATTGAATAAAACCCCTTTCCTTCATTTTGTTCCCTTATTTACATTGTGATTTAAGACAGAAATGTATCTCTGTTAAGACTGCTATCATAGCATTAAGTATCATATTTATACACTATTTAAGGTGCTATGTGCCGCAACTGTAATTAAACTTGATCACTTCTTTTTATACAACCACTAACATATTTACAAAAAAACCTTGAATCAGAAAAAAGTGATGATATTACTACGTGAAAAAAAAAAACTTGATTGCTCCATTTATTTTAAAAAGTAGACTTAAAATTGCTATAGTACGTCATAAGCTCTAAACATCTCAAAAATGTGAGCTTTTAAAAACCTGAATTAGAAGGTATTAGAATTTTGGACTGCAATTTTCTCTAATCTTGGCAACAACTCAGGTATGAATTATAATACTTTTGTCCCTTAAAATCTAAGGTTGTTATGTAGTATTTAACAAGATTTACAAAAATCTAGTCAACTGTTGTCTACAGTTAGAAAAACTTACTGGTTGTATTATTGGTTGCTAGGACTAGGTGTTTGCACTCAACCACAAAAGTTACCTACATAAGAGTAATGCCAAGTAAAGTAATGAACAACAATAGTCACCATCAGGTTGTCTGTATGCATGATAAATTTCAATGTCTGATATAGCATGCCAAGAGTTAATCAGTGATGCCTTGTTCTCGCCAGATGTTTTATGGACACGGTTAAGTGACTTCATTTTTCCATCTGTCCAGTAGATGTAGTCTTCAAACAATGTTAATGCAATCACCCCTTGAACATCTTGATTAGGGACTGTAAAAAGAGATGTTAAGATTAATGTTCTCCATTGAGAGGCTTTTAGCTAAACTATTTAATACCGAATAGACAGACCTATGCAACTGCTGCAAAACCTGTATTGAGTGGCTCTGTGTGTTCTTTATTAACAGTTAAGAGGATCCAAAGATTGAATGCACAATATCAAATTGCTCAGTTACTTCAGGCCTACCACTAAAAAGAAAATGTAAGCATTTTAGCTAACTAGAATCTCACCTGCCTCACCATTCTCAAAACAAATGGCATTTGACATTTGACATTTATATTTTGGACTCATTATCATAATTACAGTTGAAACAAAAGTTTTTGTTACCTTTAAAAGTGACAGTTGGATTGATATACCTTTTTAATAAATTCTGTGACTCAAGATTTCACATTAATCAGACACTCTAAAGGCTCATCCTTATAGATGATAATAACTGGGCCAGTGGAAGAAAGCTGAGTTCCCAGCTAGAGACAAAAATGCACAAAATAGGAATTTTGAACCTAGTCCTTCAAAATGGTGTTGTTCTTGAATCACCCTATCAAGAACCAACAATGAAGAGGTGCACTAAGACCCCTCTGAGTATGGGATTCAGGAAAAATGCCCTCTTGAACATGGTATGGAAAATGTGTTGCAGATGGCGAATCCACAATTCTGGTGAAAAAATTCACTCATCACTTAACACAACACTGTTTAGTGGAAGGATGATAATACCAAGTATTATAAGTAACCTTACACCAAGTTTTTTTATTAAGACTTTAGGTTAAACCAAAGGTTTCTTCTCAAAGAATTAGCATTCAGCAGGATACTCTACTTATCTGATAATGCAATCTTACATTTATCAAACAACATGGTACGTTGCAGTTCAGTTGTTATTCAAATACTCCAGTAAAACCTATTTTAGTATTCACAGTGAGGCTTAAACATTACAAACATATCAATTTAAGAATATGTACCCAAATGAAAAGGCTCCATGGTACATTCTCTCTTACTTTTAGCAAGATGCTATTGTTCAACTGTACTTCTTTACATAACATAAAAAAGTCTGAAGGACATGAAGCTTTAGGACATTTAAAGAGTAATTTAAAATTTAGAGTTTAGAACTATTTTAGATAAGAACTTGATGATTATCACATTAAAATATGTGTGTGTCAATTGCAGGAGCTGTTACTTCCCTGCACTGAACTTCAATCTATTAAAAAAAGAGATAAAGAACCACTGTGTAACTTATTTAAAACGTAATGAAAAAATGTGATCTTTCTTCTTGCAGCACTCTTGTTCCCTAAACATGCAGTAAAAAATTAGTTACCACGTCATTAGTGATGGGCAAATAAATTTGCATCGAATTACCATGTTTCAGCGCAGCCGAATAAATTCACAAAACTCTCGAAAATTCACCGTTTGGATGCTCATCTGAAAAGTCGCTTGCGTCAAAACCACCATGTATCAACACTATTCAGATGCCCATTGACTTTAACGCCGGCATTGGTTTATAGCAATCTAGGTTATCCAGTTCAGTCAAAACAAAAACATGGCAGTATATGCTGACATAAAGACATGATGGGTTATTTACAATTGCTCCCACAAATAAGGGTGCTCTAAAATAGACACAATGGATAGCACATTGTGATTCTGTGATTTCACATAGTTGCCACTATGTCTAGTCTGCCTCTTTTGATGAATGGTGAGCAACGTTGCCTATTGACACTGGGGAAGCTACAGCTACAGCCATCCTAGACCAGGTAGTAGCTTCAAGTAGATCCCCACAACTGGAGCCTCACCCAGGGCACCAGAACCAGTACCAATTTAATTGGACTCAAATGACATTTCAAATGTTCTTTCCAGAAGTGGTGCAACCACCACCACACCACAAATGTGACTGCAATTATGGCACACAATACACAACTCAGAGCGTAACCACACTTACACTATAACCATGGGTGAAAAAACTTTATTATAGCTCAAAAAACATTGTGATTTGTGTCTGAATTTGGTCTTTGCACACTGCACATGTGTTCATAAATGAAGTACATGCTCAAGCCAATAATACAATATTTGTTAATTTTAAATATAAGTAATATAAGCAGCGAAGCAAATGTTGGAAGATATTAAAAGAAAATTACAGATGCCGAGAAAGTCAAAGCCAACTATCTCTACACCTTCCATAACTTGGCCATCTCACACTTTCTGTCTGCATTATCAGTGTCTCTACAATCTGAAAGTGATAACTTTGGCATGGTGAGCCAACAACTGCAGCTGAATTATACATTTGAGGCAGTAGGCAAAGTAAGAGAAGGCACAGGCACTATGTGCTACTACATTACAAATTATTAATTACCTCCTCTTTTACCTGTGTGAAGCCCTATCCTGTTTGCAAGACCTATACTGATTGTAATATAGTTTTTTTTCTCAAGTAAGAAGGTGGCTTAAAATCTTTAGCCCAATGCCAAAATGGGATGAAGAAAAATTTAAAGATATTCTGATAGAAGAAATAAAAATGTATTTGGAGATTTACTATTTGCACAACTGTATACTGTAGGTGCAGTCACAAGCAAAAAGAAAAAAAAAATTGAACAGTGTAACCATGCCATGTTCCTAAACGCAACACAAAAATATATTAATATTTAGAAATATACATTAAGTCTGGTCAGCTAAGGACCAAAAACATATTTTATGCTAAAAATAACAACCCACCAGACATAAAAATTAAAACAAATGTAAAGCCAGTATCCATTAACCCAGAAAACCTTATAATTGTTAGTGCTGACTTTCAGCCAGTGTATGCTCTGTGATCATCATCTTAGCTGTCAAGACGTTTGGAACAGACAGTAGAATTCAATGCTTTTTTGGCTGAAAAATATTTCTATGGAAACCTAATTTCACTTTGCAGCTGCCATTAGGTTTTTATTATGTTGTTAGCAGTAGGACATTTCTATCAGTATAATGTAATAACCCATAAAATACATAACAGTGTGTGTGTCAAGAAATGTATCGCCGAAGTTATAGCTTGTCTTAGGATCCATGATTCCTCATAAATAACAGATTGCTGTGTATCATGGTAATCTCTGGATATTTCTCAACCATGACAATACATCAAACCTTTGTGATACAATTAACTTGTCTTACACTACAATTACGGGAAATAATCAGCAAATGTATACATGTATGTTTCTGTGTGACGTTATACTGAATTACAGTAGATTAATTTTAGGTAGCAATAAATGCAAAATCCGAAAATCCACAGCTAATATAAAGTTTAGATCTAAAACAAGGTTCCACATCTAATAAAACAAAATAAACGGGAGCATGTAACTTATGTGATACTACAAAGGATCTTTTGAGGTGGTGCTCCAAATGCTAATTGAATATTTGAATGGGGTAGATAGTGATTCTACTATTGTTAAATATAATTAACCTATTATCTGGTACCTGATGAGAAAATCCCCAAAACGATAGTTTACAGAATATATTATATATATTAGATGCAATGTGAGCGAAGGTACCAATGATCAATAACTAGAAAGAAGCACATAATAACATAAGTTTACTTTTGATTAGAACTAAGAGTTATTTCTCTTTTCTTATCAATCTGGTCCAATAAGTAACGAATACTCAAGTTTATTCTGAGAACTAGTTTAATGCTACTAGGTAGGAATTTAGCTCTTGTCGCTGACTAAAAGGCTCATTTACTATGTGTAGAATGCAAAAAATGCACCATGCAACTTGTGTGACAAGTGCATGTTAAATGAGCACTTTGCATTTTGTGCTCTCACACTTGCATCCAGGTCATCAGAAAATAACCCCCACCATTTTTAATAAATATATTTCTGAGTGACCATTAATAGCAGAGTTTTTTAATTAATCAGACTTACACCAACAAATACAGAAGATGATGTAGCTAAGTTAATTTCTGTATTGCCACAACTCAAACCAAGGTAAGACTGGTCCTTGCCAATCCAAGCTCTTCACAAGCCAGTCTTAGGCTGAATTAACTTGGCTAACTACCTTGCATTTGATCGTTGTTATTCGAAATGATAGTATATGGTGATGCTTAGGCAGAAAACCAGGGAGCAAGAGCAGCACTTAAGTATTGGATAAACGGGAGTGCACGCGATTCTTTTCTAAAGAATGTCTGCAGATAAAAGTCTATCTGGTCTTATTTGTTATTTCTATGGATGTGTAGAAGTGGGGCAATGCAGCAGCATTTGTAACTCCTTGTTAGTGTATACTTGACCAGCCATCTCACTAATTATTTTTCTTCTCCTTTTTAGACTACAATAAAATATCTTAAATACAGAATTCTACAAATGGTACAGCATTTGAAATCATTTAATTGCATCTTGATATGAACATCAAAAACAATTAAACTCTTAATGATTAATTTGCCAAAAGCATTTAAATCAGTTCCATTTGAGTAAATTCATTAGTAATTTATAGAATGTGTATACTACATAAAGTGCCAGGAGAAAAATCCACAGAATATACTGACAATTGGTTGGAATTACAAATAAATGAAAAAAAAAAACATTAACACTGTTCACACACAAGATGCAAATACAAAGCTCCAGCTAAGAAATAAATCCACGGTTTATCTCTGTTCAACATCTGCAAATGAAATATTTCTTGGCTATAGCGGTCCTATTTATTTGAAAGTCTAAATGTGCATAGAGAAGTATGAATGACATTTGACTACTGTTTATATCACCAGATATTGTAGGATATATATATGACATGCATGTGACACATATTACTTCATAGTAATACATTTAACAAACAAACAAAAAGAGCAATAAAATAATACCATATTGAAAATTCCAAACCTACCTTTGTGCCGGTTAAAGCCATTCATGTCTGAAAATTCAATATGGTTTGCATTGGCCCAATAGATTCTTTTGTTAACATAGTCTATTGTTAGAGCCATTGGCCTGGAAATCATTGTTTCTATGACAACGCTTTGATTGGTGCCATCCATACCTACTCGGCCAATGTGGGGATATTCACAGCAATCAATCCAATACAAATACCTATGTAGAACCAATAAACAGTGTGTTTACATAAGCATTATCACAGACCTACAAGGAGATATACAAAGCTTAGGCTTGCCATGCTTCTTATTTCAAATTTTACACCATGCTATTAAAAATGCATTAGTTTGTTATGGACACCAAAACCTTTTCAATTTTCAGAAAATACTTTTTGACTGAATTATATTCTGTGCCTGCCTTAAAGGAGACACTGACATAAAAAAAATATAAGGTTCTCATTCGTAGCATAAAACCATAATATTTTGTCAAGAAGTTTTTCATTTGCAGTTTGCAATTCCTTTTCCTGAAACTTGCTGGTTGCACCTATCTCTGCATGCAATACAGGTTCTGCCTAAATACAGGCATTACAGCACAGCAGTACAGGACAAGAAAGAGAAAAATATTGCATCCTCTGGTACATAGCTAGTAGCATTTAAAATGCATAAGCCAGGAGCTTACTGGTGGTCAATTACAAAGAGTGGGGGTAGATGTGTAAGAGCACTAACGGGAGCAAGAGCACATTGGTCTGGCTGACCTTTGCACATCATAATGATTAAAAATATGCATCATAAGGGGCAAACCACTTTATTAGGGGGTGCAGGGCAGGTTAATAGTCACAGGGCCCAGTTGTAGCCTACAATTTCTGCCACACCCTAATGTTTGAGTCTGAATGATGTGCAAGTCAGTAGATTTATAGTTAGTGGGAGAATGCCTCTTCCCACCGGCCCCTCAACAGTGCTGCCAAATGCAAGCAGCATTGTATTCATTAGTGTAACACAGGTCTCTGTGACTTGAAGGGCAAAGACCCGAGACATTATATACTTTTATATATACTGCCTTCCTAATATTAAATAACCATTTCTGCCTCCTTATTGTAGACATTGGGTACAGTAAATCACTGCACATCAGTGTAGCTTAGGAAAGTAACAGCCATTAACACAAGCCCCCCCCCTCAATGAATACAGTGCTACTTGCATTTTGCAGCTCTTAGTTCATGAGGGATGGCACATTTGCATCTTCTTCCTGCCCCTTAACTTGTGCATTATTTAGAAGCACAACTTAGGGAACATTAGCAGGTGCAGTCTGCAACTGGCATATGTACAGGCAATAAGAACAGGACTGCCTGCTGGCCACTAATGCTGCACTCTGCACATGTTGCCTGCATTTTTATTGTAGACCAATTATAGTTATTAATATTATATTACTTATTACTATCACCACTGTAGTTAGTCTATATAGTAGGTAGGATTTCTAAATATTTTCATGCTTGATATTTTTTTTCTCAATTTTCATTAAAATGTGCGAATAGTTTTTTCCATTCTGGGCATCTATATCTCAAACCAAATTGTAAGTATTAAGTATCTTTACATCTCTTTTATATCATATCCTACCGAATCTTCCTAAAAACTGCTGGTATGTCAAATGCTTAAAATAGTTTACTTACCTCATATTAATAACTCCACAAAGGAGATCCCCACAAACTGTAAACTCTCTTTATACAATACTACATGAAGAAGTACTGTAGTCTTTTTCAGAGCAACAATGATATACCTGGATGTAGTGCAACCTAGCAACCTAGAGACTAGACTAGAGAGATATTAACTGTAAGCCAGCTCTGCCTACCTAACTTCATTTCCTTTTTTTACTGTATCTTCTCTTACTATATTGAAAACCACATACAACTACAAATGCAATGGTGGAAGCAAACTACACACAATTTACTAGGGTGCATTTACCAAGTGGAAGGCAAAGTACAACTTGCAAAAAACAAGTTCAATTTGCATTTTTGGCACTTTACACCCTGCATTCCACTCCCTTTAAATTGTTGCAAGTCTCTGAGCTGGATTTTGGAATGCAGAGACCTGCGGTCAGCCCCCACCCCTGCGATAATCCTTTGCTGCCTGCATTAGTCAGCACTGTATTCATGAGGGGAGGCAAGTAAGTATCCCCCATCCTAACACATACTTACCCCCCTAAGGCCCCTGTTTTGTACCTTGCATTAGATTTTTTTTTTATCCAACAGTGCTCTCTGCATGACTATTAAAGAGTCTGCTCTTACTCTTACATTTCCCTCTGTGGTCTTAATTTTGTCATCATTTTTTTTAAATGACTGTGTGGAGATATTTACAATACCCTGTTTGTGGATCCAGTGACAGATCTCTTGGAAACTTGATCTTTTTGCTGACGAGAATAGTAGGATACAAGCCATTGAGTTTTGAGACTTCAATGACCCTTTTCTCTGTATCAAACCAATAAAGGTTTTTTCCAATCCAGTCAACAGCTAGTGCATTTGGGATAGCAGTGTTATGTACTACCTGTATGGAAATAAATAGAATAAATACAATCACAGACTAAAGCCTTAATTACTGTTAATTTGTTTTATATGACTTTGGATATATAAAACTTTATGGTACTAACATGTCTGGGAAATTGTACAATCAGGAGTTCAGCAGTAAATATAGATTTAAATATAAATGTTCACCAGGATAAAGCCCATTTGGTTTGATACAAAATCAAAGCAACTCATCTTTACACTTTGGAGCTTATTAACTAAAGCATGAGTTTTGGCTGCCATAATCAGTGTCAGACTGGGCAGGTGGGATACCGAGCCGGTGGGATACCGGGCCAGACCCCCTCTCCCGATGCTTGTTTTCTTTTTTTAAAAAAAAGATTTTCCATGATGCGTAGCACCATGGGTGCATGCACGCCAAAGAGGGAGCCGTTTGTGCATGCGCACCGAGGTGCCCCGTGTGCACATGCACGCCAAGGAGACGCCGCATGGCATGTCAAAGTAGGGGGACAAGGGGGAATGAGGGAGTGTAGGGGGGCCCTGAACTGCAGTCCCCGTGGGCCCCAGGCCCCCCAGTCTAACCCTTGCCATAATAACCTAAACATAATATTCCAAAACAACCAAGATATCTTTTTTTTGTCAAAACAGCTGAAATATAACATGCTCATTCTCAACTGATTTCTATAAACTTCTTGATAAAAAGCAAGGATCTCCAACATCCCACTGTTCAGTTGTGAGAGAAGAACTATACACCTAATTAGCCTATTCTCGGTTGCCATGATCTTTCTTTAATAAAATTGGTGCTAAGAGTATAAAGAGTTTATTGTGTCAGCTAGAGAAGGGCTATTATATACACACATTTACAATAAATATATATATATATATATATATATATATATATATATATATATATATATATATATATATATATATATATATATTCAATATACAAATAATTTGGGGGTTGTGGGAGCAATCTAAAGGCTAAATTATATTTATGTATAATGGAAGTGCTACTTACAATGCACTTCCCTGGTCCCCTATCCAGTAGGGCGATGATATATATATATATATATATATATATATATATATATATATATATATATATATATATCATAAAATGAAAATATATCAAGGGTCAAATCAATTATCTTCAGACCAGCACTCCCTTTAAAAACTTGGTAATTTTATTATTGCGTAGTATCAAATACCCGACGTTTCGGTCCACATTTGGACCTTTTTCAAGGTATATATTTATATATATATATTTTTTTTTTTTGTACCAAACGACTTCAAATTGATTGTAGGAGGTCCCCCATAGGCTAAAACAGCAATTTGGCAGGTTTTAGATCGCAAATAGTCAAATTTAAATTCTTAAAGGGAAATTACATGATAAATTACAAAATTCATATTTCTAATTTTTTCAAAACTCAAATTGAATATGGACTATTCCCTAGTTGAATTACACTAAAACAAACTCAAAATTCAAATTTAAAAATTAAAATTTTCAATTCAACCCTTGATAAATCTGTCCCTTAATGTTAACATAATTTGAATTTGTGAGAATTTGTATTTGTATATAATTTGTATTTGTAAGAAATTACCTTTACATCACTTCCATTCACAAACATTCTGTTTACACGGCTGCCATTTGATCTGCTGGAATCAATCCAATAAATTACCTCTTCTCTGTAATCAAAGTCCATTGCTATTACATTGTTCAGTCCCTAACAACAAAATACAGTTATTCTCATAATGTTGTCATGCTTCAGATTCTATAATTGCTTTGACGAAACATTCACAATAGATTTGCATTATTTAACTAAATGAAGGCACTGAAATTGTATCTATTATTACAATTGCTGCAATTTGTCAAAGAAAAAAGAAGATTAAACTAATTACACAGAAGTAAAATCTTTTTTTTTTTTTTTTATAATTCAGTGATTACAGTTAAGTATAGTTAATGCAAGATTTAAGGGGTATGAGTGTATTATTTTTACAATAGTTGAGTCACACAATTCACAAAGGAACAAAACAGCAGTGTAGCTAGCCTTTATGAGTGGTTTACATAAATATGATAAAAATAACAAATATAGTGAAAATAAAATAGATATACACAGCGACCAATTTCTCTTCCTTGTTCTGTCCAGGCTTTGTTTGGACAGGAAAAGGCTTTGAATGCTATAAAAAATATTGAGTATCTTTCAAATATTTGAGTGTGGGAGTGAGTATATGCCTATACACCTTTTTCATTCTGCTGTTCATACTGTATATTAGCACAGACATTGTAAATTAAAATGTTAATCTTTCCACAGTGACACAAAGTTAAAATAATTCTCGAGGATATTTAACTGAATATTATAAAGGTTCAGCTTCCCTTGTCTTGTTCTGTATTCTTTCTCTGTATTTTAAGGAGAATATAAAGCTTACATAAAACTCTCCTATTGAGTTTCTTGACGGTTTAAAGTAGGCTGCCCAAACACATCACAGTTCCAAATCGATTTTCCAGTTAGAATCCTGCCTACAAGAATTGTGCCAGTGATTTTGCTATTATCTATGTTATCTAACACATTGTCTTGCTGATATTACACTGTAATCAAACATGAGAATGGTGTATATAAAGAGGTTATGTTGGTAAAGAAATATGATGGATGCCTTTAGCAATAATTGTATGTAGAATAACAGACATCCAGGTATGCACATCGCAGGTAGAGAAATAACTTTGCTTAAGGAATTGAACCCTTATGTTGCAGGTTTACAGCAGAAAATATAATTCTTAATATAGTAAGCACAAATACGTTTTCTTTAACCCTTGCTTACAGACTTTATTAAGAGTTATGTCTGCAACATTTGTGCAATCATGGCTTAAGTACAAATATTAGTCCAAAGATGAAAAAACATCTCAGTTACTTTAATGGATGACACAACAGTTGCAAATATATCATAAAATGCCTGACCTGTTTTAGCATTGTATAGTTGAATCCATCAGTGCTCATTTTTCTGATTTCATGGTGATCAGCAAGAAGCAAGAAAGGGTCTTCCTCTAAACTCAAACAAACCATTACATTTCACTTAACACTTTAAAATAAAATCTTGGACTTTTACACACACACACATATTTGTATATAAATATATATATCCACAGTACCAGCACGCATTACTAGTTCGAGGCCAGTGGTGCACGATCAAAATTGTAGATAGTAGAAGGAGAACCAGCACACACTGTAATCATTTAAAGTGAAGTCTTTATTTGCACAACGTGTCGGATTGACATGTAACACGTTGTGCAAATAAAGACTTCACTTTAAATGATTACAGTGTGTGCTGGTTCTCCTTCTACTATATATATATATATATATATATATATATATATATATATATATATATATATATATATATATATATATATATATATATATATATATATATATATATATATATATATATATAAAGCAATGGTGCACTCCATAGACTCCGGTGCCAGCACTGGTTATTTGCAATAATAGAAAGAAAGCTTGCAGCACTCACAGGGTTTATGTTGCAAAACACAAAAAAGGTTTATTTAGCCTCAACGTTTTGATCCCCCACAGGGAACTTCATCAGGAGCAGTATACAGACAAACAAACAGACCCACCCATCACCGTCACCAAACATAAACATAAAGGAGGTGAGACAAAAGGACATTATTGCTTAGTTCAGCATGTTAGACACATTCCTAGTCTACTAATACATCCCTCCTTTTAAAGGAGAATACAGGGTTTTTTTCAGTACCTTCTGGCCTGTTCATTAGACTCTGCCTGATAGCTGTTGTGACCACCAGTCATCTCATGCCTCACAATAAGCAGATACTACTCCTTGCAACTTCAGCACACCAGTTAATGCTGTTACCCAGCATTTGGGCTCCAGTCCAGTTACAACTGACCAGCTAACTTATCATGTAGTATCTGTACGTGAGTCCTTCTAATCCTCAGCTCATGCTTAATAATAATAGATATTATGAACTGTAGAAAAGTGACCCATATAATATCTAGTATAGTTATAAGTTGCAGTGCATGGCAATGAGAAGATTAAGAGCATCTGAACATTGGAATTCATGGTGAAAGTTGGAAAAGAATGCAGTGCATACAGCCACTGAATTCTATGGTTACACATAAAGATACCCACACTGTTACTGCAATGTACAAGGGGTACAGGAATGAGACAATAATATTTAAATCAGATGCAAGTATCCACAGTTAACAATGCAGTACACTGATGAGCACACCCCAGTGTTTACCCTCTTCCCAATAGGCAAGTTTAGACTATAGGAACTGACTGGTAAACGGACACAACTGATTGTATTATTTTATAACGGAAGATAGTTAACCTATGTAAGATTGGGTGAACCCCCCCACCTAATAAAGAACTATCCATATCCAAAGAACACATAATAAAGAGCTTTTACAACAAAATCCATTGAAAATGGATCATGATTTCTATTTAAGATAGCCTTGTATTACAATTAGAGGATCAAGTCTCTCCAAGGAGCTTGCAATGAATAGAGCTGATAGGATTATTTAATAAGTACTCAAATAATAACATAATACATAACATCTCTAAATGTTTATTTTTTAGTTTGCTGCACATAATTCTGTATTCATTGCCACATCAGTGTAATACCTGAAAGAGATTTGCAGCCATTTGGATATTCAGGATGAATTTGGTATCCCTCTGCACAGAGACACTTGTAGGTTCCATAGGTATTGATGCATTGCTGGCTACAGGGGAATCCAGATAGGCATTCATCAATGTCTACACATGTTTTCCCATCATTTTTCAATCGAAATCCAGGCCAACACTTGCACTGCGGGAGGAAGAACAGAAGATGATTTAATCCCGTCAGTGCTATTGCTAGTGATAGTTCCCTATAAAATAAACCAGTAGCAATCAAACCAGCAAGTAAAACAGTGCAGTGAAATTATACTATTCAGTAAAATAAAATGGCATTTTACGCTTCCCCATGAATAATCTATAGCTTTCTAGAGAAGCCATTTTATTTAGAAATGCATGTAGATTAATGGTGTCTATATATATATATATATATATATATATATATATATATATATATATATATATATATATATATATATATATATATATATATATATATATATATAATCACTGTATCCTGGTGTTCTACAAAGACATGAACACATGATATTATGGGTGATCAATGCGGTATTACTGGAAGACATTGTGGAACTAAATGTGCTTATCAGTTTGTATGGGGAAGTCTGTTCCCACTTCCTTCTTTTGGGTGAACCATCTATATTATGCTGCTCCTCATAAGTATGTAAGGCATTGTGCCTTGGATGTTACTTTTCTCTTCACCCAGGGCAAAGTAGAAATGATGTGCCACACAATACAGAGATACTGTAAGTGGTGGGTGGGAAGGTAGGAAGCATCTCATCAGTTTTCATTTCTTTGTGAAAATTTAAAAAAGCTGGAATCCATAACTGGTTTTCTGCTAAAATGTTAATTCATTCTGGAAACGCAGCCTTTACAGTTGCAAATATTAAAGTAATTTTTGACCAAGCTATGTGATTATCAATCCTTGGGTGTGGCCTCTAATAAGAGGTTTGTAAAAATCTGATGCTACTGCAACAGCATCAATTGGCCAACAAAACAAAATCAGATACATTAACCCTACTGTAATATTGTAGAGGTTTATTTGTGTATGATATAGGATATAAGATATGCCAGAAATGCATAAATCACACATCAACATAGTAACTTTGCCCAATGATCTATGAAGGCAGCCATCTAAAAAAATAGTGGTAGTATTGGAATGGGGATAGTGGGTTTTTAGCAACATAAGTGGACAGCTTAAATATCCCTTTGTATTTTCATAATCATATTTCACGTAAATACTCAACAGTATGTTGTTACCATATCTCATTGGTCATTGCACTTCATAGACTACAGTGACATCAGTAATACCTTTTTATGACCTTTGGGAGGGGATATTTCATGGGCATCTAGTGCTGGTCCCAAATATACACAGAATAAAAATGATAGTATATAAACACATTAAGCACTGATCTCCTTTACTGTCTATTAAAGTACAAGAAGTGGTTAGAAAGTATAACATATACCAAATAGTTTTGTATTGGTAAAAAATAACTCTAAATACATCTATAGGCTTGTGGGGGAAAACTTACAATCTTGCTAGAAAGACTATAGATTAATCAGCTTGGTATTGTATAAATATTGTTCACTCAAGGCATCTAATGTTTTAACAACAACCCAATGAATTGATTAACCTATTTTTAACCTTTACTGTCCAGATGGAGTGGATAGTGCTTCACAAACTGCCCATAGAGGGATTTTTCCACAAAGGTGCAGATGTAGTTATGACATTCTTTGACAGTCACAAAAATGCATGATTCCCTCTCCTTAAAAACAATGTATTGTGAACACATACATTAAAATAGTCCCTGTTGTAAACTTCCACACACAATAAATAAATAAAATAAAAAAGGAACACAAAAATGGACTTCTTAAATACAATTTTGACCTTTCCAGGAAGCATGCATTTTTCTCTGACATATTGGATACAAACTGCAGCCAGAACACCCTGCTTATTTCACTAGATCCCTATCTATCATTGAAAGTCAGCTTTCTTTGGTTAGTGATTTATGATCAGTAACAGACAATGGAGCATATAACTGTTGTCTTTACCAGACATTTCTTTGCTAGCACTTCTTCTCTAAACATTTTAAAAGCATAAAAGTAAATAAACCTCTCTTTATTTTCCCCTTTGTTTTTGTCTAGAAGAAAAATTAAACTGATACTGGCATGATTCTATCAATAATATGAATTGTGTTTTTTTTCCAAACCCCCCAGCCCACGTTTGACTCTCTATTGTTATGATAGCATCACGCTCTTGTATGGTAGAGGGCTGCTTGTACTACAGAAATATAAAGCAATGAAGAATAGTAATTGCTCATCCTCAAGTAACCCTTTGATATGAAGATATTGCCTTTTTTTATTAGATGCACTCACATAATTATTAAGAAATATTAGCAGTATCAAGACGACTGAGTTGGACTGGTGAACATTTAAATGGCAGACCCTTATATAGTCATACTGGGAGACTAGAAACTAGTAGACTAGAAACCAGTTGGGAGTGGGTGAACAAACTAATGTCTCTTTACAAATTTATCACATATAAATCACTAGTTAGTAATGCAGGGTTGTGTGTGGGGGGGGAGGGGGGACATGGGAATTTGCAAGTAATTCCTGAAAAACGATGCCTCTCCATGAGCAGAGGTCAAAGACACCATATGCCATAATATGGAGTGCATTATATTAGGAGTAGAACTTTTGCAATATGACCATAACGAAAGACTCCGCAAACCAATTGGTAGAATTTTAAAAATAGAGTATTTTTGTTACATATGCTACAGCTGTTAGCTGTGTCTTAGTTCCACATTTATCTTCTCATAATGATGGTAAAATAGAAAGAAAAACAAAACAAAACAAAAAATTAGTAGGATAATTTTGAGAACGAGATTCAAGGCTTATGTTTTCATAGAGAAAATATTTAATCCAATGTATTTCCCATTTCATTATATTTTATTTACAATCACTCTTTTTACTATATTTTATTTACAATGTTTTAACATATCCAAATGTAGACAGAATGATGTATTGATAATAAATGATAATGTTTGCCTTTAAGGCATTGGTATATATTTATGTATATTTTTATAGCATCATTTATATCTGCAGCACATTCATTGAGAGAGAGAGAGAGAGAAACGGGGGACAATACACAAAAGAATATGAATAAAAAATTTTCAAGACTAAAGGGAACGTATAGCCCTCTTTTGAAATGAATGCTCGGATTATGTAGAAAAGGAGAATACTAATTTATCTTTAGGAATGGACATAGCGTTTGGGAAGAGGGGAAGAGGCTCATTCATTAGATGTTCTGCCTGTTTATAGCCTTTCCTTGGTCTTTAAAGATGTGGGTAGTGTGAAAACATGGTGGCTCTGAAGGGAATAGAATTGATGCCACAGAATGTCACACAGGTGAATAGATGTGAAGGGCTATGAATATTTGTGATACATATTTTGACAATCAGGAAGCCTGTTCTATGTTGAGTGAGAGTAGGAAGATTCTATAGTCAGACTAGGTAGAGGTGGGATTCTAATATCTTAGTGTCTAGGTGGGAATGTATGAGGGATACATAGAGAGAGAGAGACAGGGACACAAAGAGAGCTTTTAGAAATCCCAACACTATGAGCAACTGGTGATAAAGCTTTGTTAACAAATATAAAAAAGTATGAAAAGAATTCAATGTGAGGTGCCTAACATATTGGAACCTCCAGTAAAGTCACCTATTCTTGTCTCGAAGACTCTCCATTAAAATGAAATGGTCAACAGTATTAAAAGCAATTAATTAATCTTTAATCATTGGTATACTTCATTTTATAAAATATGAATAGAAAAGAAGAAGTCTAATACGGCATTTAGTTAACAGAAGATTAAACACAATGCACTTTGTCCACGTATCTGGATTCATCATAGTGGTTTTATAACTTGCTTTCAGCTAAAGCTGTTATGGGATACTGCTGACGTGGACTGTAATTGGCTCTTTATGATCTCAATTTCATTTCTGCAAGGTAAATCTTTATACCTGAATTTAAGGCTACTAATGATTGCTACCCTGAAATAAACAAGCATAGGCTACATACAGTAGGCTATATGAACAAGTGAAAAGTACTTCAATGTTGTCCTTTTACTAATCAATAATTAACCCCTGTCAACAAGTGATAAATTTAAAAATTATGCTGGGGTTATCATAAATGACATTATTGCTATATAGAAAGTAGAAAATAAAGGGCTTAGAATGTAAGAAGAAAAATATAACAAGATTCAATAATTGGTATGTTATAATACATAACAATTTTTGGTTGGACAGCTATCATGTCAAAATTAGAAATGTTTAATTCGTAATGTTTTTTGCAAACATTAACAGTAAAAATAGGGGGAGCATTTATTAAAAGCTTTTACTGACATTTTAAGCACTATTTCTGATATTCTGAACCTTTTTAAGTAAAACAATTAATTATCTGGTGCTTTACCCACTACCCCCATTGATATACTTTTTACAAAAAAGTATTCTCCGGCTTTGAACAGTCAAAAACTATTTTATCATATGAGTCAAAAACTTTGTATGGAGTTAAAAAGTCATGATGAAATTGTTCACGCTGAGAGAGATCTATCACAATACAAGTCTATTGAAAAGTTCTGCAACTCTTGAAAGTCTATTGAAAATCTTTTTTACATCTTTTTTTTTTTTTTTTACACCAAATACTAGGAAATAATGCTAAACACAGAAATATTTGCAAACAACTCAAACTAAGGGAGGGAGAGACTATACAGGAGGGACTGGGAATCATATTAAAGAAATGTATATGTAACTTGATATTGTTGTCTCTTTCATAATCTTTGACAGTCCTTCAGAAGCTGGACACAGAGGCAATCTTCACATGAATCTTAAATGATAACATTATGGTGATGAGTGTAACTCAACCATTTCAATTTACTGAAATTTTTTTTTGAAATTCTAACATTTCCCTTAGTGATAATTTCCAAAGCACTGGTGCCCCTGGGCTAGAGTGCTGGATCAAAAGAGCAGTATCAGGATGCACACCCTATTAAGCATAGACCTCCTATACTACACATCTGAATGGTATGGAAGGTAAGTGATGGGTAGGAGGTGGGAGCAAAGGGACACCTATGTACCACTCAACCTACATCATTTGAATAGAGTGCTGCCTAACATTGGCAATGTTGGACTCTACGCACAGTCTGCTGGTCTCTGCCCTCTGAAATGCAGCACAGAGGCCTGCTCCTATTTGCAAAAAGCCCCATGCAGGGGTCAATGTTCAAAAAAAATGGCTAACTGCAGTTTTTTTGCACTGTGCACACAGCCTGGGGCACTTTGAAAAATCCCTGTTGTGTACAAGAACCAAATTTGATCCTTACTTTCCAGGTATAATTGTAAATTCACGCTGCTTACTTGTACGGGCACGAAAAACTAGAATGAACTGAACTCAGCAGATCGTAGACCCACATAATTCAAGCTCTCTCTGGATTACTTTTTATTATTTTTATAATTACTTGCAAAATTGGTGTTAGAATTAATTGAAGTGACTAATTATTAACTTCAGTTATGGCTTTCTATCAAACAAAAGGAATCAATAGTTTCAATAGTTAACAAATATTTAAATTGTTGAATGAACTGACATTCTTCTTTGAGTAGTAAAATTTTGTTCATGTTAGAGCTTGGTGCTAACAAACCCAGAAAATAAGTAATAAGTTGGGTAGCAATTACTAAAATGCCATAAAACAAGAGGTCTTAGAATTTAGATATTGCAGAAAAAGGCTTTTTAAATCCTAAATTATCCGTATATGGTAATGGTTACACTTCAGAAAAAAAGCAGTTAATAAACCAGGCCCATATATTTATGAGTCATTTACTCTATGTCTGTTTTATGGATCAAATCCTAGAAATTAATAGGCTATTTGACTAAAGAAACTTATTTTTAAAATGGTGAAATCTGACACTTTAACACAATTGAGACAATGCATCTGGCAAGCCAAGAACTGTAACCTTCTGAAAGAGATACAACTGCTGAGACTTTGAATGATTTGTTTGAGGTTATATTATCATTTTGATATTTTCCCCACCAGGTTACTCAGTGAATCAGCACTTCAGAACATGAAGTCACCTTTAAAATGTTGATTCAATCTATTGGGATATGGGAAAAAGAGAAAGAAAATACTTTTGAAATAAATGATTTTAGGAGTTATATCCTTTACAGCTGAATGGAGAGAACAGGAAATACAAAATATTGTATGATGAGGAATCGTGTTTAAACCAGAAAATAAAAATGATCATTAGGTATAACTGACCAATGCAAAAATATGTGCACTTTTTTTTTGACCATGGGGAAATACAGTATATTGGTATTTACAACTATTTACAACTCATGCGTTAAACAGATGCAAAATTAGCTGTTCAAGTCAATGATCACATATACTGGTTACCAATAACTTTACATACATTGGGGTAGATGCAGTTAGATAAGAAAAGCATATGAGAAAATGTGGACTTACATTTTTCTCAAGATATTGAATCTGGCCCTTTATTGGTCAAATTATTTGATACAAGACCAGGAATGTTTTTTTATCAGTGGTGTAACTAGCACACAACTGACCCCTCCAGGAGAGAGGGGGACCTGAATGGTTATAGGGTCTACTGTGTTTAACATTTTCTAATTGGACCAGTGTTGTTAGTGGAGTACTGCAGGGCTCTGTACTAGGTCCCTTGCTTTTCACCTTGTTTATTAATGACCTGGAGGTGGGCATTGAAAATACTGTTTCTATTTTTGCATATTATACTAAATTGTGCAGAACTATAGGTTCCATGCAGGATGCCGCCACTTTGCAGAGTGATTTATCTAACTTGGGAAACTGGGCAGCAAACTGGAAAATTAAGTTCAATGTTGATAAATGCAAGGTTATGCACTTTGGCAAAAATAATATAAATGCAAGTTATACACTAAATGGCAGTGTGTTGTGAGTTTCCTTAAATGAGAAGGATCTTGGGGTTGTCTAATTCTGGGCAGTGTCATTCTGTGGCTACTAAAGCAAATAAAGTTCTGTTGTGCATAAAAAATGGCATTAACTCAAGGGATAAAACATAATTTTGCCTCTTTATAGGTCCCTGGTAAGGTCTCATCTTGAGTATGCAGTACAGTTTTGGACTCCAGTCCTTAAGTGGGATATAAATGAACTGGAGGGCAGAGATGTGCAACTAAACTTAGAGGGAGGCGAAAGGTAACGAAGTTGCGCTACCATTAATTCGTCAAGCAAAGCTAGCGATGCCTAATTTGCATACGGTGCCAAGTTAAAGTACAATGGACGTATATGTAGCAGCAAATACATTACACTACACAAGCCTGGGAAAGCTTCATAAAATAAAATAGAGCTGTGATTTTGCCCTATACATAGGTGTCATATGTTAGGAAAATGTAGGGGGAAGGAGGGTACCCCCAAAAAAAATTATGATCTTTTTCAGACTATCACCCTTAAAAAAAGTCAAAGACTTTCGCGTTTTTTGGGACTAAGAAGAAATTTTAACTTTCTTTGAAGCAAGCCCTATCTACTCTATTGCACTTCGCCTGGTCTGGTGCAAGAGGTAACGCTCAGTAAAGTCCGCAAGTTAGTGAATTAGTGTAGTTATATCCCTTCGCCATAGCACAACTTTGCCTGGTGTAAGGGTGCAAAGTAGCACTAGAGTAGGTCCACTTCGCTAGTGAATTTATGCCAGCACCCGTAAATCGGCAAAGAAACGAACTGACGTCACACTGGCAAATTTTCGCTAGCATTAGCTACTTCGCCCTTTAGTAAATTTGCCCCAAAGAATGAAAACATAATTTTGCCTATTGGGGGCTTGGATGATTTCTTGGACCTCCAAAAGCATAATGGGGTAGAGAAATTTCCAGCAGATTGGACAGTCAGGGCAGGGTATAGTATCATCTATATATCAGTTACATAATAACTATATTTAAGTTAATACTATTCTACATTTTTATTAATTATAGGTACTGCTGTATAATAGAATTGATATGTATTGTCCCACATACTAGCTTTACTATCCCACCAGTGCAAAGGTCAATTTGTACCATTATGATGCCACACAGTAAAGTGTATAAGTTTTAAGTAACACAGGAACTGCACTCACATGCATTTAAGGATTTTTAGTCACAGACTGGATTGTGATGAAATGCAGTATTTGGGGAGATAGCCATGCATTTGTCCAATTTTGCTTTTACGACAAATAATACTAAATGGTAATGCCTAGGTAGATATTCAGGAAATGCTTTGAGATAAATGTAGTGATGTTCTTTTTATATACAGTTAGGGGCCGATTCACTAAATTCGAGTGAAGGATTCGAAGTAAAAAAACTTCGAATTTCTAAGGTTTTTTTGGCTACTTCGACCATCGAATGGGCTACTTCGACTACGACCTTCGACTTCGAATCGAACGATTCTCTTTAAAAAAAACTTCGACCCCCTAGTTCGGCAGATAAAAGCTACCGAAGTCAATGTTAGCCTATGGGGAAGGTCCCCATAGGCTTGCCTAAGTTTTTTTGATTGAAGGATATTCCTTCGATCGTTGGATTAAAATCCTTCGAATCGTTCGATTCGAAGGATTTAATCATTCGATCGAAGGAATAATCCTTCGATCGTACGATCGCAGAATTTGCGCTAAATCCTTCGACTTCGATATTCGAAGTCGAAGGATTTCAATTCCTAGTCGAATATCGAGGGTTAATTAACCCTCGATATTCGACCCTTGATGAATCGGCCCCTCAATATATACTACAAAAAATAAAGTATAAAGTAAAGTTAATATTGAGTTTACATTGTATATTGGAAAATATATCAATCTTATTAATAAATGGGCCCAAGGAGGAAAACATAACTTCACACATTTACAAAAAACCAGCCTGAGCATCAAACATGAAAATCAAACCTCAGGATATTGTAGGTCAGAGCTCATGTGTCACCTAGTTTTGATAATATTATCCTAACAAGAATCTTTAGAAATTATATATACCCATATCTATACTAACTATAGAGTTTAGTGTCCAAGAAATCATTCAAACCACAATTAAAGGCATTAACAGAATCAGCCATCACAACATCACCCGGCAGTGCATTCCACAACCTCAATGTTCTCACTGTGAAGAACCACCTACGTTGCTTCAAATGAAAGTTCTTTTCTTCTAGTCTGAAGGGGTGGCCTCTGGTACGATGATCCTCTTGGCCTCTGGTACGATGATCCTCTTTAGTGGTAAAAAGTTCCCCTGCTATTTGTCTATAATGTCCTCTAATGTACTTGTAAAGTATAATCATGTCCCTTCGCAAGCGCCTTTTTTCCAGAGAAAACAACCCCAATAGAGGGGACAGAGGACATCCTTGTCTAGTTCCATTGTGTATGTTAATTGTATGTTAATTGGGGAAGATAGATATCCATTTACTCTAACTTTTGCATAAGGATCCTTCTTAATTAAGGAAAACCCCCAACACACCATTAAATGCCATTTATTGTATAACTTGCATTTATGTTATTTCTGCCAAAGTGCATAACCTTGCATTTATCAACATTGAACCTCATTTTCCAGTTTGCTGCCCAGTTTTCTAATCTAGTCAAATCACTTTGCAAAATGGTAATATCCTGTGTGGAACTTATAGTTCTGCACAATTTAATATTATCAACAAAAATAGAAATGATACTTTCACCCCATCCTATATTTTGGGTTCATTTTACTCCTTTCTGCAATGCCCTTTTCTATATTGATTTTATCTTGTTTGATTTTTTTTTTGTATGATTTATTGGTCTCCCTGTATCTGGTAAAAAAAAAGGTATGTTTAAGGCTTTCAAGTTAGCCTGGACAGCTGAAACATTTATCAACCATTCTATACCTTCCAACATTTTGGGAAAAGAAAGAGGGACAATAAGATTTTTGTGGCCACACTCCCTAATTACCATGTCCATTTAACAAAATTTGCCAGATTATTAAAGTTTGAACACATTTCTGTAGTGCAAAGGCAAACTAAGCAACAGGACCCTGAGCTGGGGGAATATGTTAGAGACTATATTAAGGCTAAGGTTTTTAGGGAATGTTGTTTAAAGACTTTCCTTCTCATTTAAGCAGCATTTTAAAGACATCCCATTTATCTCCTGTGTTTAACCCTGTGAAAAGACTTTCCCAGTTAATGTGTTGCATAGATGCCCTTATACTGACAAAGTTTACACGTCTAAAGTTTAGTGTTTTAGTTTCTTGCGTATAGAGTTGATTCTGCAACATAATCCCAAAGGAGACCATGTTATGATCACTATTCCCTAACCCCCATAAATGCTAGAGATGAGTTCAGTATTATTAGTTATTACCAGGTCCAAAAGAGAGTTATTCCTAGTAGGTTCTTGAACTGCTATAAAAAGTTGACATTAAGCATATTTACAAATCCATTCGCTTTTTACATAAGCAAGTATAAAACTAGCAATGGAAAAAAAATAGCAAAACTTTTCAATGCACGTAAAATGAATCAGAAAAGGAAGTTTGTTATTATATCAAGCAGAGAAAATATCCCCTTTAATAACCCTTATTTAATATGCTACACCGTGGTTACAGGAATCAAACAAGCAATCCTCATATAATTTATGTAATTCTTACAAAGGTTTAGAATATAGCTGCGTCAATACCCCATGTCTATTCATCAGGGATTAATGTTACACTGTATATGCACTGGTATAGTAAATGAAACATTGGAAAGAACAATACCTCCATGGAAAGCAAATTAATTTCATGAATTATTCATCTGTATCTGTATCTGTGTTCTTCAAACAAAGACTTATAAATATTGACTACTAACCTTGTATCCAACTGGGAGATCTTGACAATCTTGGGAACAACCACTGACTCTTTTACTTAAGCATTCATTTACATGGCATCCTCTCTCATCAGATCCATCTCCACAGTCATCTCTCATGTCACACAGTGCTCCCTTGGGAACACATTTGCCATTTTTGCACACAAAAGATGAACTGTTGCATGACTGTTCTGAAAAAAAGAAATCCCACAAGTAAAGAATATCATATTAATACTAATAAAATTTTCATCATCATCATGATCATCATGACAATAATCATTGTGCATAGTAATAAAATAATAATTTTATGAATGTTTGAATCTGACTTTTTACCGTGAGTCAAGTTTTTTTGTGGCAAAAATAATGAATTTGAATAACAAGTTTGAGATGTGTTAAGTGCAAAACCTTGAAAATAAAAAAATAGCAATGTAAAAGCTTGTGAGTTCATGTAGAAGTCTATGGGAACTGCAGTTGCAAAGTTCAAACTATTTTTCGATTAGAGTTTTCATTGAAAATGATAGGTGAAATATGATTTCATCGAGTTTAAAGGTATTAATCACCTTTGATCAAACCCCATGAACGAGGGATAGCTAGCTTAGACAGTCAATTGTAATAGACTCTCTAGGAGAGTGAGGCAGAGAGTTTTAACAGAAAGAGCAGTTGTCGCTCCACTGAGGATTGGTAGAAGGAAGTAGATTCCTACAAGGCTTCCCTTGTTGTTGCCTTTAGTGCAGGGAACACAGTGATAGGGACCTAGGTTAGCAGAGGACTGCCTGATCTTTACATTGATAGATCCTGATCCCCACATTGGTAACATCTGTCTTGTATGAATTAACGTACACCTTCCTACTAGGACTTAAGGGAGTTAAAACTATCTGACTCTATTTTGGCACTCTGTCCACTATGATTTCATCTGCTGTTACCTCCTATTTCATGTGAGTAAAACCTGGGGACATTTGCTTTGCATAATAAATCCTTTCAGTTATTTCTCCAAAGAATCTCCTGGCATCCATTTTGGATTTCTTTTCTTTCTACTTCATTTGAAATCCTGGCAGGAAAGGAGGGACTAAACACTGATGTTACAAATTGTAACAACTCCTCCACAGCTTACAGACAGCATACGGGAACTGCATAACCCACAATGCATTTAACTGTGATGTTCTATTCCTTGAGATCACGTGTGCAAAGAATTGTGGGCTTTGGAAGATGCAGGGTGAGTACAGATGGCTGCTGATAGTCAGCCAGCTCAGCAAAGTAGTCAGACAGATCAGCAGGAGAGCAAGGGAAGTGTTCCAAACCATTCAAATCATGAAAAATCTGCATATTTTTTTAATTGATGTATATTGCAAAGTTGCTTAAAATTATGTTTACTTTTCAAAAACCTTAAGTTATGTTTGTGTGGAGTTCCCCTTTAAGTGTTTTGTTGGCAGCAAGAATAAATGTTTAAATGAGGTATTTTACTAAGAAAACAATACATTTCTCAAAAAACCCCAAAAGAAAACTATTGTGTGATGTCAATGCATTAAACATTCACTGCTATCTGGCAGATTTATTACAATGACAGATCCCATTTTACATTATTTGCAGAGTTTTATCTAGTAAAAACAACAAATATAATACAAGTGTCAGCTATTTTTTGTGTCAGATATTTTTTTACTGCACTAAAATGCAAAATAAGATAATTACATATGTAAAAAGCTTTGTTTAGAATTAATACAGTATGTCTCTGTGCTCAAACTTTTTTAAATCAACACATCTTATTTTAGTAGCACCTCAGGGTTTGTTTGTAGGTTTAAATCAGATAAAATGTATGCCTATATATAAATTTCCATTCTAATAAAACCAACATTGCACACAGTAAACAGTGTAGCAAGTAAGGGGTTGTTCATTTGACATAAATCAGCAGAGTAGCACAGTTATCAAGGTTATCACAGGTCTCTTCCAGCTGGAAAAGAAATCATGAAAACATGAATATCCAACATTGTGATAGCACTCAAAGTATAGAGATGTGGCAAAATATTTCACAATTGTCATTTAAATAGGAAACAGAAATAAATCCTGCAAATGAATAAACATAATTTGTGGAGGCTGATTTATTAAGATTTGAATTTGAGTATTTTTCAATTTAAAAAAAAACCAGTTTATTTGTGAAAAAACTTGAATCACAAAAACGTGAGACAGAGAAACTACTCAAATGCATTAAAAATTGCAATATTCCATTAATTTTGATAAGTTAGGACTGGTTAAAAACTCGAAAAATGAAATAGCTTGAATGTTATTAATAAACATTCCAATTGACTAATATAAAAGCTTGCAAGTTTTGGTTGCTGAAATTTTGTATTCACATTTTCTATCATTTTAAACTGAAATCTTAAAATTCTAAATTACTGCTGTGATTTTCTACAAGCACAAATTTAACTCCTTTGCATTTTTAATTTTCCTTTATTTAAATATAAATTAGCACAATTTAGCACAAGGTGAATACAAAGCATATGTATTTCCCTAGTACTAGGAACAAGATCTAGCGTGCTTTAAAAAATGTTTAGGAATCCTTATTTAGCAAGCCACTGTTGTATTTCCTCATTTTTTTAGCATGGGGAAAACTATTTAAATTCTATATGAAGTACATTAAATGCAGCAAAGTAAATGATTTAAAATGAATAATAAGTAATATAAATTAAAAATCAGTACACTGAAATATATTTTCCAAACAGTATTAACTAGTGATGGGTGAATTTGGGGCGCTTCGCTTCGCCAAAAAATTCGCGAATGTGCAGCGAAATTTGCAAAATTGTGAAATAATTTATGAAATGTCGCCGGCGTCTCGTTTTAGACACCTGCATCCGTTTTTTTTTTAACTCCGCGGCCCATTTTTTTTTTCCGGCGGTTTCGCAAATTTATTCGCCGATGGTGAATCGCGGGAATTCACCACAAATTTGCCCATCACTAGTATTAACTAATGTTGATCCTACAAAATGAGTGAAAATTAATAATGGTTTGAACCTGCACTCCAACACTTTTTGTTTAATGGAGCTTCATCTGAGTGATCCACGCAATCAAAGTCTCCATCACATTCCCAATGGGAATTGAGCAAGCACCTCCCATCTGCACAGCTAAATTCTTCTGGGCCACACTGGCGGTACCCTGAAAAAAAATATATAAAAAAAATAATTCTACATCCTGTACACCTTTTACTATTGATATCATCTTAGATGTATGTGAAAATTAAAAACCTACTATGCAATTATTCAATAAGTCTTAAAAAGCAAATATCCATCTACTTAGTCCAGAACTGCAATTCTACTTTTCCCTTCTTCAAACTTTTAAATTTGCTTAAATAAGCCATAATCATAATCTAATCCCTTAAACAGATTTATGTTTTTAATTAATAGAGCCTTTAAAGTATTAAATAATTATCAATCATTTAAATAAAATAAAATCTTTAATATAAGGATAAAATGCACTGCTGTGAAGAAAAATAAATGAATAACTAATAATGTGAATAATTAAATCTATGCCTATCTAAACTGTACATTTAAATTTCACTGCAGGAAATTGAATGCTTATGGTGAATTTGTTTTTACATGTGTACAATGGTATATTTGAGGAGGTTAGATGGGGAATTATTTGGGGATAATGACCAATGTACTGTAAGGGGGTTATTTATCAAAGTTCGAATTTATCTCAATATTTTCTGCTACAAACTCTACAAAATCCGCTTGAGTTTTTAACATTGACTTATATGCAACCTCGACAGGTCTGAGATGCCGATATTCACATTCTGACTTTTCCATCCTCTGGGTTTAATAAATTCCGAAAAAAAACTGTGATTTTTTTTTAAAAGTCTGATTTTATATAAAAAAACCCCACACATTTTCGTGATGTTTTCATTCAGAGTTTAGTAAATAACCCCCTTAGAGTTATTTTGGAATGCATGTGAATGGCCCAACTGTGCAGATATTGAACAACAGGCCAGTTGGTTGGAAGTGTAGGACCAAAAAATTAAAGACTGTCTAGTGTCACTCATTAAAAGAGTATTCAACCATGAACTAAAAAAAACCCTACCCCCCTACCCTATGTAGACAATTTCTCCAGGGGGCAGCTAGGCTGGGGGGAGGAGGGAGGGGGGTCTACGTAGGGTAGGAGGTAGGGTTTTTTTTGGTTAATGGTTGAATTCTCCTTTAAGAACTAATTGTGTTCAGTCGTTAGTATGGTTTGCTATTTTACATTAGACAAGCAACTTTGGTGGCAAAAGCATGGAAATTACTAAAGAGACTGAAGATGATTCAATTTAGTTGAAAATTTGTTGTAAAATAGTAAAAGTTATGCTTGTGAACGATTAGTTTTATTTTCCCTCTATCATGCTGGGCAAAACACAGTAATCAAATGCACAACACATTGACAGGCATCACAATGTAAAAAAACCAATGTATTTATCAAGCTGTGATCTTTAAGCATAGTATAGCTCTGAGTAAAAAAAAGAGAAACAGCCACATGAAAATGCTAATACATCCAATGCCCTTTTCCCCAATTTTTACAGAGTGACTTCTGCTGGATTTTTTTGCTGCAAGTATTTTTTCTATTGACATTAATGGTTTACATAAGGTCTGTAGTGGTGTAGTTCTGTGTCACATTTGGCAATCAGGTGATATAAAATAAAACACTTGCCTTGATAAATTTGACATTTATTTTACACAGATTTTTCTTTTCTGGAGTAAGTTATTTTATAAATAGGCCCCAGTAAGGATGGGCAAATCTTTTCGCCTTGTTCCACGGCAGAATTGACGCCTAAAGACTTGTATGGCGTTGTGCGACAAAAAAAAGACGCGTGTAAAAAAAAAAAAATTGTCGCGCGACAAATTATTTTTGACGCCCATAGACTTTAATGACCATCGGCGACATTACGCCGGCGGCAAATTTTTGGCAAAACAAAACGGGCCAAATTCGTCCATCCTTACTTCCCAGCATTATTTAACTGAAAAATGGTTGATTTACACTAAAGGCTCTTCTCCTCTTATGGCCTATAAAATTGATTCTTGAAAAAAAAGAGAGACTGGATGTAAACCTTATTGGAAAAGAACTTAGTAAATAACATTACGTTATGAAAATATTTATTTTGCTCATGCTGGGTTTCCGTAATTTCAGCCTTTTCTTATGAAGAAGGCAGCTTTCAAGTGCTGAAAAAAAATAAAGGTGGAATTGATCAATACTGATAAATAATCAATACTGATCAAATCCACTGTCCTCAAAACACTTTCCAGGAACATCATCAAAATTCATGATTAGTGATGGACAAATCTGAATCAGCCATCTTGAAACTAGTGTTTTCCCTATAAATCCTGCTTTACTCTCTGTCCTGGTGAACCTTCCCTAAACCCATTACATATAGGACAGGTGTTTCTCTGCAACTAGTTGTGACATTTGTAGATATAGGGTCAGATGTAACTTTATGAGAAAAACTCAGCTTGTGGTTAATCTTGTGAAACCTCAATAGAAGTCTATCAGGAATTGTGGGATTGAATGATACATTTTTCATTTGAATTCTGGCCCATACTGTGCAATCAAAACCTGCTTCCTCTGCATATAAACAGAAACATAATTATATACAAACGTGACTTACCACATTCTAACAATTCATCTGAGCCATCACCGCAGTCATCATCAAAATCACACATATACTGTTTTGGAATGCAGACTTTGTTGTTGCACATAAAAGCATTTTCATCACAAGTTGTTACAGGAGCTGGAAATTTATGAGAATAAAAATAAAGCACAAATTGGATTTATATTTTTACTTTGAAAGTTTGGAACTAGATGATGCATTTTTTGTTTACAGTATATTTAAGATCATCTGTCAATGTGTAAAGCATAAATGATTGTGGTTTTCATAGCCAGGTCTATTTAAAGATCATGTGAAGTTGTCTTATAGACAGAGAAACACACATATAAAACATATATGTAATTATAGAACATATAATTAGCTGTCATGTAATACTGTGGTCTTGGAAATGTATATTTCACTTTGTTTGGATTTAATGTTATTCTTGCTAAACCAAAATATGACCCAAAATAAATTAGACGATATTAGAAACATTGCAGGGGATCATTTCCCCCTTAAAAAGGATCAACGGACCAGAGGCCAACATTTTAGACTAGAGGAAGAGAATTTTCAATTTTGCAAACATAATATCCAAGGATATAGTGATACTAAATAGTAAAGATATTAGTAAAGATATTGGTATATATAGATTATGTAAGTGTATGAAGGGGTCGGTGTGTGTATGTGTATGCATGTTTTTTTAATCCAACTTAACTATGTAACTATAACCCTACCACTGCTGTGACAAATAAAACCTAAAATATATTATAATATATTCACTTTTTTGTTCCAAAGGGAGGCAAAAAACCCCATCCGAAGTCAGTGGCAATTATACAGCAAGAGGGAAAAAATTAATTCCTAACCTAAATGCGATTGGAAACATTCCTTTGATCAAGCATGTGGAATTAACATGAATTAATACAATACTGACACTCATGTTTTTACTAATAAAGATACAGAAACCACAATATAACAAGGCATCCAGGAAAACATCTACATTTAGGGCCAGATTTATCAAGCGTCGAATTTCGAAGTGATAAATACTTCGAAATTCGACCATCGAATGGCTTTACTTTGACTTCGAATATCGAAGTTGATTTTTTTAACCGAATTTGACCATTTTGCGGTCAAAGTAAAATCGTTCCATCGAATCAAATGATTCAAAGGATTTCATCCATCGATTGAACGATTTTTCTTCAACTTCAAAAAATGTAGAAAACTGCTCTAGAAGGCCCCCATAGGCTAACATAGCACTTCGGCAGGTTTCATTTGGCGAAGTATTGAAGTCAAAGTTTTTTTAAATAGACAGTACTTCGATTATCGAATGGTTGAATAGTCAAACTATTTTACTTCGAATCGATGTCGAAGTCGTAGTATCCTATTCGATGATCGAAGTATCCAAAAAATTTCTTTGAATTTCGAATTTTTTTACTTCTAAAATTCCCTAGAATTCACTTTGACCCTTGATAAATCTGCCCCTTCGTTTTTAATAGATAATATGAGGACATAAAGAAGAAAACTCCTAACATTTTTGCAAAATATGCAAATAGGGGGAGAGTGGGTGGGATGTTTGTATCAGAATACAAGGAAGTGAACTGCTTCTTCCCCAGACACCACATCCCTCTCTTTCTCTGCCCATCAGCTCAGGTTTCTCCTGCCTTAATTCATTGCTTCTCATCTTATCACAGCTGCATCTGATTCTGTCAGTCACGAAATGTAAACCAGTTCAGTTGAGCTGCTGGTCATTTGGAACCCTTGTCATGCAGCCTCTGTACATGTAGCTCCAAGTCTTTCCTTTTTAATGCAAATGTTCCCTGCTAGTATGCTTTGTCCTTGTCCCGTTTTCTTTGCTATTCCTTAGTTGACTGAATGCATTTCTTTGTTTCTGATTGGCTTACAGCTTGATTGAATCAGTGGCCATTGTAATAGAATTCTATTTCTGTGTTGTCATCCTTTAACCCATTTATTTTATTTAAATGCAGTGACAGTGTTGATTTACTTAGATTTTTATCTAGGGAATAGCAGATTGTCGTTTCTGCCTTCAAATGTTAAACAAGTTCTTTCAGACAAATACATTGTAGTTTAGTGCTTATTTTCCTTTAATCCTTCTCTCCTAATATACAAATTAAGTGGTTACAGGCAATATACATTTAATCAAGGTCACCTCTAATCTATTTCAGAGCGAATATTATTAGTTCTTGCAATAATGTATTTGTCTATATTAGTTTTAACAGTTTACAGGCTCAACATAGTATTCAGACAATATTGAATTTTTGCAGGAATGTGATGTGATTATCAAAATATTATCCTTGTGTTTGCTGTTGTATAATATTAGGTAAATAATATGTCAGAATTTGCCATAGCTGTAGAAGTGATAACAATAACTGCTGGCACATTAAGGGGCAAATTCATCAAGGGTCGAATATCGAGGGTTAAAATAAGAAGAAAGAGTGAGAACAATGCAAAGCAGAGACAAAGATAGAGGAAAAAGGCGACTTTGCAAAAATTGCAAGGCTAAGCCAACAGAGTATATAGCTCAACCAGGGGGAGCATCAACCTGTCAATATAATATTATAAAGCACATCTACAAGCAAATGTGGGTGAATTGTGCAGTGTGGAAAGCGCAATTGTATGTTTTTTTTTCCCACAATGCAGCATTTTCCCTACAATTACAGCATAATAGCGGCAGCAATGGACAATGCAGATGATTCGATTGCATTAAAATGTGTACAACCTCTCATGCACTTCAGCCCAAAATGCATGCAGTTGCACTAAAAGTCTTGTGTTCAGATTTCATCACTTCTGGAGCTCAGAATCAAAATGGCATGTGTGCCCAAATCTTTAGACACAAGCTGTTTACACAGGTCACTAGGGAATGATGTAGCTACTAGGGATGGGCGAATTTGCGCCAAAAAATTCGCGAAACGGCACAGGCGTCTCATTTTTTTCCAACACCATCAAAAAATTTTTTTTGACGCCGGCGAATTTTTGTCTGCGAATTTTCGCGGGCGTTTCTCAAACTTAATCGCTGGCGGCAAATCGCGCAAATTTGCAGCGAATTCGCGCCTGCCAAATAAATTCGCCCATCACTACCTTCAGAAGTGGAGGTAGCTTGATGGTTTCCCTGTGACAATAGGTACACTAAGTGTAATGCAGAAGAGAGGGTGGGATGGATGAAGCAGCACAGTATACAACTATGTAAAAGTGCAAGGAGTACCTGCACTTGTACCTGTAGCAAGCTTGCAAGTACAGAAATGCACATAGCAGTAATAAACCCTAAACACCTCCAATCATAGACCAGGCAGGCCCTGATATTTATGGCTGAAAATCAAGATTTACTTGATGTGGTCTCAAGCCCATTGCATTGAACAGTTCTGTCCTGGTTTGTGGTTAAGATACCAGCTTACTTTGTATCATCACATTCTGTCAGATTGGTCACAGAGACTTTTCAAACCCAAGGAAATCAGAAATAATGCCCTACTTTCTGGCTGATACACTAGACTATATTCATTTTAAAACATTCTGTTACAATGGGTACAGTTGAATTCTATCTGATAACCACTATAACCTTCAAAGCTGTTTCATTGTTCACTTGTTGAGAAAGGAAAGCTAGAAAAACTAATTAAACTGTAATAAATGAAAATAGTAGTATAACGTAATTTATAAATAAAACAAACTTGACAAAACTATATTGGTGGGTATACAACAATTAACTATAGATATCCTATTTTAGTATTTGTTTCAGAATATTCCATTTGCTCAGATGAGTTACCAGGACTATCTATCATTTTTTCCCATTTTTAACATTTTGGATTGCTGTATCGGTAGAGTCCATTCTGACTGTTCTGTAGAGTAGTGATCCACTAATTCTTCTGGTTGCAAAATATTTTCATTTAACTAAGATGTGAAATGCAGCCTCCTCACATTTGTCATTTTTTTTCTAGGATATTTATGTTGTTCCAATATAGACAGACATTTCTCAATACACAACTCAAGCTCAGTTACCTCCTGCTAGGATACAACACAATGTAATACAGACTGTAGATCTATGAAGTGTAGTCATATATGTCCCTTATAGTAAAGCATGGAATGGGAACATTATCTTCTGTATGATTCATGCTGAGACCTTTGTGAAACACCTGGGGTATAGTGGAAGGCATACCGTACAAGGATAATAGTTTAACACAGCAGATGATGACGATCTTGTTTCATACTTGTTTCTTCTGATAAATAATGGAGCCAAAAAAGGATGTATAAGACTCCTGGAGTTTGTAGAGAATAATTAAGAATTAGAAGTACAATCTTATATTTTATTACCATATTTTTACAGACTTCTTTCTCTCAGTTTTAATATTATTGACCTTTCTTGACTAATCAGAACATCATCCTCTTTCCCATACAGAGCACCACGTGATGTTGTTCCTTATATCTAATTAAGGTGTTCATTCAGAAATTATCAATTCAGATGGAAAATCTTGCAGGTTGGGGATCAAGTTAAGCCATTTATATGTCAGATGAATGACCATTCTTCAAAGGCCCTTACATTATCTTGTTGTGGACAATCTCTCTGTCAGGGTGATAATAGCTTCATGGTTCCCCAGCATCAGTAGGTGCAGTTGAATACCATTCATCAGAAGAGGCAAGTAGGGCACTTATGCAACTATGTGGAATTTCAGAAGCATGTTTATATATATATATATGCACTTTAAAGTGATTCTGTCATGACTGATTCTGTTATGGTGTAGTTTTTATTTCTAAATTACTTTGTTTACACTGTAAAATAAATTAATTCACTCTACTATATAAAATGTTATTCCTGAAACAATAAGTATATTTTTTTTTAGTTGTGATAGTGTGTAGGCAGCCATCCCAGGATATTTTGCCTGATCCTAAGCTTTCAGAAAGATCCAGCATGTCATAATGGAGGTAAGCTATTGTTTTTTCAACTCAAAGTAACAGAAGGAGTCACGGTGGGACATGGATTTTTACTATTAAATGCTATTCTGATATGAACAGGGGGCTTTTATCTTGTGTCAGGGAGCTGTTATCATGTTACATTCCCATTGTTCTGCTGATGGACTGCTTTGGGGAAAGGGAGGGGGTGATATCACTCCAATTCGCAGTGCAGCAGTAAAGAGTGACTGATGTTTAAGAGAGCACAAGTCACATGTTTGGGACACCTGGGAAACTGACAATATGTGTAGCTCCATATCAGATTTCAAAATGGACTCCATGCAAACTACAGAGCAGTTGAATAAAAACCTTATAAATGGTATCTCAAAACAATCCCCAAGGTTCTAGTCGTTGCTCAGTATTCTGCCTATAACAACCACCCCTTTTTCATTGGGAGGAGCCATCTGCTACTCAGGTACAGCCAAGTCTTATCGTGAGAGGAGTTCTGGGTATGCAAGTGACCAAACATAGTACTGAAATGGAGAATAATAAGAGTGGTCGTGGAACAGGCCTGGTTGAAACCAAATGGGAGCAGCAGTACAGAATCAAGAGATGAGAGAGTCAATACTCAAGCAGTGGTCAGGACAGGCAGAGGACTAGACAGGTTCAGGGTCAAGTACAGATTAGTAACACTCAGAAAAGCACTCAGGAACTAACAAATAAAACCTTATATTGGGCAACAAACAGACAAGGAGCCATTTAAATTTTCAAATTTCACGCCAAAGCGATGATTTCACATTCTGCTGAACAAAGCCAAGGACAGCTGAGTGCCACAAACCCGGAAGCGACAGAGAGCATGGTGTGGAAGGAAGCGGACGTGGCAGGCATCCCCGTTGCACCCCCACTAGACCACCAGGCACGTCTCTTACATTACCCCCTCTAGAGGGGGCCACTGGACCTAGTATGAAACTGTCACTTGAGATGGTCCGCATGAACATTGGATACTAGAAAGACAAGAATCTACCAACCTTTGTACCAAATACTCAGGCTGACCTTCAACAGAAACTGACGGAGGAGAAGACTGCTGTACAGCTCTAACCAGCTTTAACAAAGAAACATGAAAAGAAAGAACTTTTAAACTAAGGGGGAAGTTACACCAGGCAAGTCTTTTACATGAAATAAATCAAAACCACACAAATGAAAACTAATTGCTAATTGATAATTGTCTTCGAATGTCTCTCTACATCATATTAAAAGATAACTCGAAGGTGAACAACCCCTTTACTAAATAGTATCAATATATCCTCTCTTTTGTGTTCAGTTTAGAGCACTCACACTTGTGAGTGCATTCATAAATGACTCCTATTTCAGAAAAAAAAATTCCCATTAAGCAGCATGTGCAGGTGGGGCATACTTATACAGTAACACTAAAGCTGCTTAAAGCTGCTATTACATAGACCAAGAAACTTGTGTAAAATGAAGCAAAACACAGCTTTCTCTAGCAGTATTTGAAAGGAGGTTGCTTTGCCAGAAACCAAACACTGAAATGTTGCTGGTTGCTCTTTTTTCTCAGCATGTGATGTCCTTTAATGTGGAAATGCAGAACAGCTCGTAGGTTAGTGCTGGCTGAGAGCACCTAACAGCTCTCGCCGCCCGATAGTCTTTGGTGATACTTGTGACAGTTCAGATATACAAGTTTGTTATGATCATCTTGTAGGTGGAAAGAGCCTATCACAGAGCTTCTGTGTACGTTATCTGTCTAATGCACTTGACAACAGAGCAAAGCTTTCAGCATCCCTAAGACAGTGAGCAGCCAGAGTAGACTGCCTTCTCACACTAAAGAACATCTTGGGGCATATGGGCATGGGCATAAGAGCAGAGAAACCTTGTTTGTGTCTATAAGAAGACACACACATGCACACACATAGCCAAAAATACATAAATATGCACACTAAATGACACCAATGCAATTTTAGAAACATATTTATCAACAGGTGAAAGTTAGAACTCACCATGTGATAAATATGCTTCCAAAAATCCCATAGGAATAAACAGAACATGGGTGAGTTTTTGTTTATTAAAATTTGAACTCCCATTTTGATAAATCTGCCCCTAAAAGTATGGAGATTCAAATTATGGAAAGATCCAGAAAAAAACAGGTCCCAAGCATAATAGGTCACATACCTGTACTAATCACTGACTAGATGGGAAACTGCACTTGTGCATATTAATACATAATGACAATTAATACTTAATAGACTAATCAGAATGAATCACTGCTTTTGTCACTGGTGCTCTATACCACCTATATTAGTAAAATTATTTTGTAACCTGTATCAAAACCAAAATAAGCAAATGTTCCTTAGAAAAGGCTAGCATTAACATCACTAGGTAAGAAATCTAGTTCCCTTATTATGTTGCAATATCTAACACACCTGTGTGCAATTTAAAATGTGCTTTACATATTTGAAAAGTTTCCAGAGCCTGGTTCATTTATAGGATTCTTAACTATGCATTTCTTGATTTCACCTGCACCTTGCTTTGCATTCATGTGCTGATTAATCAAAGATTAATCTAATTTCTGTTTAACTGCTAAATAGATACATTTCTCATAGTACATTCCACATATAGCATAGTGTCTTTGCCAATGGAACCACATAATCTAGCATTATTTTAATAATAACTGAGAACCCAGTACACAAGTACACAAACACATTCACTCAATATTTTGAACTAGGCCAGCAAGTCCCTTAGTCCAGGCTGTCCACATATTAAAGTAACATTGTGGTATTCATTTTAGTGTATGATTACAGCACACTAAAAATACTAGCCCCATTATTATACCTCATACTGGAAGTTCTTAAGCTGCAGATCCATTGTTTGTTCAGGGCAGATTCAGTCCAGCAGTAGCTTGGCAGCTTGCAGATTCAGCTATATTTGTTTGTCAAAATCAGGCCAGTTGCAAGAAATGCCATTGTGACAATATTTACCTGCATTGTTCTGGGTATTGACCAAAATGCCCAGTATGTGAAAGGTAAGTATTACATTTGATGGTGTAGCTTTTTCAACCTTACCTGTTATACTACTTTACTATACAATTCTAAAAAGAAATACCTAGCATAAAGTGAGCAAAGAAAAAAAAGCTGCATTGTCCATTAGCATAGAAGGACATCCTATATCATATAAAGACTTGAGCAACCTTATAGTAATATAAATAGAGAAAGGAATCCACTTTAAACTTTACACTTGGAATACGATTAAAATGTAACTGGAACAAGGTGCAAAGTGCTTTAGGAGAAGAGATGTTATACCCTTAGTGCTCTAGAACTTGTGTTCAATGCTTTCATAAATAATCCCTTTTGAACATAAATATGAAGCAGTAGAAAAAGCTGCTGCACGCTCTATCTAAAGACAGAGGGAAACCCTGTGATTTACTGTAACCTAATCCTCACTTATACTACAAATGAATTGCTGTTGTAGGTGCTCTATAGCTACTGCCCAAAAGAATATGAAGCAAGCTGTCTTTGATAAAGTCATTTAAGTGAGCAAACATACCTCACATTTCTGTTGTTGTGATTGCCAATCCATTATTCAATCATTTAGACACTTTACTTGATACTTTCTGGGCAGTATATACAGCGAGGCTATTAAATAAATATTGAAAAATTGTCTCTTTGCCATCAGCATGGATTTATGGTTTCCTGGTTAATGTCTATTACATGTAACTACAATATCTTTACAGAAAATACACAGATCAGTCAGATTATATTTTGGAGCTTTCTGTATAACATATTTTTGGAAAATAGATCATGTAAAGCTACAGGCAGCCATTCCAGGGGCAACTGACGATAATCTAAACTTCTTAATAAAAAAAATATTGGTGTGACGTCACTTCCAGTTAATGTAATGTTACTTATGGTCGGCAGACAAATCATTGTGGGTAACAGGCCAGGTAGAAATTCATGGGGTTCAGAAGGTGGGTAAGCGGGTCCAGATCAGGCTTAGGGTGCAGGTCTTAAAAAAAACAGTAGTGTGCAAGTCTCTATCATGAAGTCCCAAGTCACTAAACTATACTCAATGGGAGGAGAATATTCCCCATTGGCATGAGGGCAGTTTCTGGTTCCCTGGTGTACAAAAAGGAAGTCTTCAATCATCGGTGTGATAGGGCACAGGGAAAAGTATAGCTCCAGCATGCTGCGGTAGACTAACCATTTTAAAGTTAACCATTTAAGCACCTGATGAGGTATTGGTAAATCTATTTCCTTCAACTATTAATTGAACCAAAGTACTTGTTTGTACAGTAAACTGCTTTTTCATAGTCAAGAACCACTGGCACCCTTTATTTTTATTGTTACAGCATCTATGTTGTAGTACAACTACATCACCTTTACTTCAGGCACTTCCATTAAGAGCTCAGCAGAGAGAAAGAGTTGCAATATAACAATACTCTACTGTTAAGCAGCTGTGGTCTTCAATAGCTCATATTACGCTATTTTGTCAGTTTTATTAATTACAGTTCATGGATAACTCATCTGCTATGTAAATACTTGAAATGCTTAGGTACACAAATACTTAAATACGTTTTGCAATATTTACTGCAAATTGTGTCATTGGGTTCTAACTCACCATAAAGTCATTATTGTTATGAAATCAGTTATCCCTGTTTTTTTATGCTTAACAAGCAAACCATTAAGGGGGTTATTTACTAAACCTCAAATTTATCTGGTTGTGCTTTATACGGCAAAAACTAGAATTGTTAGTGGAAAAAAAACAAATTTTTCAAGATTTATTATACCCTAATGATGCAAAAAGTCTGAATCTGAAAATCTGCCATCTCAGACCTGTCAATAGGAGAGGTACCTATATCAATTTGACGTTTTGGTGGTCTGTGCTGAGTTTAGCCCAAAAATACACCTTTATTGGGGTTTTCATACAAAAACTCAAAATATCTATACATTATTGATACATGAGTTCATTTTGTGGTAGGGAATTTTGCTGACTTTGTTTTATTAAAACAATTAGATTAATTCAAGTTTTAGTAAATTACTTCCTTAATATCTGTTTCAAATTCATGTTGCATTTCTACTTATATCACTATGTAAAAGCATTTTTACATAAACAGTGATTTTTTATACCCTATGCAACAATGTTGGTTGTAGAAAATGCCATTTTGTACGGGAGAGGGGACCTGCCTTCCTACCCCTCATGAACATATTACTGCTAGATATAAGTAGCACTGCATTCATGGGGCAAATACAGATCTCTGCACTCTGACTAGACCCTTTGCAAACTTTGCACCTTTTATGAAATAATAATAATAATAATAGATGTATTAATAATAACTTAATGTTTTTTAAGGAGGGGTTAAAAAAACCTTTCTGTGGTGTCAAAAACAATATCTGATCTGGTAATGGAGTATTTGATTGCTGTAATGTCTTGTATTACAGAAGAAGCACTTGGCATTTTGAGATATTGCAACTTAAAGATCCTTGACAAATTCAGAGGTGTCTTAAATCTTTATAAACTGTAGATGTAGTATTCTTAAGGCTGACAAAATCATGCTGATATGTTTCATCTATAGACTGTTCTGATTATGTCTCAAGATTCGAATGCCACAAAGCAAATTTATGTGTGAAATGATTGCAGAAGTTGATAGATCTTTCCAGTTGAGGACCAGGGGTATTTTATAACTTTTCTCTTAAAGGAACCATATTTTAAGAAGGTGCTTATCATTGAAAGGGAGCAGGCAACCAATCATAAGGAAGAAATAAAATGCTTGTCTGCTGAAATCTTTTAAAATACCACATTGTTTATGCTACCAGTCAGACTACATCTTTTTCATGTTCAATTTCCTCTCAGATCTTTATTGCTATTTTGACAATGTGAGCCACAGCGGTTAGAAGATAAAGAAACTCTTCCAAAGAATCTAAGCTGGCCTCTCATGAATGTTATTTGTTTTCCTCTTTAAAATATTATGAAATACACTCGACTTGTAAAGCACCAAAAAATGCCGTAAAACAAACTATGGAAACTACAGATAAGCATAGAAATTCATCAAATTTTGCCATAAGGTGACAGAAGCTTCTGTGTTGGTGATCCTCTGCTTATGTTATTACTCTACTTGTATTAAGGAGTATTTTTGGGACTCAAATAGCAATTTATATTTTCAAGTTCCAAATATTATAGTCTAGATTAAATGAATTGTATTGATGTTATAAAAAGAAATCTATGGTACCTATGGTTTATGAAAGTAGCATGTAGGCCTCCGGCTAGACAGTCCTGCCTTCGAAAAACCTTTTGTCTAGCTTGGGTGCTAAAGAGGGGCAAATACTTAACATACAATGTATGTTGTTGTGAATATTAGTGAGTGAGAGCAAGGTAAAGATAATGCTGGGAAATTACTTATTATATTTAGAGCCCAATAATTACCATACAAAACCTTTGATAAAGATTGTTATTAAATTCCTCTAAAAATAAATAGTGGTTTCAAGGAGCATTTGACTAGAGCATTCCCAGCAGAAAGCATCAGTCAAATTAGATGTATAATTGAGATAAACAACCTGTCACTAGGGCTGGATTTTTAGGCATGTAATCTCGGTTCATGAAAAGTGTTGAAGATGGTAAATATATATGTGCATGTTGGGTTATGCAGTGGCAATATTGCTAGGAACATAAAATATACTTTTGTGATGCAGTATTCATTCAAAGATATTACAAATCAAACCACATTTTTACCACAACCAGCTGTTGAAAGTTCATCACTTCCATTTGGGCAGTCTCTTTCTCCATCACAAAGCCAGTTAGGGGGAACACATGCATGAGAACCAGGACAGCTAAAAAAGTCAGCTGCACAGGTAACAGAACCTAGGGTTTAAGATAAAATTAGCATTAAACACTATCATAGAGGCATTATCCCATATCTTCCAGCAGCAATATTCAGCTAAAGCAAGCATGAACCCTTAAAGCATGTAACTTTATAGTTTTGTGTGTGTAATTTCATTTTTTGTTTGCATGCAAATTTTGATTTGCATTCATGTTTAAAATGCAATTTAGAAGGTTATTTATTAAAATACAATTTCATCTCTTGGTTTCAATAAAAAAAAGCTGAACCAAACTCCCATCCCCTATTTTGCCTTATTTATTAATAAAATAACTTGAATAAATCGTTTGGTAAAAACTCAATAAAATTGAGCGAAAACCACAAATCATACAATTTTTCCGACTTTTCTCCCCGAAACGTAAAATTTATTGTGGTTTTTGCCAAAACCCCCAAATTTTTCGGGCTAAACCCAGAGCAAACCACTGTATACTCAAATTGGGATAGGGACATCTCCCATTGATTTATACATTACCTTGACAGGTCTAAGATGGTGGATTTTTGGATTCAGGCTTTTTGTAACTTCGGAGTATAATAAATCTAAAAAAAAAATTAGTTTTTGTCCCAAAAAGCCTGACCAGGAAAAACTGAGATTTAGTAAATAACCCCCTTATAGTTCGATTTCTGTTTAGTATTGATTAAAAGCTTTTGTAGAAAATTTAGTATTCGGCCAAATAAAAATGTAGTTTACTTAATGAAGTGTGAATAATGTCAAACAGGATGACTTTGTACATAGGGATGTAGCGAACTGCCGATTTGGTGTTCGCGAACGCCGTTCGCGAACACCGGCAAAAAATGTGAACGTTCGCGAACAGTTCGCGAAATTCGAACACCCGCTAAAATCGTTCGAATCGAACGATCGAAGGATTTTAATCGTTCGATCGAACGATTTTCATTCGAATCGAACGATCGAAGCATTCGATCGAATGCTTTTCATTCATTCGAATGCTTACAATCGTTCGAACGAATGGAAATCGTTCGATTTTTAGCGGTCGAAGGAATTCGAATGGTCGAATGGTCGAACGATTTGTATTCGAATCGAACGCGAACTCAAAATGCGAACATCGCGCGACGTTCGCGAACATTCGGCGGACGCGAACGGTCGAAGTTCGCGCGAACAAGTTCGCCGGCGAACAGTTCGCTACATCCCTATTTGTACATAGGAAGATGAACAACCCACAAAAATGGCAATGAATCCCACTACTTGAGATCTTCTGTACCAATTTAGAAACCAAAAAACATATGTGAGGACAGTTGTGAATCTTTATCTGTACAAAAATTGGGTTCAATTTGTGTTCAGATTCTTTGATTACAAAGCTCAATACTATTTTGGCATAATCCTTCTCCATATAGGTTTGTGTCTTTTTGCACCACAATGGTTGCTTATATATATTCCTTGTTAGCATTTCTCTAAATCAGAGGCAACCCAAGCTTTATCATAACCAATGACAATAAGCAAGTTGATATATTTTATCTTTCATCCCAAAACTGTTTCTCTAAAACAGTTTTCTACCTGATAATAAGCTACCACACATAGAGAGAGATATGCAAGCTAAATGTTATTCTCTTAAACATCATTATGCAATCTAAGCAGTTGTTGCTAAACAATTGCTTCCTAAACCCTTGTGCTGTGGCCTTTAGAGTATCTCTCCCACATTCTGACTTTAGTAGGCCTTTAGACAGAAATAAAATCACTTCATCAAAACTATTAGACTAGCATCACCCAGTTAAATTCTTTGAGACATTTGTAATGGTAAAGTACCCATGATATAACCAATCCCCTGTGGGTAAAAACACATCTGAAAAACATATTCACAAGCTTTTAAATTCATAGCAATATGCTGGGAGGAACAATTTGAAGGACTGGCACCCAATAAGAGATAAATAACCTATCTCTATGAGCAACCAGTTAGAACATGTGAAATTTACAACAGTTATTATAAAGCCAAAGCTCATGTTTGGGCTAAAGAACTGGGATATCTCATTAAGTAGACTTGTCCACCTAATCTAGTTATGCTCTGGTTATAATTAGTGTTGGCCGCATCTCTCCTGTTTTGCTTCACGAAAAATTCTTGAATTTCCCACGAAATTCCCACGATGCTGGCGTCAAACTATTTTTCAGATGCAGGCAGAATTCTCACAGGTGTCGGAATTGTCGACGGCATCAGAATAGTCTAAAGCGGCAATTATATTTTGACACGGGTGAAATTTCATGGCAATTTCGCAAATTTATTTGCCGGTTGCGAAACGCGGAAATTCACCGCGAATTTGCGCCTGGCAAATAAATTCACCCATCACTAGTTATAATGAAATATCAGGTAGACTCTTGAAAATTCTGGAAACAAGGCTGCTTTTCCTTGACCATGAGGCTCTTACTTACTTACCACATAATTCTTCACTTTCATCAGAACTATTGCCACAATCATCCTCTCCATCACATACCCACTGTTTTGATATACACTTATTTTTCGAACAGGCAAATTGACTCCATGAACAGGAGGTATCTGAAGAAAAAAAAAATATATATATAGCATATCACAAATGAGGGTTGAATGCCAGTTTTATCTGTACTGTACTGATTTCTATTTATTATAACTGACTATTTTATCAAATGATTGAAAAGTATTTGTCTATACTTGAGTCATATGGGCCATATTGCAACCCATAGCATGCATGTTTGTGCCAGTACAAACACATACACAAATTAATTGTACAATTGGCAAACATTAAATATGATCCTGTTTCATAAAGCAGAAATGGCTTCTCCCTTCACAGGCTTGAAAAAAAAATAGCCAACCACATCTAAGGGTTAGTTCGCACAAGGAGATTCCGGGAGATTTTGTCGCCTGTCGACTAATCACCTTGTCTTCTGAGCGACAATATCCGCAAACTGCCTCAGTGTGTTTTCCCATAGGCGATAATGAAAAGTCGCCTGCGCTAAAGCACACACGGCAATGCGTTTTCCGAAGTCGCCCGAAGTTGCTTCGAGGCAGTAGTTTAATGTAACTTTATAAATATGACCCCAGGAGCAACTTTCATTTCTAAAGCAAATAGATTTTAATTTAATTTAAAAATATACATTCATTTGTGGGGTACAGCAAGAAACTATTGCATATATAAATAAGAAATGTGTCACAGCTGTGGATGATGTTTTTAAACATTAATATAACTGTGTAAGAACTAATAAAAACAAGAAATTAGATCAATATGAAAAAATCTAGGTTTGGAAGATTCAACTCAAATTTCAACTTCATATAAAATGTTTGAAAGCTTTATAAATATAAAAATTTTACACAATGTAAAGTAGATATGGAAATTGTAGCCTAATCTGTTTCTTGTGTTGTGTAACGTCTATTTCTAAAGTAAATATTTTGAGGAGTACTTATTTAGCAGTGAAATAAATGATATTTTAGTTTGTCGGGTTCAGGAAGAAACAAGTTATATACTGTATATAAAAAAGATGTGCCTCAGCTGTGGAGGATGTTATTAAACATTACTTCTACTGTGTGATAACATATAAAAATAAAAAATTAATAATTAAAAATCCATAAGATCAGAAGATTTAAATGAAATGCCAACTTGCCTGTAAGTCACAGTTCAATTAAAAATAAAATCTGTTGTTCTCTGTTGACAGAAATTGTACTAATCTTTGATAAGTACAAATAACTTTTGTAAAGTATGCCAGAATCGAAATACTCAACATTAATGACTCGTTTGTCAAGCTAATAATATGAAGGGGGAAAAGCAGTAATGGAAGTCATTAACAGAGACTTAATACGTTGCCTGTTTAAAATGTTGACAGTTGTACTAAAATGTTGAAATACTTTTATTAAATTATTCAGTGTTCCGGAAAAGGATTATGGGAAATTACTCATAAGCACTTCTATACAGCTCTGCTATATAAGGAGAAATACAAAACTCAATGTGAAATGATTTCACTGCAGGGCATTCCAGCGAGAAATTGGAAACGTTCAGGTAGCCTGACCTATATTTAAGCCAAATGTGAGTGAAAGCTTTTTGGGATAGTGCAGGACATTCTAATCACAGCTATTTATATTGCCTGACTTTATGTCAACATAGGTTGAAATAGAGTGTATTTGACAATTTTAACTTCTATAAATTTGTCTTCTTAGGAGTACAAAGTACCTGATGCCTGTCTTACTGACAAGTACAGACTTGCAACACAATATAATACTGCTAATTAATACAATTAATCCATCTTTCCTTGCATTTAGAGGACCATCATTATACAGAGCAATGTGATTAAATTCTAGTCATAAACAATTATTACTATACAGAGCCATTTGCATCATTGCCTAAAAATCCATCATTACAAAGAGCTATTTGTTTACTCCTGGTGCTCTTGGATCCATCACAATAATGAGCAGCTTGCATTTTTCCTGGTGACCTACAATAGTAAACTGATCCCGAGCATCCAGAGGTTCATTGGAGCAATATGATGCATTAAATGTGGCAATAGAGCATTAAAATACAGAGAACCATGCATCTTTCCTGGTACTCACATACCTAGTATATCTAATCACAAGGCCAATAACTTTGCAAAAAATTGATTATTCCTAGTGGCAAAGCAGCATCACTGAAGACAGCAGAGTGCATTGCCCTCAATGTACATAAGACCTTCCACAGCACAGAGCCATGTAACTACTTCCTAGACCCCCCTCCAAGAAAACTTTCATAGTACATAAATCTTGATTAGCAGAAGACAAGAATTGTAATACTGTATATACTGTAGCAAAACATACTGTAATAGAGAATATTATACAACCCCAGTGCACAGAAAGTCAATATCCATGTTTCCAGGGCTCAGAATTTTTTCTCAAACATTGTCACATGTTGCACCACTGCCCATTATGTGCAGAAAGAGGAAACTACTCAGGGCTATTTGCATTCTTCTCGCACAAGTACAATATCGATGACTGCTAGTGATGACTAGCTCATATTTTTGTTGAATTATGACATTTTTCCAGTAGAAAAGGAGGCAAAGGTACCATAAAGAGAAATAACTTATAAATGGTTAACAATCTAGATTCCTCTTGTGCCAAATTAAGGAACATATTTCTTATTCAAAAACTCACCACAATGTAACTCATCCCTTCCATCTTCACAGTCTCTCTGTCCATCACAAACCCAGGCATTGGAAATACATCTTCCATTTTGGCATTCAAAATAGTTTTCTTCACATTTCTGTTTGTTTTGAGCTAGACAGACATTTAAAACAGGGTAACATCAATTATCTCTGCAACAAGATATATCTACAAAAGCAAAATGCTCTTGGTTTGATTTCTTCTATTGCTGATCTTTAACCTTTCCATACACAGATTTTCAAAACAAACCAAGGAATTGAGATTAATGATAACTTCTTAGGAAAACTGGATGGTACAAAAATTGGATTTTTTTTAATGGGCTTCTTTTCTCTGGTATCTTATAAATGTGTTGCAATAGGAACAGTATTGCATGTATCTAGAAAAAATTTACAAAAAATTAAATCTGTAATTTAAATAAATAATTAAGCACTGATGAATGAATACAGTAAATTTTAGGATGAATTATAAAGGCAAGGGAAATTATTTATACAAATAAAATACAGAACTGCTCATTCTGTCTTTTGGCTATTTCTATGTACTAGAACTGACCAACCTGTGAATGTTAGCTCTGCTTAAAGGAGAAGGAAAAAAACTGAGGCAGGTTATTGGCAATAGATTAGCCACAAACTAATCTAATGCATGATAGAACACTATTTATTCTGTAGAATTCTTTACCATACCAGTAAACATACCAGTAAACAGCTCTAAAAGCTCTCTGATTGTTTAGGATAGCAGCTGCCATATTAGCTTGGTGTGATATCACCTGCCTGAGTCTCTCCATGTTCGCTCATATGTAGCTCTGGGCTCAGATTACAGCATGGAGGGGAGCAGGGAGGGAGAGAGGAGCAAACTGAGCATGCTCAAGCCGTGCACTGGAGGTTTAAGCTCAAAGAAGGAAGTCTGATACAGAAGCCCATGTCCACACAATAGAGATAAAGAAATACAGTGTTTCTTTTGACAGAGGACTAAGAGCAGCATTTCTTTGATGGTTTAATGGTGTATTTATTTAGACCTTTCTGATAAAGCTTACTTAATTTTAACTAGGGATGCACCGAATCCACTATTTTGGATTTGGCCGAACCCCTTTTTTGGAGGTGTTACCATTTTTCATGAGCTTGCTGCTATATGAAAGTGGGTAATTCTAAAACTTCATATTGTAAAGAAAAAGAACCTTCTGTGTTTTTAGCCTGTATATGAGTATGTATATATATATATTTATATATATATAATACATATATATATATATATATATATATATATATATATATATATATATATATATATATATATATATATATATATATATAGGAATTCGCTGCACATATTGTAAAGAAAAAGAACCTTCTGTGTTTTTAGCCTGTATATGAGTATGTATATATATATATTTATATATATATAATACATATAATTTAAATTTATATATATATATATATATATATATATATATATATATATATATATATATATATATATATATATATATATATATATATATATATATATATATATATATAGGAATTCGCTGCACTTAGTGTTTTATATAAGTAAGGGGATTAAGTGAGTATTTATTTAATTGGCTAATGAACATAGGATTGGTAGGTTTACAACAAAGATACACGATAGCGGGTTCGGATTTCGGAACACTTAAGGTCCCCATAGACGCAAAGATTTTTCTTTGCCGAACGATTGGTTTTAGCGAAGTCGGACCAATATGTGAAATTATTGTGAAGTTGGTGGGATTCGAACGATCGCATATCTTAGGATTTTTCGTCCGACATCTGTCAGAAAATTAATCGGCCAGGTTAAAAAATCTTTATCGGTCCCAGTGCAATCTATCTATGTTTGCAGGGCCAAGCAGGCAGCTACCCTTCAGTTTTGCTGGCAATATCCCCTAAAATGGTCTTTTTGGTTGATGGACACATTGTACATTTGTGGATGGAGTGAGCTTCAGGGCAGACCTTGTAACATAGCTCAAATATTTCCTTCCAATGTCTTTATTTATGGCATTCTCACATTGAACTAGACACTTTGAGAAAGGCCTTGGAGGAGGCCGAAATGTTAGTCTCTCATTTAACAATAACATTTTTCAAGACTTTTAAAACCTGAGAGTGCGGATCTTACTTGTTGGAGATATATATATAGACAAAATGCATGGATTGACAGCACTCCGAGGAAATACATCAAGTCAATAGTTCAAATGAATGTGGAGATTTATTGGAGGTCCAATGTTTCGGCTCGGCACAGGAGCTTTCGTCAGGGAAAGAAGGCTCCTGTGCAGAGCTGAAACATTGGATCACCAATAAATCTCCACTTTCATTTGAACTATTGACTTGATGTATTTCCTCGGAGTGCTGTCAATCCCTGCATTTTGTCTACATACTTCTCAGACTAGCACCCAGGTTTCTGCATACTAATTGTTGTGCATTCCATTGCTGTTTGATTATAGTAACATAGTAACATAGTAACATAGTAACTAAGTATTTTGAATGGTGCCAATAAAACACTGTCTATATGTATAATATAAATATAAATATATATAGATATATATATATATATATATATATATATATATATATAATTTTTATTTTTTTATTTTTTTTTTTATTTAAATTTGGGCAGGCATTATGCTGCCCTTAATCAGGAAACAATTACAAATTCAAAAGCACTGCTTGTTTAATTGTTTTCTTTAATTGCATAATTATAATGCTGTCTGGTTTTTGATAAGGCATGGCAAAGTTACCTAGAAATTGTAAGCTTATTTATTCAGCCAAATTCTATTAAACCAAAAGCCCAAATGCAACATTAGGTTAGCTTTATTCTATTTTAGAATAGGAAAGGGCTACTACGGAAAGCTCATTAATTTCATCTCTGCATGCAGCAATCTGTATCACCATACAATTTTATAGTAAAATAGAGCCAATTGGATGCATCAGCAGGAAAAGATTTTAGAAAATTACCTGGACATTTTAATTCATCCGAATAGTCCCCACAGTCATTTGCACCATCACATATCCATTCTGGCAAAATGCATAGTGAAGTAGAATTGCATCTTATAAATCCAGTCGTTTTGATGCCAAGTTTGTAATAATGAGTACAATCAGTATTGTCTGGGGGGTGATTGAAACATACACGATGTGCATTATACCACAAAAACTTCATTAAAGTCTGCCTCTGAAAGACCTCAGTTCAACAACATGCATTATTGGACCATAAAAACTTTATTTCAAAATGAAGATTTAGAGCAACAGCTGTGGAAGTACATCACAGTAAGACAAATACAACGCATATTTTGGCTTTGAATCAGTTACCTGTGATTTAATACATTGTCATGTTAATAAAGCACTTAGCAGCTGGATGAAGATTTGTTAACAACAACATTGGAGAAGTGAATTGTTATAAAAATGATGAAATAACTTTATCTATCTATATATTGGCTTGTTCAAGGGAAGAACATAAATACTTATTTAGTGCTAGAATTAACGTGTTTTTTCATTGTCTGCTTTAATTCAGTCATGTCCTACCATTAGATCATAATTAGTTTAGTAATTTTAGCCAGACAAAAATTCAGGGGCGCTCCGCCAATGACGGCAGTGCCACCCCCCCCCGGTTGCCGCTCCTGGTAACTAAGAGCCAAATTTCCGGTTTTGAACCCAGAAATACGGCTCTTCTAGTTCAGAGAGCGCAATTGCGCTCTCTGCACTAGCGACGTGGACCCCCCGCCGACCCCCGTCTGGCGCCGTGAGTGCCGTGGGGAGGCAAGGGGCAACAAAAACGAAGGCCGCCTCGGGCGGCAAATTGGGTGGGATCGCCCCTGCATACATTGGTTAATATTGGCTGAGGTGGAAAGTTGTTAAGCCCTAAATACTGCCAAATGATGGCCTCCCTAAATGGTATCATATTGAGACTTGATATTGAGAGTTATTTTTTGTTGGGCTGGAAAATCCTTTTCTATGAAGACTGCACTGGGCAATGAATAAAAATGAAAGAATGAATTAGCCTGGGTGTGGCCAATTCAGACAAATATTAATTATATGTCAATTGCACCAAAATATCCAAATAAAAATGTACCACGGAATAACATACCGAGACATAAGGACTCATTTTACAAAAGCAAATGCAGTGTGCAAATGCCAAATTTCATAAAAAGGCTCTGTAATGTGCTGTCCTCATCTTAATGCCTTCATATAGTCATTGGTTGAACCTTTTAACCTACAGTAGTGAGTTTACATTGAGTGTACAGCTCAGTAGATGCAAAGTAAGAACCTATAGCAGCCTATCAAATACTTCTCATGGGTTATACCACCAGCAGGGTAGGACACTAAGGGGCAGATTTATCAACATTTGGATTTAACTTTTTACCATGATTCAAATTTGAGTTCTCAAACTAGAATTCAAAGATTTATTATTTTCATAAATAAATATAAACATTTGGCATCTAAAATCTGGGAAGTTCATGACAGTCAATGCAATTTGAATAGCATTTTTCAATTAGGTTTTTTGAGATTAAATGAAATTTGTCAGAATTATTGTAAATGATGGGTAGAATGCTATGTAGAATGTACATGCTTGGGTTGTTTATTTCATATTTCTACACAATCAAGTTTGAGTTTTTTAATTAATAAGCATACTTTCTAGATTTTCAAATTGTCATGGTTTTGTTTATTTTAAGCAAACATGAACATTCACATTTTTATTTGTGAAAAATCTGCACTCCCTACCCCCTATATATTAGGTAAAGTATTTCTATACTAATCTTATCCAAAACTGGGGAACAATAAGTTTTTTCTGCCCTTACAAATCTCTAAAACTTAAATTTTTGAAACATAAAAAGGGGTCAAAATTCAAACTCAAATGCTGATAAATTAGCCCCTTGGTGTATGTAAGGGTATATCATTTTTAGAATTATTATTTTTCTTTTTTTAAAATAGCCATATTATTGCTTACATGCTCTTTAAAACTGTATTTCAGAACTAGAATATAACCTTCCATGGCTGAATGGCAGTATGCATGCATACTGACTCTTAGAACCAGCTACCTATGTATATTTTATAGCATATTTTAAAATTCCTCCAAAAAACAAACTAAATGAAATCCCTGCAGAATAACCTAGTGAACAGGGTGAAGAGTAAATACAGCATTTTGAGTATGGACAAGAGTAAGACTCTTACTGCAGTTCTTCTCATCTGAAGCATCCACACAATCAATCATTTGGTTGCACTGTGCTGATTTAGTAATGCAGGTCCCATCTGTGCAGTGAAATTCTGTGGACGGACATGTTGAAACTGTAGAAGTTTTATTGCAATGAAAAAAATAAGAAGAATTATGCTTTCCATTAAAAAAACTTAATCAACCAATGCATTTGTTTGTCTCCCTGCAATGTGAAAATACTTAACCATCTGCATAAGGCAAACAGTAAAGACCAATGCTTCTGCATGTTCAGGAGTAGGGGGAGCTGACTGAAACTTTTCATGTATTAAGGTGGTTTCAAATAAGTTTTTAGTTGTGAATACAGTCCCATAAATTCCTTATTTCCAGGAATACCCCATTAGCCATAACTTTCAAATCAAAAGTTGATAAAGTAGCACTTATTTGTGTGTTTTTGGTCTTGATTGCATTTAAAGGGACACTAAACCCTGCAGTACTGCAATGCTCAACCACACTTTACTCAGATGTTGTTGGACTACTAATTCCAGCATACTTAAACATATTATCAAGTTTAAAGGAACAGTTACATCAAAAAATAAAGTGTTTTAAAGTAATAAAAATAGAATGCAGTGTTGCCCTGCACTGGTAAAATGTCTGTTTGCTTCAGAAAGATTACTATTGTTTATATAAATAAACTGCTGTGCAACAATGGGGGCAGCCATTCAAAGGAGAAAAGTCTCAGGTTACACAGCAGATATCAGATAAGCTGTGCAGAACATAATGGTGTTATCTGTTATCCACTATTTAACCTATGCCATGTAACCTTTTTTCAAATTCCAACCATTGCTACAGAGCAGCTTGTTGATGTTAACTATAGGAGTGTTTTTGAAGCAAGCATATCAGTTTTACCAGTGCAGTGCATCAGTACATGATATTTTCATTACTTTAAAACACTTTAATTTTTTGGTGTTTCTGTTCCTTTAATGCATGCTGGTAGATGTAGATCAGCAACATCTGGTTGCATATTTAAAGGAATATGGCTCAATAAAACCTTTCCCCAGCTCTCAAGGATCAGCATTAAACTGCTAAATAATCCTAGGGGGCCCAGTGCAACAGCATTGCAATTTAATTTAGTGTTAGTTAAAGGAGAAGGAAAATCGTTTACCACTTGGGGTTGCCAAATGTTAGGCACTGCCAAGTGAATGTATTTACATGCCTGAAACCCAGGGTCAGTGCTCCTATCAGCAGAAAACTGCACTGGGCCGGGGTTATTCCAGCGAGCATCACACAGTGCTCCTCTTCCGGCTTCTTCTTTCTTCTCAGTGAAAAGCTAAACTTTAACTAAAAAGTCCGTTTTTTTTTTAATTTTACTGCGCATGTGCTGCCCTGGGAAATTTGAAGAAAGAAGAAGCCATAAGAGAAGTACTCCATGGTGTTCACTGGAATAACCCCAGGCCAGTGTCGTTTTCTGCTGATGGGAGCACCGGCCCGGGGTTTCAGGTAAATAAATACATTCACTTGGGGGTGCCTAGCATTTGGCACCCCCAAGTGGTAAGTGACTTTCCTTTTCCTTTAAAGTATGGATAGCCTTTACAAATAGCCATGGTTTTCTAAAAAGAAATACACACTCTGTATATGCATTTATATTGCATATTTTTCATCTCTATTGATGTTATAGACGAAGTAAATATGACATACAACACATGATTAGTTAGTCATAATTTATTTATGCTAAATAAATTATTTATAGCTTGACAGAAGGCTTAGAATAGCTGGAAACATTGCTGTAGGGCACTATTCCCTTTTTTTACAACACAATATTAACTTGAGTTGATGCACCCTAAAATGGTGTGGTTAAAGTAAGCAGATACATTAGTATTGTACTATAACCTATGACCAGGTGCTACTTGCCTACATACTGTACCTATATCTATCTATCTCTTAAAAAAAAGTGTGATCTAGTAAAGGTCCGTTGTTCTTGGAGAAAACCCTCATCCTGTGCTTACTAGATAGATAACAGTAAATAGATTTGTAGAATATGACAAAATATAGTAGCAGTAGATTATAGTAGGGCATGTGAATGATATCAGTGGAAGAGGCAAATTGTTCTGAAGCATGAGATACAAAAGCAATGAAACAATGTTTATGAGAAAACACAACCATTTGGGGAGGGGGATCTGTCACTAGGGATGTCGCGGACTGTTCTGCGGCGAACTTGTTCGCGCGAACATCGGCTGTTCGCGTCCGCCGCAAGTTCGCGAACGTCGCGCGACGTTCGCCAATAGGCGTTCGCGTCAAAATCGTTCGACCATTCGACCATTCGGTCGCTAAAATCGAACGATTAAAATCCTTCGATCGTTCGAATCGAACGATTTTCGGATGTTCGAAGTTCGCGAACTGTTCGCGAACTGTTCGCATTTTTTGTCGGTGTTCGCGAACGGCGTTCGCGAACACATTATCGGCGGTTCGCTACATCCCTATCTGTCACTTCCTCATGTTCATTTCTTGAATTTTTGCCCACTCAATGTCAACACTCACATGACATCCCACTGACCATAACTTCAGCCTTTAATACTGGTTATATTCTTTCAGCTAAGTGTGGATTTAAAGCCATTTTAGTATAAACTTTAAAAAGAATTAGTAAATAGTGTACACTAGCTTCATATTTTATAGAATGCTCAATGAGTCAGAACAAATTTACCTGTCGGTGTATCCATTCCTTATGGAGTGACTTATAGTGATGGGCGAATTTGCGCCGTTTCGCTTCGCCGGCGCCCGTTTTTGACGAGCGTTTTCACGGGCGTTTTGCGAATTTATTCGCTGGCGGCGAATCGCGCAAATTCACCCCAAATTCGCGCCTGGCGAATAAATTCGCCCATCACTAGTGACTTATTTTTAGATTATTTATAATCTGCTAAACTACCGTATTTGGTATTCTGTTGGGCAAGACCTTTATTATGTGGCAGATATGTTGTTACGTGTAAATGTTCTTTTCTTCTCTCTCAATAGGTATGGTATGTTCTCGAATAACTAATTTTTCATACTATTGTAATACATTTCTGACATTGTTTTATGTTCCAAGACTTTATTTTTCCTTGCTTCTAAAGACTGTGTACCTATCCCAATTTTCCAAACAATTACATCCTAGAACATGAGCATTTTTCATACAGTTTCATACATAGCAGAAATAATGAGTGCTTACTCTTGCAGTCTAGTTCATCTGAGTTGTCACCACAATCATTTTCATCGTTACAGACTTTATTGTTTGGAATGCAACGGTGATTACCGCAGAGTCTGAATCCTCTCCAACATTTTCGGTTTTCTTGTAAAATAAACATAAATGCTTATGAAAGGAATGTACAGTAGAAGACATCAAAATTGCATTTTAGAAGGCTTTGACCTTGAAGACTTTTAACAAAGATGTATAATAAAATTTGTTATATTAAAATGGAGAAACATATATTTATAGCATCTATGACATTATTTATTGTAAACAATGCAACACTATGTAATCACTGTAGTTACATTACTAACATTATGTTGCTCTGACAAATGAGTTTGGAAGTGTATCTTCACCACTTATAAATTCCTAAGTAACTCTAGTGCCCTTGTATATTAGAGTAGATTGTAAAGTAATCGAGAGGCAAAACACTAAGCTATTTTGGAGAACATAACATTTTACATCTGTCTGTTCCCCTTCATCCATACATAAATTTAGATGTTTCTACTTACAATTATTCCTTATTAAGGTAAGTGAAACCTCTCCTTATAGTCCAGGGTTATTCCTGAATTAATATGGTGGAAGTTCATAGATTTTGCAATTGATTTGCTAATAATCATTTTTAATACTCTTTAATTTACAATGCAGAAAATAGATTCCCGTGACACTCCCATAACCATAAAATTACATATGTGCACTTCATGTGAAGAAATAATGACCTAGCTTTTTTATTGTTGCTGTACAATTTAAGATATTTGATAACATAAATATGTATAGCATAGCATACTACTACACATCCACAGTTGGAATCTACAGGTTCAGAAATACTACTGGAAAATATTATTTTTCTCTGTATATCAGATCCTCATGTTTAATATTGGATTCAAGGTAAAATAAATTGCAATGTGACAGCAATACAAACATTTGAAGCAAAAGAACAACTTAGAACCATTACATGAGAGGTCATGAACCTTCACACTAGCAAAGGAAATTGTCTCCCTGAAGTCATAATGAAGAACTGTCAATTTGTATATAGCTAGAGGTCTCCATTATAGCTGATTTTATCTTTCTTGCCTATATTCTCAATTTACAAATTCTCAATGGCATGAGTAAACTGTAGTGCTGTACTCCCAATTCCCTTTAACATTCTTTATATATTTATGTTACAGTTGTTAATAGAAAGCCATTATGAAAATAGGTACTTATCATTTCCCGGTTATCCCCAACCAGAAGAATGTTACCAGTGTCCATTGAATTCAAATTACACAAGTTGTATAATTTTTTTGGAGTCAGCTAAATGCCCAAATGTATTCTTTGCACTGGTTATGAAAATGAACAGTAGTATTGTATGTGCTATGTCTTCTTGCATGCATTTACAGTAGTTCTAAATTAAAGAATGTTTAACACAATACATAATAGATATAGAACAAAATGAAATGCCATTTTGTAGGAGAATGTTTCGCCATAACTGCATTCGTTTGAGAGATGTGAGGCTGTAAAGATGGTTATAAAAGGCAAGAGAAAGAGAGAAATCAATTGTACCTACTGAAAAAATAAACAGCAAGGGTAATCTCTAGCCCAGGAGTAAATATTACTTGACCTTTGCACAAGACAACATTAAATTGCCAGAAAGAGCCTTTGGTACAACATCTTTTTTTTTCTTTTTGCAATTTGTGTACACAGCAATAGATCACAATATAAAAGTACCTTTATGTTGATGTAATATCAGTGAAATATATTTTTTTATGTATTCCCAAAGCAGAGGTTTACTTGACCAGATTTCTTTTAGGTGTCTTTACCCTCTTCTGTTGTTATCATGCTTGCATACTTATGCACTCAGTAGTTACATGTAGTTCCATATATGTAAAAGACACCTATATGTCAAGAACTTGAATATTTGGCAAGTTAAAACTTTACTGACAAGGGTTGGTCTACAAACCTTTTGAGAAATACAGAAGCTATAGCATAAAAGACATGAGCATTTTAGCAGCTTTGTAAACAGGATGTAGCCTTTTCATTATTTTTTGGGAAATGTTCCAACTGTGTACCCTCGATCTGTGCTATGCAGCTGTCTCTGAAATGGTTAATCAGCATGACATGTTGCCATACATCACACTATCATCTAATAAAAATAAAAAATTGACTTCTTGGAAGGGACATTATTTTACATTCCCAAAATAACTATAAGCCCCTGGGATCAAGGCTGCTTTGTGTAAAGACATATACAGTAATTTGAAGTCCTTGAATATCTGCTGACTGCCATACAGAACCTTAAATACCTCAATAAGTTACAAAACACTAATTCGTTTATATATTCTCTGCTACCAATTTCTACAAACACAGAGCAGTGAAGGAAAGGAAAAGTATACAGTACTATAAACTCAACTGAAACATAAGAAATGTTTCTATATTATCATATACCTAGCAACCTATTTACAATGGAAAAATGTGCAATGGAGAATGCAGTTTTTTGCTCAGCATTGTTCAAGTATCATTAAATGAAATTAATATAGTTTATGGCTTTAGTTTACATTGAATTTTACATGGTGAAGTTTGACATTTATTTATACATTTATATTATTTATATAGCTTTATAACTAGGCCCTAATGTTCAGTATGTCATGTATGTAACAGTATGTAATGCTGAAATGTCCTAAAGTCTGTAATAGGTATGTAATCAATTTAGATATAACATTTTTACTTTGCTTTTTTTATCATCAATAGATCCTTATATTTATTAAAAATCCATCTATTTATTCAGATTGTCAAACAGATTTAGTTTTCCTGTTTAGCAAATTACACCTATCCAAGAAATCACCAAAAACAAAATATAATAATAATCACAACAAAACATGATTATCAGCCATGGTCAAATTTTGTTATTTGATATTCTTGAATAATCCCCATTGGGTTAATTATGAAAAAATATATACCTTTTCCTCAGTCGCAGCAGAATCAAGATCTTGGATTCAAATAAATTGTCTTTCTATATGTTCTATTATGCAAGAACCATAAGCAGCATAGTTTAAAGTCCATGAATCTTACCACAATATGACTGCTTTTCATCAGATCTGTCTTTGCAATGAACAATTCCATCACAGGTTTGTTGGTACTCAATACATTCCCCATTTGCACATTCAAACTCAGAGAACATATTACAGGAGGAATTTTTACCTAAAAGGAAATTATTATTAATAATAATAATGATAATGAATATATGCAAAACCAAATACACATAAATCAAAGAAAGACAGTCCAAAATTATACAAAAATTTAAAATATATAATGATAATATATGATAAGCATGCATATTATTGCTGTTTGATGGTACTGCTAAGGTGGAAATATGAAATGGAAATAAGACTGCAAGCACCGTTTGAAAAAACTGTTCAGTATTTGGAACCAATCCAATTTTTATTCTTATACAGTGATACATGATAGTTAAATTGCCCCATGGTCCTTGGGTGTGCCATACTCTGCCAGTGTTTTTGGGCAATCACTCTCTCTTAAATGCCACAAGCTGGTGGCGGGGGAGGATCTAGCCCTCAGACTGAAACCAAGGTTCATCAGACATTTACTTCAATTAATGCTACTATGCAGAGAGGATGCAGAGAGGTGCAAAACCTTTTATACTATGACCAGAGGTAAACAAGTTAGAGGCCACCATGTGGGGGTTTACCTTGACGTGGTACGGTGGCTTATCAACTTTATGATCATAACTTTGTAACTAAAAACCCCTGTCTTTGTGAACACATGCACTTGCATACAGTATATACTGAATGAAAGGGGGACAGGAAATGTGCACTGGTCAGTAGCACTTCCATTATACTTTAATACATTTTTACTTATCTTTAGTAGTGCTCCCACAACCGCCCTTTTGTATTTGTTCTGGAGGTTTGTTAGCATTTGAAAATTATTGTTATGGGCCACTAAGGTGTTTAATCATATGCTTGGAGTTGCTGTGTTATCCATAGGGGAGGAGAAGGCATATGGATTTAAGGGTATGTCTTAATATGACAACTTTTTTCATATATGAGTGATATCCCTGCAGTGAGCACCAACCATTTGGTTTTTTTGTGTGCTACCACCTTGTGGACATGGTCTTGTGGTAATATGGGTGTGGTTTAAAGTGGGTGTGGTTTAAAAACAAGGAGTGGTCAACACTGGCTTCTATTATCAGCCCTCCCCATGTAGGCCAAAAAAATGTCGGCCTTCTGTACCACAGAAGTTGGACAGCACTGGTCTACATGTATGAGAGGTAGAATCTAATGAAGTATTAGAATTCCAAATGTTAAGGCTACACTTGTTGTCTGAGACCTTAAATCATAAAGATAATTATGTGAACTTTACAGGGGAACTTCAGGTATACTTTTTTATTTATTTATATTTATTTATATTCTACAAATGATATATATAAATCAGTAAAGGTGTATGTTAATAATACAAATGATATAATAAACCATAGTCATAGGCCAGGATATTGAGCTCAACCAAAACATTTCACATTTCATCCAGTATAAAAGTATTCTAATCTACAGTAATTTTCTTTGTTCCATGCAAAATATAATGAATCCCTGAAGACCTTGATAAGACAAAATTTATGTCAGGTACAAACCATAATGTTTATGTTATTCATGCACAGGTATAAGGGAGATATATTTGCTATATTATCCCAGCTACTGTATGTTACCTTCTTTTGTTTGTTCATTATGTTTTAAAGACCATTAAGGTAATACCAATAAGTTATTATTAATACAGCAATTTAACTTCATTATTTTGTTCTCATTGTCATTCAGTGAAGAATATATTACTTACTCACACATCTGTTGTCATCTACTAGTACTCGATCTCCTCGGCATGAACAATTGACACGACCATCAGGAGTAATAAGGCAAAGGTCATGGCATCCTCCATTAAGGTAAGAACATGGTGACAGCTTACCTAGAAAACACAATGCATAAAAAATTAGAGTGGCTTTACATGCAAGTGAATGGACTATTTAAAGCATACATAAAAACTATGTATAATAAAGAGAAATGTTTCTTATTGATATGAGGGATTTTTTTCTCTATTTACTATTATATCTAAAGTTGCCCGGCATAGATTTGCAGTGAATACATTCACCAGCGGAAAATCTTCCGCAACAAAAAAAATTGTCACACGTCAAAATTGTCGCTCACATAAAAATTATTTGGACACCCATTGACACTGATTAAAGAATAAGGAGAAATGTTTCTTATTGAGATGAGGGATTTTGGTTTCTCTATTTACTATTATATCTAAAAGGAGTAGTGCTGGGCGAATAAATTTGGCAGGCATGGATTTGCAGCAAATAATTCCCATGAATAAATTTACCAAAAAACTGTACCGCATCAAAATTGTGCATAAAAATTATTTGGACACCCAATGACTTTAATGCATTTGGTCAAAATAGTCGTGCGTATAAAAATTGTCACTTGCGTCAAAACTGTTGCGTTTCAAAATTATTTGAGGCCCATTAACTTCAATCGATCTTGCAAATTTTTTGCCATTTTGCAATTGTTTTGGTAAATTTGCGAATTTTCCAGCAAAGTGAAATGCCACAGCTTCGCCCATCACTATAAATGAAAAATATAAATATGAATTATATCCTATTTATTTTAATGAAAATAGAACAAACACTTTGCAGGTATAGCATACGGTCTGTTGGACCATTTATTCTTCAGATATTTGAAATTATAAACATTAATTGCTCCTGCCTCATGAAAAAATATGCCCCTTGTAATCCATTGCATTTAGTCTAATGCTCCATGAATTTGCACCTGCTGCTTTTAGTGATGGGCAAATTTGTCAACGAATTTCAAGCAAAATTCACGAAATAGTGAAAAGTTCGCGGAGCGCGAATTCTGATGCTTGTGTCAATTTTGAGGCCGGCATAAAAGTCAATTGGCGTCAGATAAACGTTGGCGCGTGACGGTTTTGACATCCAGAAATTTTTCGACGTGCATCCAAAAATTATAAAACAACTGCAAATTTTCTCAGCAGTTACAGAAATTTATTTGCCAGCCGCAAAACACCTGCCAAATTTATTCGCCCATCACTACCCAATTCCAATGGATGAAATAATTGTTTCTGAAAATCGAATGCAAGTACAATAGATGCAACTTGGGATTCTCATATAAGGAATGGCATATGTCTGGCCTACTGTATGTGTGTCAATATGCATGCTCCTTTTTAGTCAGCCATTGTATAGGTGTTAGAAAGAGAGCATATGGGATATCTTGAGCCCTGTACTTACCACTGCTTAAAGTAGGATACATAACTTTGCTGAGCTCAAGATCCCTGAAACCAGTGCTTAGTGCTAGATGCTATGACAAAGGTATATCCTGCACAATGGGCATATAACACTCATACACTGCACAAGGCATTGGCAATTTATATATCCACTAATGGACAGCATTTTGGCAGCAGTTACTTCAATATTTTGTTATTATGGATGGGTGAAATTTTTCACCTTATTTCACCGCAGAAATGACGCCCATAGACTTGTATGGCGTGGTGCGACAAAAAAAAAATGAAACGGGTCAAATTCGCCAATCCCTATTTGTTATATGATCACTAAAATCCTCAGCATGTATTCAACCTGGTCCTGTATTCTGTAGCTTTATACAGAATCTTAACTGAAACGTCAATGTTTTTCCAATGAATAAATGAATAACCTTAGTTTGATACTGTTAATTCTGAATGTAAATTCATAGGCACACTTGTGTCCATGATTCATCTAGCTGGTTGAGGGAATTAAGAAACACATATCACAATGAGTCATCATCTTAATGCTGGCAGATTGTAGATGGCCTAAATCATAACCCCAAAAGAGGCTAAAAAAAATTGTATTGTGGCTTTTCTTGACACTGGCACTGTATAAAAAAAAGTATACAATAGAAGGGAAAAACGAACCTCTTTAAAAATTGTACAATACATGGTACATTATGGCATTTATGTCAGTTTGACATCTGCTTATCTCACCAATACAGACAATAATATATGGAATTTACAAAGCAGGGATACGGACACATTTATTTTAACTGATGTAGTAATGATGCCACATTTAAAGGGCAATAATAGTAATAATTAAATAATAACAAGTAATTTTGTCACATAAACATGGTGAGATCAGACTTCATCTGAATAAAGAGCAAATATCACTGGAAATTAGTCCTACAACAATTGCACTGAAGTAACACATGTTCATTTTAGAGCAATAACCCATGGTAACTGATAAGCAGTATGTTGCAGTAGTCTACCTGCAATAGACAGCTCATATGTGCCTAGAAATCCCTACCGTATTGGGCAAATTTCCTTGAAATAATACAGTGTGCACAAAATGAGGATATAGTGCAGTTCTCTGCAACCTCCCTGAAAGCTAACTGATAAGATATGTTTCACATACCTGAAAAGGGCAGTTGAGTTGTGCAGACACTTTACATTCAGTTTCATATAGATACTTTCTATTTGCACATAGCAGGAATTACCCCCGTAATTCCTTTGTTACAATGAAAAATAACTTTAATTTTAACTACATACATGTGTTGGTGTCATTGGTTACTGCAATTATTCCCATTGGCTGGTGTGGTATGTCAGACCGAAGAACTTTGGTGTCTCCTCCTGTGTATTTGTTAGAGCGAAGTATAGCCCGTCTCACCCAGTCAGACCAAAAGATATAGTCATTGTAAATGGCCAGACTGAAAAAAGTACCTGGTCCAGATCTGACAATTACCTACACAGAAGGACATAAAACATGCTTTAAAAACCAACAACTGTAGGCAGATAAAAATACTACAACATTCATGTAACCAGCAGTCTAGTAATACAACATGGGTATTAAAAAAGCAATTCTAAATATTAGCAAGTCAATCCAGCATTAAAATACACTTGGGCATTTTGCATCAGTAATCACTGGGATTTGCTAACAAATGAGTTTAGGTCCCTGCGCATTAAGAAGCCTTTGAAGTACAATCAATGTTAATCTACATTATTTGTGAATTTAGGGTAGTTTGATTTTAGAAGTAAGTCTCAAAATGCTTTACCAAACCAAAATGTATGTAACAAGTCATGATAATAGCTGCTAAATTGAGTTCTAATATTATTACAATAGACACTGTCCATATGGATTTTAATCTATTGAGATGGATTACAAATAAACATTCCTATCATGTGTGTAAAATGCTTTAATTTTGTTAAATAAAAAGGGAAATACAATTATTTTATTTTCAAGTTTTTTCTAAACTCAATCAGAGAAAAAAAACTATTGATTTTTTTCTCTTGACGGCTAGCATGTTTACCAAAACATTTAAATCAGAAAAACTTGATCACATGAAGTTGTGAAAAAACCAACAAGTATTATGAGAATCACATTGTTTCATTTATAATGAATGAGTCTGGGAAAGTTTTAAAGTTTCAAAATCCTTTAAAAAAATTACTTAAATGGTGAAAACAAAACTTATGTTAAAGAAACATTGCATGTGCATTATATAATTTCATTTTAAGTAACTTTACTATTAATAGTATTAAGGGGCAAATTTATTAAAGTTCCAGTTACAAGTTTTCAAGAATTTATTTAAAATCAAAAATCGATTTTTTTTTTTTCTTTTGATTTTTCAGGCTTTTTTTTTAAAAAAATAGAATTTTTCAAGATTTATTATACCCCGACCATGAAAATAGAATATTGAATCTGAAAAATCTTTCGAGGCCATGTAGAAGTCAATGGCAATGAACCACTGAAAGATGTTAATAGCCTTTATGAGTTATTTTCTAAGGGTTTTGCTGGAAAACTCGATCAGTTTGAGTGATTTGAGTATTTTTTTTTTTTTATGAAAACTTGATCGATGCAAGTTTTCAGGTTGTTAACCCGAACTTGCTGTTAACCCGAACATTGGAGATCTAAAACTATAAAATTCAACCTTTGATACTGTAAATAACCCCCTTACTGTAGAGTAGATGGCACTGATAAAAACCTAAACATCATAAAGGCTAGTAAAATCTTCAAATGATTCAAGGGACCTCCAATGACTTCTACATAACTTTGAAAGGTTTTAGCTGGAGTATTTTTGGATTCGAGCTATTTCCAGCTTTGGGTTATAAAAAATAAATTTTTTTTTTAGAAAAACCAGAAACATTTGAGTTTATTTTTGAACCCCCCAAATATGTAGTTTTGACTGAAAACTACCCTCGAAAACAAAACTCGATCTTTGATAAATAACCTCCATAACCTCCATAACATAATTCATGTATGCATATACAAACCACAAACATACAATTACAGTTGGGGAGGCTAGATCATTAAACAGGGGTCTGAAATGTGTACCAACACATAAGTCACAAGTTTGAGGTATATAAGGATATATATTGCTTTAAATGGCAATTGAAACCAAAGGATTATTTCAAAGAAAAGAAAACCACTATACAAACCCCTTTTAAATCTAAAAGTGGTTATGATTTCCCTTATACAGCTCACATTCATCAGTTTGTTGACAAAAGAACTCATTCACAATACAATTAATAAAGAGTAGGTTCTATTCCAACCCACCTAACATGAAGTGAGAGGCTATCTAGACCCTAAAGGAGGATAGCGATTAAATCATTAGTAGTGATGAGTGAAAAATTTCATCTTGTACAGATTCGCTGCAAACTCCTGAGTTTTGCTGCTGTCAAAATTTTTCACAAAACTCTGTCAAAAAGTACAATAAAAAAAGGACGCTTAACAAAAGAAAAAGAGATGCAACAAACGCATTCATCATTTTATCTTTCCCCTCTTCTTCCACATTAACCAAAGGGATCTGATCTGTCCCACTGTTTATATAAGGACAAACACATAAGTATTGTCTATGGTTTATTTATTTTAATGCGGGGTAAAAGGAACTCAGATATTATTTGTTATTGTCAGATTTATTATTAGCCATGCCTGTGTTTGTATATAGTAATACTGTATATAAACTATTATTGATTATACTTTTTGCTTAAACAGCAACATAGTGTAGTAGTAGATACCATTTGTAGCTCCAAAGCAGAAACAAGCTGCCATGAAAAAAAATGCCCATACTGTGGGTCGAATCTAACTTGCTGCAAAAATTATGCAAAAACAATATTTGTTGCATGGCAAAATATTTGTGACAAAAAAGTTTTGCAGGTTTTTTTGGAAAGCAATATGGGACAGAAATGCTCATCACTACTAATTAGACAGGCGGACAAAGGTAGTATTGATGGAAAAATCACACTATGAGAAGGAACTGTTGACCAACTGTCTGATACCAATCAAAACGTAAAACTGACCCTACTAATGTTTTTAACAGCTGGATACATAAGGTTACAGAAGGCTTTTTTTCCCTACAGTTTGCGGGAATGGCTATGGGGTCTAATATCTAATGTGACCCCTTTCTTTTTACAACCTGATCAAGAAGGACTGTGCTTTCCAGGGGGATGACAATATCATATCCTATAAACGCAATATGGACTACTTCCTATTGATGGGGGGGTATGAATGAAGAATAGAGCTTTGAATGACCTACCCTCTCCCATTAAATTTACCATGATGTTTGTAAGTATCAGTTACCTAGACGTTATGTTATACACGGAAGGCGGCAAATTGGGGACCACTCTGTGGTAGAAGTAGTCTGATCCATGCACACAAACACCACCCCCTCACAAGTCCTGGGGGTCCTGTATGACTAGTGTCTAAGAATTATTTGAAACAACACATCAAAGCAGGGCTGAGCTACTACTCTGCTCCCTAGTGGAACAGTTTTGTGGCTAGGAAATACTCCAATTCCTCTGCATTTGATATTAACAACCACTTGGTCCAATAACAGCTTAGAATTAAAGAAAGCCCTGACAGACAGATGGCAATTTGATAATACTGAACTGCAGTTACTTTTCTATACAAAAAATAAGCCACTAGTAGCCTACAGGAGGGGTTGTAATTTGAGTGATTTACTGGTGGTTAAAGACCTCTTGGATGGCTCCAAAGGGGTGAATACATGGCTGGGTGTTGGGGCCTTTAAAAGAAGGATTTTACAAATAAGCCAGTTTTTTGACTCGTGCTAGCATGCTTCAAGGTATATTTTTTACACAATCCAAAACAGGCAGGAAATTAGGATCATTATCGGCTCACATGCTCTACTGAATATGTGGTGTACATGCTATGATGCCCCTGCGGACTGTTTTCTTGGGAAAGGCTTCACAACATATAAAGAAGTATGAACAACCACAGGAGGATCATTAGACTAGCTTTGGCCAGTGGGAAAGCTGACCAACCTGTGGCTAAACATTTGTTGAACTCAAAACATACATTCCCACAGTTCACACATATGATTGTAGACTAAAGACAGATACCACACAGAGGAGGTATATGTGTAGGTATAAAGGTCATGGGGGAACCTCATTACTACAGTATATTCCCCCTTTGCCTTGGTGGGAACTGGACAGTGTTGGCTTAAAAAAATTTAATTAATTTGTTGCACTACAAAACTCGACGGGAACTGGGTTTTAAGACTGCATGCTATTGGGATTAACTTTGGGCCTGTTTTCTTTATAATAACTTAAATCTTCACTACAGTAGACAAGTTGGCTATTTCCCCTTAAAATAACTTGCATGTCAAAATTAGGTTACAAATGTTGCAACCTACAGATGAAGCCACTTGGATTTGTGAGTTAAATGCGTCATGACTCAGAGTTAATTGAAGCAACTGTGTTATCTAAAGTTATCTTAACTCATTTAATGCATTTAACCTTTTCATTAGCATACCAAAGCACCATTGTTCACAATGGTGAATGCTTTAATTAGATGGGATGTTGTGTCACAGTTTTCTGTGTTAAATGAGATAAATGGGATATCTGTGTTTAGTTATTCTGTGTCAAACAGACAAACCAAAGTGGCTGCATCTGTATGTATCAAGTGGGAAGAATGAGTCCACAATCCTGCAGTGCAATGTCTGGTTTGCTGAACACTCTGAAGGAGCGATATACTTGGGACAAGCTGGATTAACAGTGTGACCACTTCTATGTGTTATAAGAAATCTCTCTGCAGTTGATTTGAGTGGACAAATTTATAACTGGTCCAATAATTGTTCGAATTCATTAATTTAAACTTTTTGTAAAGTCTGTTGGCTTGTTATGCTGAGTTGTCCCTACTGTCACCAGCATGTACAATGTGGCTTCTATTCATACCAAGACACTTTAGATGGTGATATTTTGTTCTAGGGATTTATTCAATTCTGATATGCGTTTCTTTTCTTCATACTGTATTAAAGCATCACTGTCTGACAGTATTTTCTTCCTTTTTTTAAAAAAAAAAAAAAAAGGAGGCACAATGCATGCGAATATATTTCAAGGAAATATAACATAACAGTGAAAGGATACCTATCAAGTGCAGAAAGTAAAAATACAAGTTTTCAGTATTGTCTCTCTCACTCTATGTCTTCTTTGAAGTCTCCTACAATGAATTATTTTTTTTAGCTATACAACCACCCCCTTATCTTTTAAAAATGTATGCATTATTCCACTCCATTAGACAATGCATAAAGGGTCCTTTCCAGCTTATTACAAAAAGTGTATTCAACGTGCATTCTTTATTTATTTAAAGAAAAACTAGTTTGATACAGAATAATGGAAGCATTTACTTGTAGAGCAGAAAGACTTTATGAAAGCACTTGTCATAAAGACTCAAAACTTTCTTCTTGTAAATTTAAACTAATGAAATTACTGCTACTATTTATCTCTCATATTACCCAAGTGAGTGTTCCAGGGGTTATAGTTACAGAGAGTACCTGTGCACTAGAGGTCCACCATTATGGAATAGAGCCTTGGTGCCTTCTGTTTCATGTATAGAAGAAATAACCGGCTTAACTGGAATACAAATAATGATACTGGTACTGTCTGTGCAGCTGGGACATTGATCTTCAGTACATAGAGTTAGGGGTCTATTATTATTATTATTATTATTGTGTATTTATAAAGTGTCAAAATATTCTGCAGTGCTGTACAATGAATGGGTTTATTCGATAAACAGAAAGAATTACATACATAGCAATCAATAATTGATACAAGAGGTGAAGTCTAGAATTTGAAATTTAAGGTTTTTAAAGGTAAATATGTGGATTTAGTGGAAGGAGGAAGGTAGATCCAAGATAAATAGGTCTGAATTACTTCCACCATTTTGTAGGTATGGAGGTGTGGTTGGCATCATCAAAGGAAATCATTTTGCAATAATATAGTCCCTGTACTCCTTTTGTACTGCATGATCCAACATGATAGCTGTGTATTGGCAGCTAAAAAAATTAAAACATACTGTAGCTACCCTTTTATTATACTATTGCTTTCCTATGTCAAATTATTTACATACAATAAATAGTGATATTAAAAACAAGTTACAATTATTAATAGTATTAAATTCCAGCTATATTTATTAGTCTTACATTCAAATATATACTTCTGAGTATCTGGCACTTTTGTTTATTGCAGATGGTTGCTTATGTCTCTGGATGACAGGTTTCATGTTTTATCTTTTTTAAGAAAAAAATTCATATGTTATGGCCTGGTTTTCGGATTTGACCTCCCCTAGGCCACAGGGTCCTCATGCAACCTCACCCCACAAGTGCATTCACGGCCGGTTCCTGATGGAGGGAACACTGGGGTTTACGTGTACAGGAGGGTTAAACCTCTGTACATCCATAGTAGATACTAATCTTACAAAGTCCGTTCTTATAAGGTATGAACATTAATGTATAATTTCCTAATGTTAAAATCTGTTTTTATAACAGAAAAAGCTATTAACAACCTATTAACTCAGGACATGTTTATTCATTGAGTAGATCAATGTTGTCTTCTATTTAAACACAGTTATGAAGCTTCCTCAAGTAGACACATGCACAATCCTTCGTACAATCCTTATAATAGGACCATCTGTCTTTGTAGTCCGCAAGTACATAGACTAATCTGCATTTTAATGGAGATTGTCCTGTAATAATGTTAAACACATTAAGGCAAAAGGGGCTCATAAAAATAACTCTCCAAAAGATGCGCAACAGAGGAGACAGAAAATGTTGTAAACATATTTGCCGTGTCAGTGAAGTATTTTTTGTATAGAGATAATTGCTGTCATCAACAGCAAACTGATTTGAACCAGTTTCAGAACTCCTGTGGATATGAAATCCAAGTGAGATTACCACTTCCAAACTAATACAAATGAACAAAAATTATCTAATCCTGACCACAATTAGACAGAAACAAAAGTACAAAAAAGTCTTACATGGCAGCAAAATAGCACATGGAAGAGATTTTAGAAGAGTATATATTTTTCCAAGTCATTACCTTTCACCAAAACCTTTAAACCTCGGTGACATATTTGGATAGGAAACCCATGAATTGTTCTTTAAACTAGATGGTGCAGATTTAAAAGTAGCATATGGTGTACATAATGCATAAACAGGCTATTCTAAAACTTTGATCACAGACACAAATCTTTGGAGAAAACAAAAAAACCTGAGTTGTTTCTTCATCTGTCTTTCTGATTACAAATGTAATCTGAAAATATTTAGTTGCAGAATGGTTATAGAAAAGTAATTGTCATCTGTCCCCTTGAATCTATGCTGATACCGTTGATTTACAGTACACTGATGTAAATTATATATACAGTGTGTATTACTTTAAAAAATACTTGTCCTTTTCAATAGGACTTCTACAGGGTGTGTTAAACGTGTGATGGGATTTTAAAAATAGTGCAATGCCATCAAATCCCATTAAATGCACAATATGTAAAAAGTTTTATACTTTTCCTCACAAGATAGATTCCATTTCAAATGACTATTACAACATAACTTAGTACTTAAATATCAAATAAAATATTAAGTTACACTCATAAGACACTTTTATACCGTTCCATAAAGTAAGAAATTCCTAGGCAATTATTACATTTTAATCAATATGAGAAAGATTATGACTATATGGCATTGTGTTTTACTGTAACTGCAGTCATCTATAAAACAGAGCCATAAAGGAAATGGTTGTGCATTTGATGAAAACATTAAACACATGAATAGGCTTGTTAATGCACACTATTTGCACTTAATATTAAGGGACTAGAAATCCCTGATGTTCCTTGTCTCCCTCTTGATTTTTTTTAAAAGATCATGCACTTATGAAGAAGATGGTTCATTGATTTTAAATTATGCAAATGACTTGAGACTTGTTGCAAAATCATGAATTGTCAGTGCCCTTAAGTCAATGGTTACTAACTGCACAACAGGAACACAACTAACAAAATTACAGTTTAAAAAAAAAAAACACTTAAATCAAAATGAAAGGCATTTATATGTACCATAACAGTATGTAAAATAAAATAGCAGTTTATAGTGGAAAACAAATAATGACTGTAATATTTACTGTAGTGTTTGCTGTATTGTATTTACAGTAGAATAAATAATGTAGAACTATTAAAGCCTGTATAAATATTTAGTATCTTTATAAAGTGTAATTATATGATTAGAGTATCCCTTTACATTCCTTAAGCACCTAAAACCTTCAGTATATTCTTTATATAAATATAATGATTGTTTTTGTATGTTTTTACATTACAGCAGGTGAGAAACATTCACTCTTCAATTTTTTATTTTTTGCTCAGTTGAGTTGTTTATGGGCTTACCAAAAAAAAAATCTCAATGTCTGAATATAGCAATAAGCCACGGCTGGAAATAAATTGTTTCTTACAATTACAGGTCAAGAATGTGTTGATAGGTTAGCAGATTCAATAGAGCTTCCAGTGGTTCTGTGAATAAAAATATATGTATTGTTCTCTTAAAACCTATCCTATTGTTTCTATAAAGATTCTCACTTAGAGCTAAGAAAGAAAGGGCATGACCATGGGCCTGGAATGCACACAAGTCAAGTTAGTGGTTTATTATTGTTCTTTTTATTTTTCTTTATCTTTGCATATTGCATAAGCCCGATATTTGACTTTAACAATAGCTTTGTGTATGTTGCTTAGTTTGCTAATTACTTGGTAGACTGTAAATGTTTTCATAAGGTCCCATTATCTGCATTATTCTGTCATGGGCTCTTTCAGGTCAGACCTCAAGGCTAATGGCCTTTTGACATGAGCAACATGTGTCATAGTTATAATTTATATAGGCATTACTCTGTAAGGTATTTTAGCTTATGCAGAGGGCAGTGAATTGAATGCTAAAAGGACTGGATTCATCATTGTCTGGAGGAGTGCCAATTTGTAAGGAGTTAACATTTTGCTCTGTGGTTAGTTTTCATTGCATGCTTCACCTACTGGTAGAATGAATAATCTGTAAATATTAATTTATTAAACATTAGCGGTTTCATGGTTTGGGTCATGGAAGTTAATAAAAGTAGCTCTAAATTACATAAAGTCAAATTGTAAAACATCTAAACCACTCAAAAAACTCATAAATGAAGAAATCAGTGGTGACTTCTCAATATATATTCTATAGAAGCCTATGAAAATGTGCAATCTTGTTGGGCACCTTCACGCTTGAGAAAATTGAGGTGATTATACATAGTAATCATTATGATCATAATGAGAATAGAGATCAAAGATAAATAGGAAATCATTTTGTACAAATATACAACGTAAGTAATATGCCCACTAAGGTTTAGCTTGTGGACAATGACACAGTATTTCAGTCAAAAAGTTTTTTGTAATCAGTCGCAGCAGTACAGCAAGCACAACATCACTTCAAACAAGGCAATTATTATGGTTATAATGCCATTACAAAAAGCCATGACAATGGATAATTTGATGCCATAACATGATATTTTTTGGTATCGGCCACACTATTAGGACTGTGAATATCAAGGATAAATCTATTGGCTTTATTGTAGCCTGCATAAACAGATGCCATAAGACTCTTCTAGTAAGGGTTTTTTTGGATAGGGGATCTTGAATCAACATCGCACATTAAATAAATCCATTAACATTAAATAAATCCATTAACATTAAATAAATCCATTAACATTAAATAAATCCATTAACATTAAATAAATCCAGGTGGAATTTTTAGCCACCACAATTGATTCATGTAGTGTTTTTTTATTACAGAGAAAATGGAAATCATGTTAACTAATTAGAATTATTTGTTTAAAATTGACTTAAAATGGAATATGGGAGATGGCCTTCCTGAAATTATGAACTTCTAGATAATATGTTTCCAGATAAGTAATCCCATACCTGTATATGCTTCTCCTCCTATTAAAAACACAAAGAAAATATATACTCCTCATTCTTACATGATCTCTCTGTGTGTTTGTTAGTTCCCTAATACATAGAATCTCACTGCAATCCAACCCCACCATTGTCTTGTTCTATGGTAAAGTGGAGTGTTCTGGGACTTGAAGTCTCTCTGCTTCCAGAGAATCTGTGCTATGCCTACTATGGAAAGCAGACTTCAAGTTCCAGAACTCATGACCACCATGCTCACTATAGTGGCTATTGTGAAATAGCTCACTGAAGTTTTCATGTTTTCCTTCAATCTGTGTATTTGTGTAAACAAAATATATAAACAAGGTTCAGCGGCTGTATATACACCTTTTCTAAATACTGTAAGCCCAAGTGATTGAGCTCATGCCAAAAAGGGCTGACTATTTTGTACTTTAGTGTTAAAAATTTCACTCATCACTATTCATAACTACTGCATATTAGGTCTTAATGACCAAAGTAAATAGGGTAGTCTGTCTTTATAAGTATGGAAGGTCTAAGTTCCATGGTGATTTATGATTCAACACTGTGCAGAAAAGGATTCATTTAAAAGGAAGTATCTTGTTATAGTATGCTAAATCTAATGGACTTATAGACCCTTTTTAATTTGCAGTCTGATGACTATAGCTGGAGCTATTTTATTTTTTATTTTTTTATTTCTCTTTCACATATTATCCATAGTTCATCACTGCAGTATGATGTGTATGATATAAATAAAGTATGTTCCACCCATACATACATAGCAGATATTACACTGTGAGAGGTACTAGATCTCTGGAATTATTTTCAAGTGCAGGATACCAATGTCTCAATCAAGGGCCCAGCCCTCCAATGACTGAAGCTGGGAAAAATTGTAAAATCAAAGGTCGGGGTAGGATAATAGCATGTTTATAATTGTTTGAGTTGACTAGGACAGAGAGCACTACCTGCTCCTGTTATGATGGAACTGGGTATTGTGGGCAATTATCATATTACATCACAAGAAGGAATATTTATTGCATAACATTATGTATACATGTAATACCTCTGTACAGCCTATTTTTTCACATAATTACAAAACTGATCATCACAAATAACCAAAATACAATTTAAATCTGACAGCTTTGAAACATAAAAGGGAGTCAAGTAAAAGTAAAATAAATTTGATTACAACATCGAGTACATGATTTTTTATACGATGGTTCCATTCAATAGCTCGTAATTATGGTGTTTTTTTCCTTGCAGCAGTATTAAGTTTGGGGAACTCTCTGAATGTTCCAAACTATATATTGAACATGTGTAATAAAATACCGAAGACCTTGCAGTGTTCCTTTGTGATACATACCCAAGGCTACCTAAAATTGATGCTGCAGTTCTGTTTGAATAAGTTCTTGAATGACCTTTTTAGTGTTGAAAGAAGACTGAACAAAGTGATGACAGTATAGTCAACAGAGAGTTTATTTTGCTTATATATATTCTGATTCATATGCTGATTCATGAAGAGCAGAGATTAAACAACCCAAATGCTGTAAGGAAAATTTAACAAGTAATTATCTGGTACTAATGAAGAATATGCTGTCATAAAAAAGTTTATATGAATAAACAGAGTTTCATTTAATATCATATAATTTTCTAGTCTAGTCCATGTCTAGGATATATCAAGGCATGCTTAAACTCTGCACACCAGATAAAGTCAATAAAACACCTAAAATCATTCTAATAGACTGGATCTCATGAAAATCACAGATGGCTGTGTTGAAATTAATTATTAATTCAAAATCAAATGGCAACAAATGAAAAGGTTTAAATGCAGATTTATTATGTCATCCTCATTTTTTGAAATATGTTACCTTAAGGGGACTTGCTTATCTTATATCTTTACTATATATATAATATGTGTATATTTTATATATGCATTGGGATCTGTGTTTGAGAATGTTGTCATTTATATATTAGATATTATCAGAACACAACTGAGCTTCAAACACATCCCATTTAGCACACAGTTGCTACGTCTCCTCCCCTTTGAACAAGGGCTGTTGAAAATGCAGTCCTTCCTGTCTCCACACTGCTTTTACCACCTTCCATTGCCCTAATGCTTGAATGGACTACCTCAGGACTACTATCTAAGATTAACTTAATGGTCACTGACCAATCAGAACTTGACATGTGTACCTATGGTCAGTCTCTAGATTAACATATAGTTTATGTTAGGAAGAGAATTCAGGGAGTTCGTGCAGTGAGGACACAGATGCCGGACCCAATGGAAAGATGAGTATAAGGGAGGCAGTGGATTTAGATCCAACATGACTATATTTGTAATTGTCTTTGTAAATATTTGTTATACATTCAATGTAACTTGCTTTGTATGTGTATTATTTCTATAGATATGTGTTAGTAGGTTTTGTAAATAAATAAATATTTTGATTGAACTATCTCTTTTATTAAAGAACCCTTATAACCAGGAATACTGAACTTATAGACATGTTTATAGTAAAATAAATATACATATTTACATAAATATATCCATGGTCAACAATTTACCTGTTCAGATATTTAGTGCCTACCTCCACCATCCCTCTTCCAACCCACAAGACAAGAGTAAAATGTAAAATTCTATTATTTCCCCCCAAAAAATGAATGTTTGGTTCACCAAGACAAATACTCTTCATGACATAAGTGGCCATTGCTGCCACTGTTCCATTTACATTTGTGATGTTCACTATTTCAGATACTTACATCAGCAGACAAATAAGTATGGCATTTCTCACTACTGTAAAATGCTGTTAAAAAACACATTTATTAAAAATGAGGCAAACTGTATTTTCTGTATATGCTGGTTATATTTTTATTAAACACCTACAAATGAGGCTTCACATTATAAAGCATCTTTCACAGCTAGGACACAAAATGGGCATAACGCTAAAATGAAGGAAAAATAATAAAGAATGTGCAAAACAAATTGTAAGCATGAAAAGTGAAAAAGTATTGGCAAATAATCCTTGACTTTCAGAAATAATATCTTCTGACCAAAATCATTTCAATTTCACACGATTGCTAAGCTACATTGAGAACACCAGATCAAACGATGGGAACGTTTTGTTTGGTATAAGAAGCAGAGAAAAGCTATGAGGGTTATATGAAATTAAATAGTTTCTTAAATGAGTGCTAGCCATCACAATGTCACCCTATCAGAATCCTAGTTAAACATTAGGCAACATGCAGCTTTTGGCTGGCTACAAAATTGCACAGTAATTCCAGATGCAAACATATTGAACAAACCTACTTGAGCTCTCAAAACATAATGACATGTCTGATACCTGCTTTAGATGTTTACTTACTTGTCTGTGTGATCCATCATATTCACATCGCTCTATCTTTCCCAGGCTGCCGTCAGAGTAGTAGAGCTTCTCTGCTGGGTGATCAATGGTGAGACCATTTGGAGTCACAATGTCCGTGCTGACAATGACTTGTGCATTTTGTCCTGAAAGTGTGGCTCTCATGATGCTCGGATGCTGTTCATTCCAGTTAGTCCAAAACATTAAACTAGGTGAAAGTCGGGGTATCAGAATATTTTCTGTTAATAAAAAACTTTGCATTTTGTGCATGCATTGAGTCACATTACCATCAACTTATAAACTGAAATGCAATATACAGATGTAGTGTAGCTCACTGCAAATAACCAGGATAGTATTTATGGCTATATGAGTACTGAACCATAAATTAAATGTTCTGAGGCTACTATGTGAATTACAAAACTATCTGTAGGTCAACATAAACAATTTTCTTTAAATCTTTTATTGCCCTGGTGAATTTGTCATTTCCAAGAGTAAAATCCTGCTGTGGTTTATAGAGGCCTCATACTACAGGGTGAAAAGCAGTAAAATGGAATGGTACAGAAATTCTAATTTGCTATCCAGAACTATCATTTGTGGTCAAAAATAATTTGTTGTGGTATTCAAAGGATTTGAAACAATATTTAGAATAATATATATTCAGTTAGGAATGACCCTTGAACTACATATCAAAAATAACATGTGATGTTTTGTGTTTCTGAAACAGGATGATATGGAGGAAGTAAACTGACTATGATGATGTGTAAGGCTTTATTTGAAAAAACTTAGACATTAGGGGGTTCTGTGCCTACCAACTATTGATAGGAATGTATCTCCTGTTCCTATTTAACTATCACTCACATCTCATATTTCAGTCTGGAAAATACATTTATAAAATTATATTAACTTTTTAATATATTACTACAGGTATGGGACCTGTTATCCAGAATGCTCGGGACCTGGGGTTTTCCGGATAACTGATCTTTCCGTAATTTGGGTCTTCATGCCTTAAGTCTACTAGAAATGCATTTAAACATTAAATAAACCCAATAGGCTGGTTTTGCTTCTAATAAGGATTAATTATATCTTGGTTAGGATCAAGTACAAGCTACTCTTTTATTATTACAGAGAAAAAGGAAATCATTTTTAAAATTTTGGATTATTTGGATAAAATGGAGTCTATGGGAGACAGCCATTCCGTAATTCGGAGCTTTCTCGATATCAGGTTTCCGGAAAAGGGATCCTATACCTGTAGTTAATAATTTGCATATATTAGTAGTGTTACATTTTTATTAATAACTTTTTTAGGTTAAAAAATATTTATTTGAAATTTAAAGATTATTCAACAATTTATGGCCTTGTTGGTTTTCATTTGAAAAGAACAGCCTTTCAGGGGTAGATTTGTTTTGTTTCCAAATACTAATACCTCAGTTTAATAGCAGGCAGGAAGTTAAACACCAGACATCTACTGTTAATATTTCCTGGATTATTATTTTTGAACCATACATTTTCAATTTTTATTAATGGTGTATCCTGCACTTTGTCATTATCATCCTTTCTCCAGGGTTCATAGAAGTAGAAAATTACAGTACTAAGATTAATTCACATACACCAGAGTTCTGAATATATCAAATCAGAGCTAATTTGCAGATTTATTTTATGAACAACACATTTGCTAGTAGTTCTTTGATGTCTGGTTCCTTCCAATTCTTTTCTTCTTCTAGTAGCACTTACTGTACCTAGATTCACATCAGCACATAACTATTGATCCATGTCTTTTGTTAGATATTGAAAACCGGGCCTTGTCTAGTTCCATAACCTTGTAAACTAATTTAATATTATATGAAAAGTACTGTGCAAATTTCAAGGACTTTTTCGTTTAGCAATGCAGTCAATGTAAATCTTCTTTTGACCTGAAGCATTTCTTTTTTTGAAAAACAGTGATGTCAGCATTTGAGTACATATATTGAATTATTTCATTATCATGATAATATCAAATATGAAATACATTTTCTGGCCCTACTCAGTCACTTTTCTAGTCCTACTCAGTCATTTTCTGATCTGGGGCAGAGAATGTCCTAGTTTGATAATTTTGAGGAGTCCATTTGGCCACAAAGTATAAAAAGTAATCAAAATGTATTATATTGTAAAATAATAGCCTCCTCTTATAGACAGTGGTTGGTGGGGATAGATGAACAAAACTTGGGGCTGCAGCTTTTTCATTTCTGAATAACACTGGTTTTCTTAAGTTAAGGGCCCAGATCTCCTATATTTCTCACCCTCCACCTACCTGTAGAAATATTTGAGATAATGTAACTAGAGAACAGTGTTAGTGATTACTATAAATACTTTATAAATGTTGAATAATCTCTCTCTCTCAAGTTGTGCTAGCGTTGCATAATTTGCATACGGCGGGAAGTTAAAGTTGAATGGACGTATATGTGGCAGCAAATACATTGCACTACACAAGCCAGGAAAACTTAATAAAAGAAAATAGAGTTGTTATATTGCCCTACACATGAGCCCAGTGTATAGTTTTGGTGCCATATGTTAGGAAATGTAGGGGGGAAGCTGGTTACCCCAAAACAATGTTATGCTCTTTTGCAGCCTATCACCCTGAATAAAGGAAAAGACGGCATAGTTTTTTCGGACTTAGAAAGGAAGTCCTATCTACTCTATTGCACTTCGCCTGGTCTGAGGTGGCAAAGGCAAATCTGGAGCAAAAGGTAATGTTCAGTAAAATCTGCATCTTAGTGAATCTGCGTAGTTACTACCATTCGCCGGAGCGCAAATAGCACAGGCGTAAGGGAGCGAGGTACCACTAGAGTCTATCGCCTTCGCTAGCAAAGTTACTCCAGTGACCGTTAGTAAATCGCGAAGTACCGAAATTAGTCACTTCGCCCTATATATCTATATCTATATCTATATATATATATGTATATATATATATATATATATATATATCTATATATATATATCTATATATATATATATATATCTATATATATATAGATATATATAGAGAGAGAGAGAGAGAGAGAGAGAGATCTTAAATCACATATTACAAGTAATTGTGCTTTTTCCACAGAAATATTTGAGAGCTTGAACAATTTTTAAAACTAGACATCTGTTTAATATAGTAAATTGTTGATTAAGTGAATATATTTGCATACTTTTGGCACTCATCAAGTGCAAGAACATGAGGGTGGTCATCTTCAGACATGGTGATAACAGCTTCCCTGTTGAATGCCCCTCTCCTGCTTTGGTCTACTGTATGCCGGGTGATGGATGATGTGGTAGAACTGGTCCAGTAAAGTGTATCCCAAGCTCTGTGATAAGCTAGACCTTCCACAGAGCCTACATCTGTCAAGAAATACCAAAAAGAAAAAAACATTACCCCATGCTGATCAAATATGGGCAAAGTATTTTAATGTTTAGTGCAGATTGCACAGGAGATGTCTCATCTTGTGTCAGCAAAAAAGTTTTACTTCAAGTCTAAAACTGAAAACCATTAACTTTTTAGCTGCTGAATGCAGATACATATATATACTTACAAAGTGGTTGTGATAAACTGCCTGTCATCATAATAATAACATATTTGCTGCAGTAAAGGTACAGAATAATATACCCAGAATGCTGACATATTTCAAATCAGTTTGCATTGTCTATGACAGTATATAGAGCACAACCCCCCTCCTTTTTAAGTGAACAACTAAGACATCATTTTATATAGTTAGAAGTGTTGCACAAACACAGTACACACATCAATGTAATTTCCCTGCCCTTTACATTTCAGTATGTCTACTCTGTTTTCTTTAACATCTAATAAAATGTGGCCATATTTTATTGGACAGAGTAAATGACTGGGTTGCTTTACATTTTACATGAAACTGAATGCAAGTTCTCTCCCTATAATTACAGAGATTTTACCAAAGTAATTAAGGTCACTTGGTAAATACTGGATATGTAACACTGACTGTTTCTTGACGTGTCTGAAGTCAAAGGGAATAATTTACTAACACAGTTGTTAAAATACTCAGGTGCAGTCTCCCATAGCAAGTAGTTATTTAGTAAGTACTTATTTACTAACTAAAAGTATACAGATGAGAATGAAATGCTGAATGGCTGTCCAAGTGTAAATTAGTAACTGTGTTATAAACTAGTCCCAAAAGCCAGTCAGAAATAAAATGGTGGTTATAACTGTGATTATAAAAATAACTCTTGTATCTTCAATCTCTAAAGTTTTCAAACTTGTGACAGGTAATCTACAACAATTACCATATTTACTGCACCATACATTTTTTTCTTTTTGTATATTAAATTCAGTTAATTAAATAATTAATATTTACATTATAGTTAGACATACTGCATTGATCGTCCTCCCAGCAACCTGGAGTTGGATGGAACACTAATCCCAGTTACAGTTGAGTAAAAGCTAAATAGTAGAAATAAAAGAAAGACCAGGACCTACAACCCAGTGTTTTCCCCATTGCTTACAGTGGGTTTGTTATGACCATTACATTGATGTAACATGATGTATTTAATCACATCTGTATGAGCAGTAGCCCAAATCACAATAATAATTTTATTTGAGCCAGAATATATTTAGGCAGTTGATACATTCAAAATGACATGGTTGCATCTGTATAAGATCTCCACTATCATTTCAATAAATAATGTCAACGGTATTGTACTTTACCCAATATTTACAATTTATAAGTACCAGTCCAAAAGCACCCCACTGACACTATAACATTTTCCGAACTTGCCATGGTATTATGATTGAAGTAAGATGTTGACAAGAATGACCAATAGCGGTTCACCTATTGTTTTCAGTCTAAATATGTGTTACTCATATTTTTTGCACTACACAGTAAAACTTTCATTTTCCAGCTTCGATTTTCTTCAGACCAATGATGGGAGGGCAAGATAAGAGTTAATAAAAATTACCTGAACTAATTAACCCCCCACTTATGGGGGGTTGTCTATAAACCTGAATCAAAGGGGGAGATATACTAAAGGGCGAAGTGGCCACCGCTAGAGAAAACACAACAGAAATTCCATCTGCAGGGACATCAGCAATTTACTAACAGACATAGAGAACAATTCGCTAGTGAAAGAGATCGTTGCTAGCGCAGTTTCATGCCCTATCGCCAGCTGAATTTTTGCTCAGGCGAATGATCATTACTCCGCAAATTCACTAAAGTGCGAATTTTACGTTACCCCTTCGCCAGCTTAAACCTGATAAACTGATAATCTACCATTTGAGGCACATGCCACATTTGTTTTAGGGCGGGCTCATGTATAGGGCATTAGAGGAACTCTTTTGCCTTTATTTTGCTTCCGTAAATATTTTTACTAATAAGTGACTATTTCAAGCATTTGCACCAACATCTCTAATAAAGACATATATACAACCTATATGTACCGGCCCTATTCAAATTGACCTAAGTACAAGTGTACTAACGAAGATTTGCTAGGCAGAAACAAAAGTTCGCTATGAAATGCTCGCACTGACGAATTAGCGCTAGCAAAACTTCGCAAATCAGTTGTATCTAAGTTTTGCCTGGTGAAGTGGCTCGAGTGTGGCAAAGCCTTTGCAAGCAAAAATTTGTCCTTTAGTGAATTTGCCCCAAAGACTTCACTGGGAGAATTGATTTTGTCTTGTTTATACAGATCTCTCTTTAAATAAACTGTTAACAGGAGATGGAAGGACAAGGCATTAAGTGTTAGAACAAATCAATTGTCCATTAGTTCTATATATTACAAAATGTAAATACATTTTTAGCACAAATCATATTTAACTTGTTTGTGTTGTATATTCTCCCTTTGCTTTTTTAACCAAATCACTCCATTTTAATAGATAAGTTTCCTACCCATTTTATGTTGAAATTAATGCTGTCTTAGCAGCTACCACAACACACACACACATATATATATATATATATATATATATATATATATATATATATATATATATATATATATATATATATATATATATATATATATATATAGTCAAACACACAGCCTCATTGCACCCCCACCTAATGGTTTTAAAAAATAGTGGTGAGCACAACTTTCCCTTGTTTGTTATATATATATATAAAAATAGAACAGCAGAAAAAAATGCACACATGCAAACCAAATGTGGACACATTTAAACAGATGAAAAAAAATATAAGATATCACAGAACAATAATACAGAGTTAATTTGGTATGGTAAAGCCAGCTGTGCTATTGTTTAATGTGATTCCACTTTCTGGCCAAGAATTTACCTTGAATCTCTATCATAAACACACATGGGGTTTTAGTCACTCTTTGATCCAGTCAAATTAATTATCTGCAGTAGCATCTGACAGCAGGATTAATATATGGTACACAATATCTCTGAACAAACGATACAGGGCTTAAATTATGTTTACAATAAAGTCAAATATAACTCAGTGAGGGGGAGACAAAAAAAGGATCACATTCAATCTGTTTAAACGTTTGAAAAAATAAGAGAAATTTGATGAAAGAATAAATGTCATAGTTAGTGATGGACAAATCTGACCCGTTTTTCTTTGTCAAAAATTCTCAACTTGACTTTAATGCATTGAAGTCAAGGGTGGCAATTTTTTTTTTTTTTGACACATGACAATTTTTTTCATTCATTGGAGGCTATGGGTCTTTTTTTGCGGGGAAACTTGCCAAATAATTTTGCTTGTCACTAGTGGTACTAAAAATATCCTTTTTTAGATGACATATCCTTTTTTAGATGACAACCAGTGGTGTGTGTGTGTGTGTGTGTATATATATATATGGTTTAAGAGATTAATAATATGATTTTTTATAAATTTAAATTGGGCCATTTGGGTGATTATGATATGGGTAGCAATTGGCACACCAGTGGTGAGACGGGTGCGGTGCTGGCCTGATTAAGGATAATGAGCGACGAGAGATAGGGGCATAGGAGCTGAATATTTAGAATGTTTAAATATGCAGCACAGGTAACATAATGGGTTATTTAGATTGCAAACACAAAAGTGTATGGGAACATAGCCTAGAGACAGGAGGAGCAACACCAAAATTGATTACATCCTCAGAGACTTTAGTTACATATACAATACAGTTTGCAAACAAAGTATAATACGCTTCAATATTTTTACTTAGTGTCTTGTTTTTTAACTAATAGATTTTAACCCTTGCTAGGTGCACAAAAATAGACCAAATATTTATATTTTAATTTTAAACAAGGAGCTTTAATGACAGTAAATGTTTTTTGAGCCTATGTAATATGAAGCAATGGTTGTAATAAGGGTAGCATGCCGTTTGGCAGTCGCCTAAGTGTGACGTTTACCTTTAATGCTTGTTAAATGGTATCTAGTCACTTTGAGAAAGGCCTGATCGGAGGCCTAAACGTCAGTCTGTAGCTCTGAAGTAAAATATTTTATTTTTTAAAAAGACCTGTGAGTGTGGATCTCTTTGGACTTTGTATATATTGTATATATATATATATAGCACATTACAAACTGGATAGGTTACTTTGTCAAGGCACCCCAGCCAACAAACCCTTATGCCAATGACATGTCAATCCCTGGCTTTAACAACTGTGTGCTCATAAGTGTAAGTTATAATGGGGAGATACAGCTTCCCAGCTTATTGAAACCTATTGACCAACTAAACCTATCAACCACTCCATATTCTAGCATACCTTTCAAAAATGCTGATGGTTGTCAAATACCAAAGAATTAAAATGAGAATCTTATTGGCCATGTTTTACTAACCAAAAATGATTGCTGCATTATAAATTGATTTCTTTATGTCATGGGGCCTACCCAGCGGGAGTAGTCAGTAGACCAAAGAGGAAGCTTTTTGGGGTTAAAGCCCAACTTCGCGGTACAAATAGGATCAGGTGAAATCGTAATCGAAGTCCAGGCAAAAATCCAAAAGGCAGGCAGAAAAATATCAAATTTGAGGTTCAGGCAGGGTCAAAAGTCCAGGAATCAATATAACAGGATTTATCAAACACCCAGGAATGTTCAAAACAAAACCTACAATCAGGCATGGATTCATGGGCGCCGCCATCTTGAACGCAGTTACACTTTAGTAACTAGAAACGGCATTCGTTTTAGTGAAGACAGCTGCCCCAAAAGATTTTGGTCCTGGGTTTTTGACCCTAAGAGTTCTGCTAATGACATTACATTCCAATGGTTATGCATTTACAAATGTGCAAATTATTTAAACACCATAGGCAATTATATCTTTGTGGGTTCATAAATGCCCCCACTTGTTGCCACTCTATAATTAGTGTCGATCTGTGGCAGTTTCCCTTTTTAATGTTCCAGTAGGGACTTATTTTGAACAGCCTGATGCTAGTTATAAAATGAGATATTAGTTATACTGGAGGCATTTAGTAAATGAATTTTCAAAGATAGAAATGATTACGTCAAGAAAGAAAACACACTAAACAAAAGTAAGTTTATTAGTAACCTTATACTGTATATTATTATTAAATAGTGATCTAGGCTGTTTCTCTTTGTGATATGTGACAAGGAAGAGGCCCCAAGGAGAAGTTTTAATTAATCACCAGGGGTAACTATAGAAGAAACAAAGACTCCTCCATTACAAATTTGTTGCATTGGTTCAGCATACCAAATAAACAGGTGCATAACTCTAAAGCAGTTATTGTACCTGCAAATATGAATTTAGGACTTAAATTATAGACCATTGGAGGCAGTGTGGTCATATTGTTATACAATAATATAACAATATGTACATTTTGTTTTATTTTATGCCCTGGGAACAGCTGGACTGTTGCTTTACAGTAGTTTCCATGGTCAATGCATGAATAATTGAATGCTAATGGATTTTATAATAACAACTAGAGTAGCTACAGCTGTTCCATACTTTCATAGTCATTTTCTTAATGAGACCTGCTGTGTGGCTCCAACACTGCATTCCAGGAAACTCTAACAATTTCTGCTCCCCCCCCCCATTGCTTTATAAGGGTTAGAAATGCTTTCAAGGCAAGCACTAAGATTTATTTGTGTATTTAACTTTGTGTAGATTTGATTTGATTGTATGCAATGGGATTATAAAAAGAAATCAAAGGAAAACTATACCCCCCAAAAAATAGGTCTCTATAAAAAGATATTGCATAAAACAACTCATATGTAACCTTGTGAGGTAACATGACACGGTAATAAGATGAATAAGATAGTTATGACCCCAGGAACAGTGCTAAACAGTGAGCAAAGAAAATGAGTCTAATAACTCACCCTGGTGGTCTAGTAGGGGTGCGACAGGGACGCCCGTCGCACCCTCAGTAGGTAAGCCCGCCGCATCCATCTCCTTTGGTGCCATCTCGGTAAATGCACAAATTCTTCCCGGTTCGTGTGTCGGCTATTTGCACCTATATCCAGAAAGTGCCGAACTCGACATCATCGTTTTACGCGAAATTGTACCTTGACCATGCTTCTAGTTCTTCACTCCAGTACCATGTTCGGTTCACTTGCCTGCTTGGAACTTTCTCCCTGGTTCTCTCACATTAAGACCTGGTGGCACCCGAGTAGCACAAGTCGCCTCCCAAAGCCAAAGGCCAAAGGCGGAAGAGTTAGCTGTGACCAGGACCTTGGAGCTTGCTCTAGGTTTGGGACTCTGTTTGTAACAATGAGGCTCACCCACCCTACGCCCAGGGCCGCTTCTGCCATGAGGCAAGGTGAAACCCTTGCCTCAGGCGTCAGCAAGCGGCCAGTTACAAGGGGCGGCAAAAAGCCGCCTCTTGTAACTTTAAGAGCCGAACTTCCGGGTTTTAACCCGGAAATTCGGCTCTGCTAGTGCAAAGAGTGCTCTAGCGCTCAATGCACTAGCGATACTGCCCCCTGAAACCCGCTCCGACGCTACTTTTTAAGCACGGAGCTGGAGAGGAGGGGGGCGGCATCTGGGCTGCTGCCTCAGGTGGCAGCAGCCCCAGAATCGGCGCTGCCTACGCCTTTCTCAAAGTGCCAAATGCACAGTAAAAGTGCCTTAAAGTGCCTTGGCTGCTCCCCTTGTAATTACTACAGAACCGTGTTCATTTATTGGTGATATCATCTGTCCCTAATCCCCACTAACAGGATAACAGAGTGCAGTGGTAGAGTCCACATATTTTTATTTTTAATAGAAAAGAAGTGGACTGTACACAATAAGATCCCTAAGAAGGTGATGCACAGTAAGACTAATAGGAGGGTCTTCAGTGGTGATTTATTATATCACGTTAGTTTTGATAATGGCATCAGGTGACACCTTTTTTAAATTGTGATTGTTAAGGTTGTTTTTCACGTTTATTATCATATATCTGCAAGGCTAGAACTGTGGGTAAAAAATAAAGGAGTTTTACATTATTGATAGTCCATGGCATGACTGGTAGCTTTACATAGTTATATTCTACTCACAGATTGACACACTAGCAACAATGTGTATATATATATATATATATATATATATATATATATATATATATATATATATATATATATATATATATATATATATATATATATATATATATATATATATATATTGTCTGTAAAATAAGCAAGCACATTATCAACATAACAAAACTCACAATTTAATATAAGCAACAAATGAGCTTATGTTCATTTTAGAGGAAGGGTACTTTTCATAATAAGACATCTGATTTGATTGTATTATGCTTTAAAAGCTCTCTAGCACAATCACATATAATTCTTAGCAAACATGGATCACTTCATGAATAGCATGGAAATTACTTAGGTTACTCTAGAAACACAACTGTAATTAGACAGATATTGCATTCCATTACAAGCCCGTTGACAAATTTATTGGAAATAATTTGTAACAAAAACATAATTATATTAACATAGGGTAGAATGTTACACAAAATGTGTTATTATGGTACTTATTCAGAGAGGGAATCCACAGAGTGAATGACCTTCATTTCAATAGTTCATAAATGAGTGAAATAAACCCATGACCTGAATGTATTGCCGAAGTACTGATTCATTATTTGTGACACTTTCTAAACCTTCCGTACCCAAGACTTTGACAGATATTCTTCAGCTTACACTTTCATGCCAAGTCAGCAAGGAACCTCTTGTGCTACCACAGAGATGAAACAGATGTTACTTTATCTTCTATGATGTATATCCTGAGCTAGTACTGCACATGTTTTCTTAAGGGGTGCTTTAAATATTTAAAAAGGCAAGAAAACTGCTGAAAACTGAGTATGGCATTGACTTTCCAATCTATATAACTAAGTAAGTATAAGACTATAACTCTTCCTCTATGTAAGTATATTTTTTATTATTTGAGAAACCTTTAACATGGTAACATTTTCCTGATTTGTGAATCATTGTTACCGTGCTTCTGTTTGGGTGGGTGGGTCAGCTGGTAAACAAAATGTAACAGATATATGGAAAAAGCAGGGCTGACCGGCACTCAAACGGATATTTTATTTGTACAAAGTTAAAAATATATATTTGCATTTTCATCTGTCCTACGCGTTTCGCGCCCACTCAGGGCACTTAGTCATGGGCTCTGATGTCAGCCACTGGATATGAGCATTTATACATTTGTATACAAGAATACAAATAAGAAATGAAAAAAATTTTTTTGAATTAACAGAAACAATCCTTAAAGGGTCAGCGCCTCTTGTATACGCCTAAGAGGCTAGGTATCACAAAAAATACAAAAATATTTATAAAAATGAATCAAAGATATATATAGAGTATTTGGTAGCAATATACAATGGGTGTATCATGAAATTAAACAATATATGGACATGCATAATAGCAATAGAGAATGCACCACACATTGATAAATAGATTATATATGTATCCAATCAGTCAGAAATATCCTTATCTTTAAGCATTAGATCATGTTGTATATGGAAAAAGAGAGAATAAAGGCAACATATCAAGAATATACATGTCACATCAAACTCAGAGTTCATGCCTGAGGGAATCCTAGTTTTTAGGTCGAAAATCCAGTACACTTCTCTCCTAGAGAGAAATTTTGATAGGTCACCTATAAGATATCATTTTTCAATGCCCTGAATACTAAAGAAGTCCCCATAATTGCATAGATGGAAATGTTTAGAGACATTAGTCTCTTTCTGTGTATTAATATCAGATAGATGTTCATCAGTTTGCGTGAGGTTTTCCCTACATATTGGCTTTGGCATTTCAGACATGTAATCAGGTATACCACATTTTTGGTGTTGCAATTAATATGTTTGATTTTATGGCCTCTGCCCTCAGATTGGTCCATAAAGATGTCTCTCTTTTTCATATACGGACAAATTACACATCTTTTTTTGCCACATATAAAATTCTCCTTTTTGGTATTCACCATACTTGGTGATAGCATATTGCTTAGCGTGAGGCCCTTTCTGGTGACAAATTTACACCCTGAGTTCAGGATTTTATTTAGTTTATCATCAGTTTTTAGAATGGAGACATGTTTTTCAATTATGCATTTTATCATAGGGTATTGTGGACTTCAGGTAAGATGTTTAGGATGTGAAGAAGTGGTTTGTAATAAAGTATTGGCTGCACAATCTTTTTGGTATAAGGATGTGGTTGCATTGTTACCTTCATTTGTCAGGCTAATGTCCAAAAAAATTATCTTGGTGTCATGATACTCATGTGTGAAACATAAGTTTAGATCATTAGTATTAACTTACTCTGTAAACTCAATAAATGTTGTTTTTTCTCCCTTCCAGATGAAGAGCAAATAATCAATATAGCGTCTGTAAAAGTGGATGAATTTTCGGAAGGGGTTATAATCACCATAAATGTACATTTACTCCCACTATCCCATGTACAAATTGGCATAGGATGGGGCCTATGCCCCCATCTCAGTGCCCTGTTTTTGTAAATAGTGTTGATTATCGAAAAGGAAGAAATTATGGGGCACATTTACTATTGGTCGAATATCAAGGGTTAATTTTCCTTTGATCCAAAATTGGATCCCCATAGGCTAACATTGATGCGCGGTAGGTTTTAGGTGGCGAAGTAGGTGGTCAAAGTTTTTTTTAAAGAGACAGTACTTCGACTGTCGAATGGTCGAATAGTCGAATGATTTTTAGTTCGAATCGTTTGATTCATAGTTGAAGTCGTAGTTGAAGGTCGAAGTAGCCAATTCGATGGTCATAGTAGCCAAAAAAACACCTCGAGATTTGAAGTATTTTTTATTCTTATCCTTCACTCGAGCTAAGTAAATGTGCCCCTTAGTGTCAACAAGAAATGTATTGCTTCAAGTAGGAAATCTTTTAAGGTACTGTCATAATCGCTGTAGTGATCCAGATGAAAAGATATGGCTTTTAATCCTGAGGCATGTGGAATGCAAGAGTATAGTGAACCTACGTCAATCGTGGCCCACTTGAAATCCTGACACCAAGCTTGTTGCTCATAGTAGAAAAAACTTGTCCACTATCTTTAATATAGCTTGGCAAATGAAGTACAAGAGGTTGGAGATAATGATCAAAAAGTTCGGAAAGGAGCTCACCTAGTGACCCTATCCCTGCCACTATAGGTCTACCTTTAGAAGGCCTGTCCGGTTTATGAACTTTTGGTAGGTGATGGAAGATCGCAACAACTGAATTCTCAACCTTTAAAAAATCACTGGTGTGTGCACTTATAACGCCCAGGGTAACAAAACGTATTCACCCATTCAAACAGCATGGATTGATAATGTTTAACAGGATTTTAATTTAATGCTGTATAAGTATGGAGTCTGTCAGTTGTCTGACTGATCCATCACTACAATTATCCCACTTCTATCTGCTCCCCAAAATGTAACCCCAAACTAATAATCTGATTTTCTCCAGGCTGAAATAAACTCATAATCCAGTGTACTCTATGACTATTACTCTAAAATGTATGAAATATCATTGCAATAATGTATAGCTGACTCGCATTAATGTTCTTTTGTACAAAAGCAATTTCAATTTGCAAACAAGTTACCAGACCTGGACTGGCAATTTGTGGGTTCTGGCAAATGCCAGAGGGGCTGCTGTAAGATGCCACAGACAGTCACTGTTTATTGGGTTGGTAGGGAGACCCTGTGTGGGATGTTTGGGCCTCTGTGTGCCTGAAATGCCAGGACCTATCACAGTCCAGACCTGAATGGTACCATGACACCATGCAGTACAAAATTTTAGTAGACATGAAGGTGATTTGGATCTGGACTAGGGCAGATACCACATGGAATATGAAAAAATAATTAGCTATATAGCTACATAACTATATATTTAGCCACTTAGATTACAGCTAGTAATGGATGGATATTTTTGAAAATATATTTGAGACCATAATGTTACCTTAACACTTACATGTGAAATTATATTTATTATATTTATCATGATATGTTACATTAGCTGCTTCAATTTCACCTGAACACTGTTTCATGCTCTATGCCATATGGGATACTGCACACATGCTGTGCAGTTATTAATTCTTTCTGTTTATGTCTTTTATTACTTTAGATTACCATACTTCAGAGTATGTACCACAAGTACAATTCGCTCAATTTTATCTGAGTTTTTCCTGATCTGATTTAGTCGAGTTATTTTATTAATGAATACGGAAAAATTTAGGGGAGAAAACAATTTAGTGGACAAAAGCACCATCACAAATATATTCAAATTAAAGTTTTCCAAATTAGAATTTTATCAATTTATCAATCAGAACAATTTACATAATACATTTCTGTAGAAATCGATGGGTGGCATAATAGCAATCAAGTTATTTTTCAAGTACATTTTTTAAAAATGAATAGAATAATGGGATTTTGAGGTGTTCAAGGTTTTTTGTGAATTTGAAGTTAAATTTGAAGTTAAATATGCAGCATTCAAGCTAAAAAAAAAAAAAGCTCAACTGTAGAGAAAAACTTGAATGAGTTTGTTTTGCAATTGATTTTGGACAACTAGACTTATCCACAATCTTTACTAACTAAAATGTATATCTATCTATAATTTTTGAGACAAAATCTGACGTGTGTTTTATTTGGAAGTTTCTAATGAATTGAGATGTTAAGGTTAGCATAAAGGGATTTAACTGGTTGAACAATGATGTTGTGTTTTTTGGTGTTGTTTGACACAACAGAAAGAGTAACAGTTTTCAAAGAGATGTGTGTTTATGTATTGCTAATGGGCCTAGATTAAACTGCATTAGGAAACTTGGTCCAGATTTCCAATAGACTATTTTTCAAGATTAAGCATTTGATTAAGCTGACTCTAATGCTAATACATTCAGGGGCAGATGTATCCGTCTGGGGAATAGAATCGAATAAGCAATTCGGGCGTATTTACGCGACGGCGCCCGGCGACTAGTCGCACGATCGAATATTCGATCGAAGGATTTTCATTTGATCGAATGATCGATCGAATGCCTTTTTATTCGATCAAAAACTTAGAAAACAAGCCTATGGGACTTTCCCATAGGCTTTTAAAGCAATTCGGTAGGTTTTAGGTGGCGAAGTAGGCAGTTGAAGTATTTTTAAAAGAGACAGTACTTCGACTATCGAATGGGCGAATAGTCGCAGCGTTTTTGTGCTCGATCTATTAGAATCATTCTACTCAGGCGAATTTACGCCAATTCGATAGTCGTGGAGCACAAAAAAACTACTCGAAATTCTAGCTTTTTTCCTTCTATTCCTTGACTCGAATTTAGTGAATGGGCCCCTCAATGTGAATAGTGTAATTTCATATACATTAGTAATACATGCAATTTGGTGTTTGTTTGAGTATTTCAGTTACAAAAAAGTTCAAAGGTTTAATTTCCTTGTACCATATATGTTTATAGAGCCAACTTATTTTCTTAATAGAATATTAACAGCAGAAATTATGTTTATTTTCCTTTGCCGCCCCCCCCCCCATAGATTACAGTTTTAACCTTGCCTAAACAGTCAAGAAGGGTCATTTACAGAGACCCCAACCCATTATCAAAAGTGCCAAGGCCTCAATAGTGTAGAGTACCATTTTTGAAGCACACAGAGCAGTGACAGGTGAACATCTGCTTAGGGAACTTTTGATGACAGCTAGACAAGAGTGTTCTAACCATCGCAGTCAAAACATAGCTATAGGACTAAATGGAGTTTACATACAACATAATTAGGAAGGCAGAAAGCCTTAGTTAAATTGTTATGTTGCAGTTGTTTTTGGATTTTTTTGGTTAAAGTATCCATTTGAAGTATAATAGTTTAAAAATGTACAAATATATTAAATCACCACTGTATCCATCAAAATTCAAAATAGACTTTCTGTTTTGGAGAGCCAATCAGCATTCTGCTCAAGAATGTGGCATAATAGAATAAAATGCCTGTTGCCATATACTTGCAATATTATGAAACAGCAGAATGAGCTTCCCATAATCAATAACAAGAAGTTGTTGCTAACTAATTCCTGTTAAATTCGGCCAATTAAAATGCTGTACATTAAACTGCCCTAAAATAGGGGACAGTGAGCTTCTTCCTGTCTCTTATGTTATGGCCACTGGGCCAGGTTAAGAACATTTTCTGTGTTCTTATATCTGTAGCGTTCATGCTGTCACATTCCATCCCTTTACAATATTCCTTTTGGTGTGGTCCTTCATATGATTTGTCCACAATCTTTATTAAGTCTGTAAAAGAGGGAATGGGAGTTGCATATGTCCTCCGAGATCAAAGATTGCACAAATGGTTACTTAGTTAAAGTGGAATCCAGAACACATCAAATAATAAGTAGATATGATATAAAATAAAATATCTGAATCTCTGATCTTGACAGTTTGTATGGAACCACAACTTGAATGAACAGAAAGTTAATACATAGTGAAAAAAGAAAAAAAAACCATAATGTTCAGCAGTTCTACTATTACATATTAAATCAGTAATATTGTTGGTGGTAGTGGAGCTGATTAAATATCTACACAACACAAAGCAATAGATTATGATTTACAGCAGCAATGCTAGAGTGATCACATCATTACACTGCCAAATACCATCTATCACTTTTACTGAATTTAACGAAGATGGATTACGTCCTAAAGGAGAGACGCAAACTATAAATATATTCATTCTGATCTTCATCTGACTTTCCTGTGGAATAGACACACAACCAATCAATAATTGAAGAACACACACTACTGATCCTTTGTTATAAATGATTTTAGAAGAAGAAATCCGTTTGGTATAATGACAAAGGGAAAATGTTAGTAGAAGATGAAACAGCTGTACACAGAAGCTTAGAACAAAGGAGTAATACCAATAGCAGACACCTTTCTAACTTTTCTTTGTAGTTTCAACTATGTGTCTTAAAAGCTCCACATCATGAAAAATGCTGCTGTACTTTAGAAACAAGTTGTTCTAGAAGAACTGTGAGAGAAGCAAAGTATCACCAAGGAAAAATCTTGTTTAAGATGACTTTTTGGTTGTATGAGATTTCAGTACACTATATATATATATATATATATATAATTATATATATATATATATATATATATAATATATATATATATATATATATATATATATATATATATATATATATATATATATATATATATATATATATATATATATATATATATATATATATATATATATATATATATATATATATATATATATATATATATATATATATATCAGCAATACAGTGCAACACAGACCAGCAATATAGAACTAAATATGGTTTTGTTTGGAAGTTAATCGTAAATGGCAAGCAATATACAGTAGGGCAAGAAATGACCATAAACAGACAAAACAAGACTAACTGTTCAACATACAAGACTTGTGTGAATTGTAGTCAAGACATACCAGCAATATGTTGCAAAATAAGGGCTTTGTGCATAATACACCCAATATTATACCAATATATTGAAAATAATTACTTGTGTGTTGTAGGAGCAATATTAATTTTGGTTATAATTTTTAAGAATTTCAAAATACACATGCTCACCACTATTATACAAACCACTTCAAATACAGGATAATCAAATCTACCATAACCACTTTGACTTACACAATTAGCACATATGAATGTATACATTTTATACCACTGGACCATCAAAATACATATCCAAGTCCTCTTGTGTTAAAGTGTCACTTAGATGTTTTTAGTGAGTGTACCATTGTTGTACTAGTGGTGTATTTTTAACCTGTGCACTTCTCATGAATATGTCCATTCCCATGTGCAACTGTTTTTCATGCTTTCAAGTAGGAAAAGTTCCACTTGTACAGGGACAGTCTGGTTGGTATTGATTGAGGCTTGGATTAATGGAATGAAGATATAAGGCCAGTTAGGGTGAGATTCAGGTGGAATATTTATTTACTCTATAGATATATCCAAGAGTTCATCTTGAAGATAAGTTAGGGTACATGTAAATGTATTTTTTGTCCTAAATATAACTGAATTTTGGGTTAATATATGTACATATTCCTATGTATTTGTAACCTTGTTATTAGCAGTTCCCGGACCCTCTTCTGAATCTCAATCACTGCCTCTGAGTGCTGTCCAACAGCCTAGGCAAGGGGACATGGAAGGGGCCAAGGAAGGGGGTCAAACCATGACTGTGGGCCTGCTAAAAGTGCAAGTAGGTCTCCTAGCTGTGTCCCTGCTTTTGCTTTGCAGCCTTTCGTGGCCAGACCTCTTCACCTCTAGCCACAAACGTTAGCAATGCATCTCTTCAGGACTCATACTTGATCTGATGGGAATAAGCACCAAACACCAAGTCCCATCATTTTACAAATCCTCATCAACCTACACTGAATTCTCCTCATTGAGGGAGGCCACTATAACATCTTTTGGCACCCTCCCCAATAACATCTGTGAAGCACTATGCATTTGCTCTAACATACAGAATGCATGGTGCGTTTGTCCAACAGCACTGCACAATATGTTGATGTTTTAAAAATACATGTTTATAATTACAAATGTGGCCTTGCCTGTGTGTGTTAGCCTACTTAAACAAACACACACTAGAGAAGCACATGTTACATCCATATTCAAAATATTTCAGGGAAATCTGAAACATCTTTCTGTATACACTGTGAATGTTATATGCCTGCAGTGGTAACACTGATATTGTGCTGTGCTCAAACACAATTTGTTTATCAATAGTGATAAATGAAATTATTCGCTGAGTTTCACCTCGAAAAACATGCCACAATAATGTCAAAATAAAGCATTTCTGTGAATTTTTAAATTTTTAGTGAAGCGAATCACTACTTATCAAATGTATTCCTATTGCATATAGTGCACTTGAGGGCAAGTTGTGTGTTAAAAGACACATTTGTGTTGTACTGCATGCCAAGAAACATGGCTTCTTCTCACTCATTGTTCTATGATGGACTTATGGGTCAACTTTAACTCCTTATCCACTGCTTTACAATCTAATGTGCAGAGGAAGCAAAAATCTGATTTGAAATGCCAAATGTTTACCATTAGTATGCACTTTAGCCAAAGTATGTTTTATATGGCACCTCCTCCCCTCGTTCTGGCATATGGTACCAATGGGCATCTCCAGAACCTATTCCTTCTCCTTTGCTTTCCAAAATGCAAGCCCAAGCCTTAAAGGGTAACATAATTATTGTACTACTATGCACTTTAACTCTAATGTCTGCAGCCCAGCACTATCCTCATGTATCTGTGGCTGTTGAGAAAAAGGGCACCAAATATGTTTACAAATGTCATTAATGTTAAGTATTGTTTGTGATGTTTTATTTTTTTCCATAATGTCTATGTTCAGACTGAGCCATGCCTTGTTATCCTCACCTGGCTGTAGGGGCACACCGAGTCTCATAAAATAAGTGCTTGCCAGTAACCGAGTAACCCTTTCTAAAGCTCTGCACTTTAGTGGTTAAGGGAAGCTGACAGAGGATGTAAAAAATGCTCAGACTAGGTTTATGATGTGCCCTTGGCCTATGGTAATTCATTCAATTTCTTGTGGAAATTGTTTGAAATAACTTTGTATGAAAATATTCTACCTTTATAATCGATACATCTTGTTTCTTGTTTAAAGTATTGTTTAATATCTATTAATATATTTCCTAAAAAATCTAAAATCTTAAAAATCATACCTCCCAACATTTTGGAAATAGAAAGAGGGACAAAAAGGTTTGGTGCATGTAGCATGGCAAATTTTTGATCATGCCCATTTTTGTGGCTACACCAACTAATTAACATGTTCATTTTACAAAATTTGGCAGGTTATGAAACATTAGGGGAATGTTTTCTGCATGCAATAAGATATATCATCAAATGCATCATATGGTGGTAAACAAATAAAATACTAGCTCCGGCACATATGTAGAAGGCAACTTAGACTGTAAGCTGTACGGGGCAGGGACCTCATTCTCACTGTGTCTCTTACCACATACTGTAGCACTTAAGCTCTTTGTCATATGAATTCTGTGTATATTTATTGTGTGATTTTTCTTCCCCGTGTATATTTTTATATATTGTACTTTTATGCATTGTACAGCACTGCGGCTCCTTAACAGCGCTTTACAAATAAGGTTACACATACATACATACATTTGTATACTATATCTTTTTTAAGGGAAATTTGAGTATATACTGTATATGGCAGCTTTTACCCATTTGTGTAAATACAGTATTTAATATACAAAGAAATGTTGCGTGCACATGAAAGGTACACCCTAATATTGTATTGTTCATGCAATCAGTATTGCTTTGTTTTGTACCAGAAAATTCTTTAGTTGTGAGATTAGTGCTTTTACTCAGAAACAATAATGCAGCCTCTGCTTTACTCAATTTTATGTTTATTATGGCTCAGTATTGACTTTTAGGTGCTTAATCAAAAATCATTTACTACCTTATTGCTAGCTGAGGCATATTGCCTTACAAGTACACATTAATTAAAGCTCTGAGGGTACAATTACTATTAAGCACACACTGTAAGGGAATCATGGTTTATTCTTTACTGTTTTAAAGACAGACTAACACAGAGCTCCTCTTGTCAATTGCAAAAACATTGCGGCTGTATTTCGCTGACTCTAGCATCTCTTGCATAGAAAAGGGATTACTTTATTGTCAACTTGTCCAGATTTTGGAATTTCCAACAAAATTGGTGATGTTGATGATCATTTATTTTGCGGGATGTAAGGTTCAAAGTATAAAAAGCAGGTACAACACTTTGCATTCCCCAAATGGAGCAGAAAGAGTGTATATGCAGTGTATATGCAGTATGCAATCATAGTTACATGCATTAGGCACATTGCACTAGACTTCCAAACATGCCCAAGTTGCAGAGCTCAGTGAGTAATTATTTTTGATATGGGCCCAATGTACTTTCGTCCCTGCCAATAGTTAACGAGTCATATGGTGAAGTACTGTCTCTGTCCTTCAAACAATATGTCCAAAAACCATTGTACAACATCATCTATTTTTGACTGCTATGGGCATTGTTGTTAACCTTTAAATAGACTACTGGACTCAGAGCACTGGAAAGCAAATTTTGTTGTTTTAAGAATCTATGACTAATGTTGGTTGACCTCAACATGCCTTGAACCTTCTGTCAGATTTTTTTTGGAAGCTGTTGTGTTGCAAGATTTTAGCAACACATAGCTGGTCAATACTTCCAAAGGATTGTGTGCAAGTAAACCTATCAATACTAGGGAACTCTGGAGCCACCACCACCCTGGACATGATGGTAGCTCCAGATTTCCCTCAGCAGATTGAGTCAATAGCCGAGTCCAAGGAATCACATGATAATGATATTTTAATATGTATCCGGAGCAAGACTTAAGCATATTTAGTTAAGAATTATGCAAAACATGATTCTAATGTCTGCTGTATGTTTCAGGATATGGAGGCATGAGAGATTGGGTAGGTACCTGCTAAAGAAGTTATGAGGGCCAAGCAAGAACTTGCCACTGAATATTTTCTATTTCATTGGCTGACATTAGAATAAGATTGCCCAGTAGCAGTAACCAACAGCAACCAATAAGGTTTTTGCTTTTAAACATGCGATCAGTAAATGCTGCCTGATTGCTATGGGTTACTGCCCCTGGGCAAACTTAGTGCCTTTTATTACATAACCTCATAAGTCCTTACATATTCAGTTCAGACATATACAAAGAATTGCTGTTCTTACAACAATCCATCTCTTACTATAATGTTTATGTTAATTCAACACATTAAAACTGCCAAGGGAAGCACTTCAAATGTTTCTAATTTTCTACCCTCATACAAACAAAGTACACACATAATGCATAAACTCTGTACTTCCAGATTTTGGATCTGGTTTGGAAAATGCAATGAAGGGATGAAGGAATTATTGTTATTGGTGATAATCACCATATTGACAATGTAACCAAGATCATCAAATCGTTATACCTACAAATGAGAATGTCTGTTGGGCGCTTGAATTATTTTGTGATTTTTATAGACAGTAGATATGGTTCTGCATGGGTAAGGGATCTTGCATCTGATGCGCATTTGAGATGCAGGTTTGAGCACACTTAAATGTATCAGCTATTTGATTCCATTATATTCTGCCTGGTTGCACTCATGAGGATTCAGAGTTGTGTTTTATTGTATTTTTTAGCTACAATATGGGGCCCATTCACTAAGTTCGAGTGAAGGAACAGAGGAATTTTGAATGTTTTTTTTGGCTACTTCGACCATCGAATTGGCTACTTCGACCTTCGACTATGACCTTCGACTAAAAATCGTTCAAATATTCGACCATTCGATAATCGAAGTACTGTCTCTTTAAAAATTTCTTCAACCCCCTAGTTCGCCACCTAAAACCTACCGAGGCCAATGTTAGCCTATGGGGAAGGTCCCCATAGGCCTGCTAACAATTTTCTGATCGAAGGATAATCCTTCGATCGAAGGATTAAAATCCTTCAAATCGTTCGAACGAACGAATTGCACAAAATCCTTTGACTTTGATATTCGAAGTCGAAGGATTTTAATTCGGCAGTCGAATATCGAGGGTTAATTAACCCTCAATATTCGACCCTTGATACATCTGCCCCTATGTGTTCAAAAGACAATGGTATAAAAGTATGTGTTTGGAACTCACAAAAGCGCATTTGTTGCGTTTAATTAATGCAATATATGTGTTTTTTTATGCTCAGTAGCATTTGTAAATGCATAAAAAACATATGTAAGAGCTTTAGATTTTCTCTTGCTTGTCTTGTCATTTGAACCTATAAATCAATTTTGCAAAGAAATGCTTTCATGCCATGACATCATTTAAAAGTCCCATATGTATAATATTGCATAATCAATAAACTGCTGTTACATTAACCATTTGTCTGACGTCTTTACTGGGGTCTGATTAAAGCTTATCAAATGAGACACTGTCCTGTGGCCAACTGATGGCAAAGGGAGGGAAGGGAGGAACTAAATTTAAATACATTTAGATTAAAATTAAAATTGCAAAGTTCATTATGGGAGAAAAATGAAGGAGAGGTGAATCAGCTGTTTGTTTCAGGCAAGAATAGGTCAAGTCAATACCTGAAAGCTTCCCACTGGGGCACCCAAGCTATTATGGGGAGGGGGTAGGTTGCAAAGTAATGCGAGAATGGAAAGAGAATCGCACAAACACCAAATATATTGCAGGTGGGGAGCTTCCCCTTTTCTTTATTGTGACCACCTGTGCATCACCAGCACTCCGATTATGGTGAAAAAATTGGGACTTTATTCGTGCCTCAAGCTAAGCGACGTTTCGAGCTTTTCCAGCCCTTTATCAAGCTTGATAAAGGGCTGGAAAAGCTCGAAACGTCGCTTAGCTTGAGGCACGAATAAAGTACCAATTTTTTCACCATAATCGGAGTGCTGCTGAAGTATTTTCTTGTACGTGAACCAGACCTGGGCAGACAGGGTCACAGATGGCACCCGACGCTGCAAAGAGCGGTGAGAGAGTGTGTGTGTAGCACTACTTTGTGTTTTTTGGCACCTGTGCATCACCAGCACAGCACAAACAGCTCAATAAATCATTAGTTTAATTATTAGCAAGTCTGCTGTCTATCATTATGGTAACTCCACAGCTCTGCTAAAACTATTTTTGTCTTTATGCTGAACACTTAAGGGGCAAATTTACTAAAGGGTGAAGTCACTAACGTTAGTGAAAATTCACCCACGTGACGCCATTTCATTACTTCGCGATTATTAACAGGCGCAGGCTTAACTTTGCTAGTGAAGGAGATACACTCTATTGGTAATTCGCTCCCTTATGCCTGGCGAAGTTGCACTCTGGCGAAGCGATGTAACTACGCAAATTCACTAAGATGTGGATTTTACTGAACGTTATCTCTTGCGCCTGACTTGCCTTCTCCACCTCAGACCAGGCAGAGTGAAATAGAGTAGATAGGACTTCCTCAAAAAATAGCTGAAAATATTTCTAAGTCCCAAAAAAAACGCTGGCGACTTTTCATTTTTCTGGTTGATAGGCTGCAAAAGATCATAATTTTTTTTCTGGGGTACCCAGCTTCCCCTCTACATTTCCTAACATATGGCACATAAACCATAAAGTGGGCTATGTGTAGGGCAATATAACAACTCTATTTTATTTTATTAAGGTTTCCCGGACTTGTATAATGTAATGTATTGGCTGCAACATATACGTCCATTCAATTTTAACTTCCCGTCATATGCAAATTAACAAACGCTAGGGCAACTTCGCTTCGCTTGCCGCAGTAACGCTAGCAAATTTCACCAGTGTTCGGTGCCCTGGACACAAATTCGGATTTTAGTTAATTAGCGTTGTCCTGGCGAATCTACACCTGGGGGCCGATTCATCAAGGGTCGAATATCGAGGGTTAATTAACCCTCGATATTCGACTAGGAACTAAAATCCTTCGACTTCGAATATCGAAGTCGAAGGATTTAGCACAGATAGTACGATCGAACGATCGAAGGATTATTCCTTCGATCGAACGATTAAATCCTTCGAATCGACCGAATATGGGGACCCCGAATATGGGTACCTTCCCCATCGGCTAACATTGACTTCGGTAGCTTTTAGCTGCCGAACTAGGGGGTCGAAGTTTTTTTTAAAGAGACAGTACTTCGACTATCGAATGGTCGAATAGTCGAACGATTATTCGTCGATGGTCGAAGTAGGCCAAAAAAAACTTCGAAATTCGAAGCTTTTTACCTTCGAATCCTTCACTCGAAGTTAGTGAATCGGCCCCTGGTGTAGTGTTGCGATGTGAGTGAAGCCGTCGCTGGCGAATTTTTGGAGGTTTTTGCATATTATTGTATTTGATTTCCCTGAATGTTAGCAGGGTGACCAAATGTTCCTATATTTCTAATTAGTTGACCTTGGGCGGAAAAGAACTGGTTATAGAAAATGGAAATGTGCTCTGTTTTGTGTGTAAACCCTTCTGCGAATAAAACACAGGGGGGCTCATTTATCAACACAGGGCAAATCTGCCCATGGGCAGTTACCTATAGCAACCAGACAGTGATTAGCTTTTTAAAGCCAGCTGCAAGTAGAACAGTGAATGCAGCAATTTGATTGGTTGCAATGGGTTACTGCCCATGGGCAAATTTGCCCAGTGTTGATAAATGACCCCCAGGCACTTTTCTGCTTAGCGTTGCAATGGGTGTCACTGATATTTCAAATGAGATGAAATCATGGAAGGCGAGGCAGAAGTAATATTTTAACAACAGTTTGCTAGCCTGGTATCTTTCTACTCTGTTCCATGTATTTTACAGGTCACATTCTAATGCACTGAAAAAGAAAATGCAGATTATACAGGTACAGATGAAATATCTTGCTTCATGCATTGTTTTGTGACGTAATGTATGCTTTTCCTACACTCAATCTGAATTGGATTACAGTGTGAAAAGATAATCTTATTCCCACTGGGAAAAGAATAGCAATGACATTTACTTAAAACAGCCCATTTATTTAACTGATGTGGGCAAGGTACAAAATGCAATAAACAGGCACCACCCTGGGATGTATAAGTGTTGCTGCTAGGTGCATCTTTGTGCTTCCAGAATAGTACACAATTGAGTTGTACTTGTCTCTATAGAGCTCTCTTGCACCTGACGACTAGGATTGCCATATCACCCCTATAATATTGGCCACATTGAATGCACATCCTGCATGGCCAATTAGCAATTCAAATAGATGCTGGCAACTGACCTGATTTATGTGCAGCCATGCAGCATGCATCTAAATTAATTGCTAATAAGCCATGCAGGATATGGATTCAATATGTGGCCATCATTAAAGGAGCAAAGTGCCAACCCTAAGAATGACAAAAAGGGAGGAAGTGGGAAATATACCTCATATTCAAGGGACAGGTGCATTGTGGGTACATTGTCCTAATGGTGCTTAGATAATTAATGATTTATTGATTTGCTCAATTTTATTTTCAGTCATAATTTGCCATTTTTAAGGAATTTAATGACATCACAGTCACTGAAAAAAGGATTTTCACCATTGCTTTATGAAAGCAGTCTTTCCCTTCTAAATGGATGTTATTCTTAAAAAAAAAAAATGTAATATGTGATTTATTCACATCCATAAATACTAAGCTATCTCAGAGACCCTCGGTAACAATGCAGTTACAGAACCTTCACTCTGTTCTGTGAAATTCAGTGGACAAAGGGCAGTAAGGAAAAGAAAATGCTTTCCGTAACTTTGTGTCGAGATAACTCAATCAAGGTGTAGGAGGCAGAGAATTCCAGGCAATGTAGAATTCATTTCCTGCGGTTGGGGACTTTAGTCATTCAGTGTTAGATAAGCTTTTTGCTACTCGTAGAAACTTCAGCCTGTATTGTTACCAGACTTGATCCCAGGTGCTAAAGTGAGATAGGTTTGAGTTTCACCCCAACTGACACAAGTTCTTCATCCACGGCATGCCTATTTTTTGCTCTCTAATAACTGTATAATATTAATCCATTTGAAACTCCTGCAGCTACACATAGCTCAATTACTAGATAACCTGATCTACCTGCTCTTGCTGAGACAAAAATAAAGTTGGTCAGTGGGCTTTGAGCTAGATACCTGAATAGTTTTCTAAGAAAGAGGTGCAAAAAGCCATTTACCATGTGAAATATCAGCATTTATGTAACTGCTTCACTGTGAAAGATGCTTTTTATTTCTATGGATTTTTGTAATTCAAATGTGTAAACTCATTTAGATCATTTTTCTTTCCTGTATTTAATGAACTATAGTTTTGGAGTAGAATATATAATATTCTAGTATATTATTTTCTATTAGAAAAAAAGAGTTATTCATGGGCGGGAAAAACAAATGACCTAAATGAGTTTGACATTTATGGTTGTTTGGCACAATATTGGTACAAAAAATATTTGGTGCAGAATTGCCCCCAAAAAAAGAGAAATACACCGGTTTATGTGCTTTTAGGGATCATTTACAACCACAACCATAATTGTAGTCATGCAAAAAATCATTGCACTCATTAATGCTAATGATGAGCGAGAAATTTCACCATGTACAGATTCATCACGAAATTCTGAGTTTCAGTGGCAGCAAGAATTTTACAAACCAGTATCCAAAATTTGCAGTGCAATAAATAAAGGGCACGCATGACAAATGCATACATCATTTTATCCTCCTCCTCTTCATCCACATTAACCAATGGGATCTGAGCTGTCCCACTGTTAATATAAGGACATACACATAAATATATGATTTATTCATTTTAATGTGGGATACGCAGCACTCAGATATTAAGGGGGTTATTTACTAAAATGGGAAATTATCTATTTTTTTTTTTTTTTCAAATAAAGCTCGACCATAATTTTACCTTATTTATAATTAAAATAACTTGAATAAATCAGTTTGGGGAAAAACTCTATAAAATCAAGCAAAAACCCGAATTGTTTGTTTTTTTTGGACTTCCCTGCCGAATTGCTAATTTTTTTCTGGTTATTGCCCGAAACCACCAAATTTTTTGGATTATCAGACTAAACCCAATGCAAACCAGGATATCTCCAATTTGCCATAGGGACATCTGCCATTGACTTGAACATGACCTTGACAGGTTTGAGATGGTGGTTTTTCGGATTCAGGCTTTTTGTAGCATGCGGGCATAATAAACAGCTAAAGCGAAGTTTTAGTAAATAACCCTATATGATGGTGGTCAGATTTATTATTAGTTGTGCTATGTTTGTAAGATAGTAGTAATATATAAATTACAGATGGAGCTGTTTGCTTAAACAGCAACAGAGTTATTTAGGGGTCTATTTATTAAATGACAAGTTTTTTTCTCTAAAAATGTTTTCACTAAGAGAAAAAAACCCTCAAATTTTTTAAGATTTATTCTGCTCCAAAGCAGCAAATCCAAAAACCAAAAGTACTCCAGCTAAAACCTGTTGAATTCATGTAACAGCAGACTTTTTGAACCTTTTTGAACTCATGCATTTGAGGTTTTTAAGCCTATAAAATAATAAAAAAATTTAGGTATTTCTAAAAATAAGGGTTTTTTCAATCTGATTTTTTCGAGTTTAATTATTAGTAAATTAGCCAAATTTGTGGATGGGAGTTAGGTCAAGTTTGTTTCTGGTAAAATATGAAAAAAATAAGTTTTAGTAAGTAACCCCCTAGTAGTAGATACTACAGGTATAGGATCTGTTATCCAGAATGCTCGGGACCTGGGGCTTTCCGTATAAGGGGTCTTTCCGTAATTTGGATCTTCAAGTCTTAAGTCTACTAAAAAATTATGTAAACATTAAATAAGCCCAATATGCTGGTTATGTTTCCAATAAAGATTAATTATATCTAAGTCTGGATCAAGTACAAGCTACTGTTTCATTATTATGGAGAAAAAGATCATTTTTAAAAATTTGGATTATTTCATTATAATGGAGTCTATGGGAGATGATCTTTCTGTAATTCAGAGCTTTCTGGATAATGTCTTTCCGGATAAGGGATCACATACCTGTATTACCAGTTGACCAGAGGTGATGTGAAAAATCACAGACTTTTTAAGAAACTGGCACCATGGGAGTCCTTTTTTTATATTGTTGTAGTGGATAGGAGGTCCTCTAACAAAGTACGGCACTGAAAAAGAAATTATTGAAAGCCCCAAAGCAGAAACAAAGTGTCACAAAAATAGCCATATACTTTAATGTAGCTTGCTACAAAAAAATGTTTTGCGACAAAAAATGTGACAGATCCGCTCATCACTAATTTATGTAATTTAAGTCATTTGTGTCCAAAGACTGGTGTGTCTGTTCTGATTGGCATGCAAGTACATCAGCAAGGAAACTCTGGACTCCTGGAGCTATTGCCACCTTCAAGTGGTTTCATTAGGCACAGCAGACTTGAGTCTGAATAATCACATGCAGATGTAATCTGGACACAGAGAACCAGAAATGACACAATCCTTAAAATTTGGAGTGTGATTCATTACAGGCATTTTAACACATCAGGAATTGTGACTTCAATTACACTTGAATTGTGGCAAGTACATTGTGCATCAGCGGCAGATGAAGTAAAAATAAGTTATAGCTTTTCTTCACTGCCTTTTGTTCTGGTTGTTGGCTCGAATGAGAGGCACAATATAGCACCTAAAACCTGCCAAGCATTTTATTTTTTGTTGGGGGGATAACAGTCAGCAGTTGAGGTATTCTGATGTGCACATGCTTGAATTAGGAACTTCTGTGATTTCAGTGCTTGAATAGGAAGCTCAAGCATTATTAAATTGGCCCCTAAGTCTATGGTAGTGTAGCAGTGCATATATTTGGGGTCATTTAGTACTTGCAGGTTACAAAGTGCAAAAAAAACGAGTACATTCAATCATATTTTTTGCGCTCATCGACATGGTTGCTTTACATGCGCTAGTGCTTTTGTGCTTCTTATGCACTTGCACTTGTGTCCAATATCTCAGCAAATTTTGGATCCTAGAGCTCTTTTATGAGGGTTGCTTAATGAAGGACAAAGGTGGGCTTGTTGGAAAGAACTACACAATGATTGGGTCTTGCAAAGTTTGTTTAACTGATGGTCTAATACCAAAGGTAAACTTGGAGAACAATGCTGCTGGCATTCCATATGTAGCAGTTTATGTAGTGTTACTGCCATCCATACCCCTGCTATAGTTAATGAGTTTTAGCCATGTCCCTGTAGTTCAATAAGTATCCAGTAGATGGCACTAAAGTATATAGGCCTGAGCAGCCATGTGCTCAGGGTCGATTTTTTAAGCCATTGAGCAGGCAGGAAGGGTGAAGTGGAACCTAGAAAGGTCAGGTCTATTAAGGATAGGCTACTCACTTTCATAAGTTACTCTAGGAGTGACAGATACTCAGGCTATTTAGATGAGCAGCTGAGGCTCCGCCATGGAGAGTGAGATTAAGATGCAGGTACCAATTGCCCAGAAGTAGGGACTAAGTGTAGTTAGGGGTGGTAGTATTTCCCCTAGGTTCCTCTTAGGATAAAGGCTGAAAGCTGGGTGTACTTTAACAAGTCCTGCTTATGTTCCCCATGGGGATTGATGCTGACCATTGGTACTGTACTTTGAGCATATGCCTATCCACTGTTTTTCCATGTTCCTGCTCATCTCTATGTAACTTCTATGTGAATCACTCTCTTTAATAAATAGGCTCTCTGTTTAAGTTGCACAAACCACTGGTGCCCAATTATTGTGCACAGCACTCAGTTATAGTTGTACTAAACACTGCCTCAACACCGTTGTGATGGCTCAACCCCTGAGAATTAAGGTCTCACCTGGTGTTAATTATTGGGGTAAAGCTCATAGTCAGTTTACTATTAGTGATGGGCGTGAATTTTGCGCTAATTTCGTGAAACGGCAAAAAATTCGAGAAACGGCGCCCGTTTTTTGGGAAAAAAAAATTTGACGCCGGCAAATTCGCCGCAAATTCGCGCCTGGCGAATAAATTCGCCCATCACTATTTACTATAGCATTACACAAGTAATGCCTAGTGGAACATTCACACATGAGTCCCAGTATGTACATATGTCACTAAACTGAATCCACTCCTCAGAATGACAAAGCTAATGGGTGCTGAAAGTTGTTTGCCTAAGCAGAATGATGTGTACTATGCATGAATGTGTAAATGGAAACTCATCTAATATACTGTAACAGCAGCATTATCAGGATGCTGAATTGTTTACACATAAGCATATTTCATTTACACAGCACAATCCTTGAAATATATTCCAATGAAAAAGCCTCTGCTTCCCAAGTAGTTAAACAAAAATTATCTGGACTTTGCATTTCTTTTGGAACACCATCGTGTTTACACAACGTAATCTGGTTATTATTGAAACTTTCTTCTTTGTAATTTGCATTTGTAATGGGAATCTTCATCTGTCTATACAAGCATAAATGGCTCTCTGACTGCTATGGCACAATATTAAGTTATCCTAGATTTGAACGTATTCCAAAGACCTTTTATCGACTGAACAATCTATCACTGCCACTAGGAACCCCATTGTAATTTTAACAATGATAAGACATTACACATGCCTTGATGGCAGTTGATTTTATCTCATAACATTTGAACAGTTAACAATTTACTTTTTTTCTATGTGAATAGTTACAATTTAGTTATTGAGATTTGTAAATGTCATGTGTCAGGCTTACCATCAGGCTTATTTCAAAGATCAAATTAAAATACAGTGCCAATTGTAGGATTCTATGATGATAACAGTTAATGTGGGCTGGAATTAAAATATTATTCTCCCAAAAAAAAACAGTAAAATACAGAAAGTCCCAAATTATGGGATTGCCACCCCAAGGGAGGATCAAAACAATTGGAGGGGGGGGCAGCCCGCAAACCAGTTTAGCTTCTAATACATCTGAAGATTCACTTATATACTAATTTTGCCAAATTAGCAGATCTTATCAATTTTGTCTCCACAGGTGTTGCACCACATTAGGATGATCTGATTGCTCGGTTCCAGGGCCAATGACTGAATCATAACAAGGATTTTTGCAGATGTACAGGAAAAAGACCTCATCACTGGACCAAAGCAATACTTAGCCAACAACATTTTCAATCCTACATGATAGATATGTGGTTAATCTCTGGCTGGGGTGATTTTGAATGTTTACCAAGTAAACTGTTGACTTGGTAGTGAAGTGCATTGAAAAGTTGAAAACAAAAGTATGTAACTTTATTGACTTGCAAATCTACTTATTTATACTGTAGCTTTACTCATAAATCAGAGTTTAATGTGGACATGAAAAATTCCTTTTGTGAATATTGTAAAAGTACAGATGAAGGTGACTTCATGGCGTCTGCATTAGTGTTTTAAATTATTTCAACACCATTAAAATGTGATGGCCTTATGTATATGTATATACATACATGAAGGGTTTTCTTCATCCAGGTCATGCTTGAATGTGTTGCCTTAAAGGGTTTAAAATGTACTCAGCAACTTGTAGTTTGACATCAATCCTTAGCATGGGCATGTATGCAGCAAGGAAATATTCTGACATTAACAGATTCTTTGGGTTCATGACACAGGAGAGCACTTGCAATAAATAAGACCAGTGTTCAGCCAATACTCTTGTCCCCATGTCAGATCAGATAAGATCATCAATGCAGTAATGTGAAGGTTAGATAACTACTTGTTACAGCAAGGTTTACTATATGTGTAATATGTTGGTAAAAAGTAGCCCAGCAATAGGCATAGCAACATTACTAAAGAAATTCATATCCAAAAAATATTAATAATAAATATAAAAAGAAACAGAGGAAAGACACACTTCCAGCACTTCCAGTTTCTTGATTTCACAAGGAGAAAATGGTTGCAAATTTTTATCAGTCAAAATACAATGGGGCTCATTTCTAAACATTGGGCACATTTTCCCATTTACCCATTGCAACCAATCAGTGAATGGCTTTTTAAAGCCAGCTGCAGGTATAACAATGAATGCGACAATGTGATTGGGTTACTGTCATCGGCTTGCATTGCATATCACCTATGTGTCAACCGAACAAGTATTTGTAGATCACACAAAAAATCTTATAACATTTTTTACATCAAACTGAAAAATAATCCACAGCCAAAATCAATGCCAGTGGTTGTAAGAATAAAATCATTCCCAAAATGAATACTGCATATCAAGCTGATGTGGGCAGTTCCCTGTTTGTAGTGTTTCAATAACCTTTCCAATATCCTACAAGTAACCCTGAGAGATTGGTAAGATTATTATTATGCTGTATTTACTATATATAGTGTCAATGTAATCCACAGCACTGTGACAACTCAGCCTAGTGGTCTAGTGGATCGAGGGGGTTTGACGGGGACGCCCGCCACTCTGTTCTTCTTACTCCTGAGGCGCTGGTTCCATTAGGGCGTACGCGGCGCGCAGCTGCTGGCTTTATGGGCTTTACACGCCAGCACGCCATGGCACGAAAATCAAAAGGGTATTTAAAGGGACCCTTTGCCCATGATAGGTTCATACCTAGTGAGTTCCTGGTGCCTTTCTGAGTTAATTCCTGTCTGGTTTCTGATACTTTTTGTGACTCCTGCCTGTTTTGATGATTCTGACTTCTGTATCCTGACCCCAGCCTGGTAATCGACTCTTCTGAATCCGTATACCTTCTGATTGATCTCCTGGTTTGACCCCTGCCTGTCTCATTCCGCTTGTACTCTGCCTGCCCCAACCTGGCCTGATTTGACTACGCCTACTGTTTACTCCTTGTACTATAACCTTCTGCCCAAAAGACTTTGCTTTACCGTCGTGCCCCTTTGCTCTTCCAGAACCCTTTGCTTGGCACCTCTCTTAATAAGACCTGGCAGCATCTGATTAGCCGAGGGCTCCTCCCAAGGTAAAAGGCGGCTGTTAAAGGCAGAAGCAAGAGCCGAGAACGTGGTGCTTTGCATTGGTTCTGTATTTATGGTGCCAACCATGACAAGCACTTTATAAAGATTATACATCATTCACATTAGTCCATGCTCCAGTGGAGATTACAGTATAAATCCCTATCACATTTATGTACGCTATAGTCAATTTCATCAGAAGCCAATTACAGTAGTTTGTATCTTTTTGGAGTGTAGGTGGAAACTGGACTACTTGGAGCATGCAAACTTGGGGAAGTTTGGGGGAAATGAAACAAGTTCATTGCTGTGCCATGGCTAAATATATATTATTTTAATTATCACAGCTATTACAAGTAAAATTGTGAGCACCTTTTTCTAAAAAAAAAATAGTTAAATAGCCATAATTGTATGCTAAAGAAGGGGGAAAGACACTGTAACTTTGGAAAAATACATTAACAAGCTTCAGGGACTGAAACCTTCACTACTTTTAATTACTTATAATCTATTTTTGGCAATACATGAAAAATCCCTCTGATAGCCATAGGCTTTTTAATAAGTAAAGCACCAACTGCATTATGCTAATCTACTACTAGGGACAGTAATTGGCCTGCATTGCAGTCAAACCTGTCTGCTAATAAATTGTTAGCAAATGTTTATTTACCTCAGTTTTGGACAATTATCCATTTTATATTAAATCCAGGATATTTATATATCTTATACATCTATTATATCTGGAAGTTAGAGATGCTGTGAGAGATATTGATGAGTTGTTTACATAAAACAGTTTTCCCGTTTGGCTGGAGCTTGGCTAAATGAAATTTCTTTGTAAAAGGGGCAAGACGTGTTTAACATGAGCTCAATAAATAAGGTTTACGTTGGAAATGTGTTCCCACCTTTTGATTTATTTATTGTATTAAATGTGTAGAGAGAAATTGAAAGGCACTTTCTACATTTAATTAAAGCTATTTTATATATAATGACCTTTTCCTTATCTATTATAAATGACGCAAGGAACTCACTATACACACCTTACTTAGACAAAACAGCACACTTGGCAGATATGATACACATTGTATATTGGATTACAACTAGTGATGAGCAATTTTTTTCCTCAGCCATGGATTCGCATCGAAAATTCCGCATTTGACCATCTGTCATTTTTTTCTCAAAACTGCGGCAAAAATTTGCCTTAGAAAAATTCACTGTGACAAAAAGAGTGGCCGTGACAAAAAAGTCTATGCGACAAAAATGACAGCAAGACAAAACAAAAGACGCCCATTGACTTTAACGCATTTGGACAAAAAAGTCTCAGAGACAAAAAACTTTGCCACAATATCACATAAAAATTTTTGACGCCCATTGACTTCAATGTGAAGCACAAATTTTTCCGGCATTTCAAGAATGTTTTTGCAGTTTCGCAAATTTTTCAGGGAAGCAAAATGGGACAGTTTCACTTATCACAAATTAGAACTTTTATTTCTATTCTAAAACCCACATCCATTAAACACCTCCTTTTTCTGAAGCAACACATAGTAACCCATGAAACAGTTTTCTTCTTTTCTTTCTCAAGCAACAGTCCTCTACTGCTTTATGGCTGAAAATCTAATTATATTTGCACAGATAATTCTGTCATAGTGGCTATGGAGCCTATATAAAATGCACTGTAGACCTATCATGCTTTATGGCTGAAATTTTAAATATATTTATAACAGAACGTTCTGTCAGAGTGGTCGAGATCCTATCTGATACCTTTGTAAGCGGCAGTCCTAACAAAGATATGGCTGTGATTTGTCCTCTTTGATCTGGTTGAGTTTGATTGGAGCTTGTCAAACCCTTTGCCAGTGACTGTGATTGTGGACTGACAAACATTCCTATACCGGCCAGTTTATTAATTTCAGTATTTTGGAAAGGCAAAAAAACTGCCTTACCACTGCCAGAGCACCTGTAGTATGAAAAATCTTGGTGTAAATTCTGTTAGTAGTACATTCCTTGCTTCACTGCATTCTTAGAAGTGTTCAGAAGATTCAGAATGCGAGATAATGAGTTGTTTTTGTCTTTAAGTTACAAACCTTTTCACTGAAGTGAGAAATTGTCAGGTAATTTGATGTTTTTTGAATGCTAAATCAATGTTCGGTGAGCTGGAAGTCTATGACAAAATGTGCAGTTATAAATCTGTTTTTAGCAAGCTGGAAATATGAAAGGAAGGACTGATTTGAAGTTATAAATCATTTAAGTGAGAAGAATAAAATAAAAACTCTACCTCTGTAAATCTAGTGCATTGAGCTGGGAAAGCTCAAAAACTTGTTATGTCAACATGCATATATGATTCCAATCAAGATTGATGACAGTTAGAAGGGTTATAAATGTATACTAAATGCTTGGACTGCACTGTGCCAGAGTATATGATCTGAAATCTATCTATTCTGCACTTTCCTCTTCAAAGTCTGTTGGTCTCTTGCTAAGAATAGTGGCTTTTAAGCATGCTTTTTTCATCTTGAGCACGATGTACAGAAAATCATTGCTCTGTGCACTAGGTGTATTAAAATAAGTGTTCATTCCTATTTACAATCAAAAAAGACACTGTGTCTGCCACTGAAGTAATTGTTTAGAATTTACAATCACATCTCCTGTCACTGTGAATTTTAATCATGAAGAGGAAAAAAGGACCTTTCGATCCACTAGAAAACTGATTTAGGAATAGTTTCTCCTTGGCAATTGTAAGTCACATCATCTTCCTGTGCCTCAGATGCTGAATTGGATTCTAAGTTTAAATGTATATATATATATATATATATATATATATATATATATATATATATATATATATATATATATATATATATATTGATAGTTTCAGCATTTTTGAAACTATGTTCAGTTTTGGTTCTGGATAAGACCCTTCTGCCTTATCTTGTTTGTCAATTTTTGCCATTGTTGGATCCAGTGCCTGGGCAACAATCCTCAACCTGCTATACAATATCTAGTTAATCCTATATGCCTCAATTGGATCTTTGGTTATCCTCAAGGAACTGCATTAATTACTTTGTTTCTTTGTATTATGCTATGAATAATCCAACAACAGCAGCTTGACTTTAACAATTTTCCATAACCTGCTGCATCTACAGTTATCGCTTGCTTTCATTTTATTTACTTTTACTATTTTTTGTTAGTGTGGTTTTCTTTAGTTTTTTTTACTCCCAATTTGGGTTTCTATGGTAATTAATTGGATTCCTGTTTTTGGTGACATGTTTTGCACAGGGGGAGAGTTCTTAAGGGTTTGCACTGCTTACACTGTTGTTAGTTAGTTTTTAGAAGATCCCTATGATGTGATTGAAATGTTGGACTTTTCTTTTGTTTTTTTATTAAAATCAGTTACTCTAACAGAGGCCTGTTGAGTGCGGTATTTTTTCGCTATTTTGTACACATTTTGCCTGCACCCAGGCATGCTGTGTTTTTGTTTGGTGGGTGTTCCTCCATGTTCCATATGGGTTATATATATATCTATATATATATCTATATATATCTATATATTCATATCTATATATATATATATATATATATATATATATATATATATATATATATATATATATATATATATATATATTAGCGTTGATTGCAGAGGACCTCTTGTATATCTATATATATATATATATATATATATATATATATATATATATATATATATATATACAGTATATATATACAGTATCTATATATATATATATATATATATATATATATATATATATATAGATATAGATAGATAGATATATATATACTTTAAGAATTAATTTAAGACCACAAGTTCAGTGTGCAAAGTCTAATTTCAGAAGCATACTGTATAACCATGTTTTTTATCTACAATGCAGCATTTTCCCACACTATCCCAGCATCATCACAGTCAAGCACAGCATAGGGTTTATATTGGCATTGGGTTTACCGCAATATTGTCCAACAAATCCAACTGCATGTGCGGGTTTTGACTGGAGTGGGGGTTTTGTCATTATCGTGATGTTCGCATTTTCTTCATTTGGCGGATGTCTACTATGCCTACTGATGTAGCCTGCAGAGGGAACCCTGGAATTGCATGCAGATTGAAGGTGTTGGAAGTTTCAGGGTTCCTCAATAGACATATTGTGCCTAGTGCAATTATAAGGAAGTGCCAGGTTTGTCACAAGTACTATTAATTAATGGTGAAAATACATGCAATTTGTTGCATCTATTTATGACAACAAGCCCTTTAAACTTATTGTCACTGCCCCCCCCCCCAACACACACAATTATGGGGATGATTTAGGTAAACTACCTATTTATGAGTACAATGAGAGTGTGTCCAATCTAACTACAAGTGAGATGTAATGCACTTCTCATATGAATGCATCTATCTGCAATACGACTATCAAAGCAAATGGTTTGGATTCAAATTGTCACATGCCCAAAAGTCTCCTGATAGACACATCTGGATCTCATGATGGACATGGCCAGCTGTGAATTCAATAATAGCTGATAGATGGCTGGCTGCAATTGAAACAGGTTCAAATAAAAGGACTCTTTCTGGTATGAACTAATAGCTCATGTGTTATTGTAGGTGAAGCTATAATTAAATATCACGTGACTTTTCACTTGTGAAACATTGTATTCTGATAAACATATTGAACTGTTTTGGGCAATTCATGCTCAATAAGTAGCACACAAATGCAAACAAAAATGTCATATAAAAACATTTCAATTCACAGCTATGATGGTGATACACATTAGCATGTTTTTATAGTATTTTTCTGCATGAAAAGCTATTTTGTTCTGACCAGAAAGCAATGCCACTTTCGGTTCCACCTCCTATCCTGAATGTTATACTAATAATGATTTCTACACTTCCCACAGCTGCCATTCAGGGTCAAAGGCAAACTACTATCATTGATCTTCAAAGTTGACAACAAGTCTGTTCCATCTCAAGTGTAAACCCCATTTCAAATCCATCATCTAATTACTACTTTGCCTCATTTATCCTTGTTCCAGCACAGATCTAGAGTTCTAGAGCACTAAAGGGTGTATAACAAAAAAGTTATAAGATTCATGCAGGGAGCATTTGCATTAAGCACAGTCACAAACAAGCAAGAGCCTTCAAAACAGCCATCAATCATTCAATCACTTATTGTTTAGTTACTTTCTTTATGATGCCTTTCTATATGATACATTAAAAATTATTGCCAGCAACTAGCCACCATTGAACAATTTGTCCACTATTCCCAAATCAACAACCTCTTTTTAATTTTAATTCTCTGCTTCATTAAGATCTTCAGCTCAACATACTAGGGTTTCTTTACCCCATGTGTTTGCTATACATTCCCTGATTTTGCTTTACATTATGTAATATGGTGACATTTCATAAATGATTATTATTGTTATTACTACAACACACAGAGTTATTTACTAAAATCCAAACTTATCTCATAATTAAAATAAAAAAAGCTTGACCAAGCACCCATGCCCGATTTTTAGCTTATTTATTAATAAAATACCTCAAATAAATCGTATCCAGAAAAAATCTGCTGAAATTAATTGAAAATCTGAGGTTTTTTTCAGACTTTTTTCCCCCCTAATTGCTAGATTTTTGGGGGATTTTTGTCTGAAAGCCCTGAATTTATGAGATTATTAGGTAAACCAATGCAAACCACAATATCTTCAGATTGTGATAGGGGCATCTCTCACTGATTTATACAAAACCTCAACAAGTCTGGGATGGCAGCTTTTTGGATTCTGGCTTTTTGCAGCATCAGGGTATAGTAAATCTTGAAAAAAATGAAAAATTTTAGCTTTTGCCGTAAAAAAAAATCCTATCAGATAAATCTGAATTTAGTTAACCCCTTCAATTTCCCAGACCAATTTTGAATTCATTCATATTTTGAAAAGCTCAGGCAGGAAATTCTAGCAAACCAACTGTATAGATCCCAATGAGAGTAGGCTCTGACCATTTGTTCCATTACATCACTACATCCAATACATCCATTGCTTTTATTGCATTTATTGGACATTGGAGTGCTCTTCCACTCCTTTTAGCCCACCTCATCTTAACCTCTTTGGTTTTTCTGTTCCATTACATCATGCACATGGCTTTGAAAGGTTTCTAAATAAATACATTACCAACTGACCTACTTAGTCCAATCTTTGACATTGTGAAATTAAGTGTGACCTTATTTTACTGAGCTCTTGTCTGACCTGTTAAGACAAATGGATGCTTGCTTTTACATGCTTATTTTTTACTTTCATTAGTTTCATCATTGTTTCTGTAATACTCCACTATTTAATGTTATCAGCTCTAGTAAAGTCTTGCTAACATCAGCCCTGTGGCTTTGATATAAAACAAGATTTCTACTTCTATCATTTAAAGTGACTGATATCCTTCCCTGCAGACATCAAGTAACTACATTCATATTATTGCTGGGAAAACTAATTAGAGTTTTTTCATAAACTATGCAAAGTATGACAAATAAGTACACATCAAAATGTAGAATAAAAAAAGCAAGCATACTGTTGGCATATACATTGCTATTGCCTATTTAGCCTTGATCTATTTATGTAACTGCCTTATTATCAACTTCCCTAGCAACTGCCATTATACTACCCATGGCATATAAATAGCAATGGTCCATTTTTACAGGAACCAGGGCTTCTTAAATTTAGAAGCTAAATAGCATTTCCATTTTCAGAAACTTAAATAATAAAAATGAAAAATAGATTGCTTTCAAATGAAACATATTAAACAATTTAAACTTTAGCTTTGAATTTTATACATTAGCTTAAAAGGTATGCAAATGCAAATTTGATATAAGTAGCCTGAATAATGACAGGTGAGAAATACAAAAGCCCAAAGCAACAAAACAGATATTTGTTTTCATTAATCTCAGTATTATAAGTCAACAGCCATGTTCCTACATAACTTGCTTATTGTGCACAAATATAATGGAAATCAAGGAAAATACAGCCAGATATATTTAATGAACATCTATTAAAAGTATGGGATATATTATATGGAAAACAATAGAAAGATGCATCCATGCTGACTGGCGCTGCAACTTTTCTGCAATTATATTTGGGTGCTTTAAACCAGCCAGAGCCCAATCCATTGTATGACATCTGTGTAATAGAATAAAGACCTATCTGTTTTTTTCAGGATAAAGACCCTTATCCCCAAATAAAAGGTTTGAAGCACTGAAGGTGCTAATCCTATATTTGTTTATTAAATTTAGATCTCACTAACAGGAAGCAAATGAACTGCAGCGGTTCATGTCTAATCTAAAGCTTCTTTTACAATTCCCAAAATACACTCACTATCAAATTATGTAAGCCTTAGAATTTCATTAGGTGTAAATGAATAATCAGCTTCCTTTCTCCCAGTTAGAAAAAGAGCACCCACATTAAATAAGCCTGGAAGATTGTGCATATGCAATCAATGAAGCAAAGAAAATAATCTGCCTCATCAAGGGCTATTCTAACGGAACATATAAAATGTCATTACAGAGCACATCGATTTTATTAATAAACAGAATGAAAAAATACAATTACAATAGTTTATTTTGTTTTGGTCAACATTCTAAACTGTTCTAAAACAGGGATTTGTAAAGCATGGCTTCCTTTCTTTACATTATCTTCACTATCCAAGTAAGACAGCCCACTTACTTTTTAAGAACTATGACATTTGGCAAAATAAGCATACTTTGCATTCAGGAAGATATATACAGTAGTATGCAGAGTTTATCCATCCTAAATATCCAGGAAATATATCTGGCAACCCAGAAATATTGTATGCCCTAGCTTGCCATTCAAATGAATCATTTTATAGGGTAATGTACTAAAACATATGGACAGATTTATATTCTCAGGTTTAATTTGGAAAAGCAGAAGCCACCACCACTGTAGGGTAAGGCATAATGAAACCAATAAATATGGAAAATGTATTGGTTTGCAGATATAAGTAAGTACACTGATTTGTTGTTATGGGTGATATAACGCCAAAATGTTCCATAACCCTCATATAAAGTAACAAAATATGTTAGAAAAATGCAAAAATTAAATTAAAATTGGTAGGTGGAGTTTCTGCCTCTCTATATGATGGGAAACTCATTGTTTAAGTCTAAACTTATCAAATCTAGAGCTGAATTCAACATAACATAAACTGTATAACAAACTTTCCACAGAATTAAACATCATCATATCAAGGTTCAAAAGGGATTACAGATGAAGCCACAGATGGTATTTTTGCATGACATTTTTATGTAATGTCCTGAGTACTTGAATATTATAAAGAGATTTAAGCAGTATATATACATTCTGGTAATGCAATACACAAAAAATCTGGCAAAAGAGTATTTCCAACCAAATTACAAAAATATTTTGGTTGCCAGTCAGGTACCACAGTTGAAACCAGAAATATAGTAATTACATTTCAATATACACAAATTCAGATGGGTATTTAGAAATTTTATGAAACTAATATTTAAGCTTGTTTACCTATTTTATAAAGAATTCAATAACTAGCTAAATGCTAAAATAGAGTTTTCATTGTTAACATGCAATTTATAAAACACCAAAAGATTACTTACTTTCAATTAATATGTTCCTTCCTGTCCAATCATCATTGATTAACTGTATATTTCCAAAGTGGGCATCACTGAAGAAAATCCGGTTAGGGCCTTTTTCGTTGGAGTTATAGTCATATGCCAAGGATATTACATTCTTGAAAAAATCTGGATTTTCATAAGGCTGTATTGGTGAATTCAGATTTGTCTCATCTGATAGATGAATACTCTTTAATATTGTTCTCCCTGAATATAATAAGTAGCCCTCGTGTTTTAAACAAGTAACCCCATTTTTTGCAAGATATCCGTGAGCACAGGCACACGTCCTTTGCATATTCCCTCTGTATAAACAGAGCTGTTGACATCCTCCATTGTTCTTGGCACAAATGTTGGTACCTGCAGAGAAAATGAATATTCTTCCATTTTGCAACTGTCTCAGATCATTGATTCACATTATTGACACCTTTATTAAAGGGGAAGGAAACCTAGTTGGCGCAAAAACCCTCCCCCTCTCCCGTGTTTTGCCCACCCTCCCCCCTGGCCTACCCGTCCTGCTGGGCAAATGCCCCTAACTTGTTACTTACCCTTCTGCGCAGGTCCAGTCCAGGGAGTTCACAGACGACATCTTCTTTCACGCGATCTTCTTCCTGCTTTAAACGGCGTTTTGGCGCATGCGCAGTAGGAGCATTCTGCCAGTACGGATCTACTGCGCATGCGCCAAATTCACAAAGTTTTCCAATTTCACTTTGTGACTTTTGGCGCATGCGCAGTAGATCGTACCGGCGAAATGCTCCTACTGTGCATGCGCCGGTCAAGGCAGGAACAAGATCGCGTGGAAGAAGATGTCGTCTGTGAACTCCCTGGACTGGACCTGCGCAGAAGGGTAAGTAACAAGTTAGGGGCATTTGCCCAGCGGGACGGGTAGGCCAGGAGGGAGCAACACACGGGAGGTGGGAGGGTTTTTGCGCCAACTAGGTTTCCTTCCCCTTTAAGTATCCTAATGTTTTCTGGTTCATATGTTTAGTTTACATTGAATAATGCATCAAAACTCTTCTAAGGGACATATCTTCCTTTGTGGAAAATAACATTGAAGCTCAACTATTCAAGGAAAATTTACATAATTACATTTTTTAGATTTAAAGGTACTTAAATAATATCTAAAAGCAATACAGTGATGAAATACAGTATCCAGAAATCCTTTTATTCAGAAAGCACAGACTTCCCGGGAAGACCATCCCAGACCAATTGGCCGTTTCACCGCCGGTGAATAAATTCATTCGCCGGCGTCAAAGTTTTTTCAACACCGGTGAAAGTTCCGACGCTGCCACCAATTTAGATTTAGAAAAAATGCACACTTTTGTGAATTTTTTGCCAGTTTCGCCAGAAATTCGGGACAAATTCGCCCATCACTAATCAGATGCAATTTGAGTGTAGGACTGGCCAGATATGGGATGACTTAAATAGCTTAAATATATTGCAATATATGGACAAACAATCCCTGTTTTGTTTAAAGGGTAAGGCATTTTTCAGTAGCAGTATGCACAAAATGTCTCTATCTTAAATATATTGATAATGGGTTGAGTGCAGAGGACTCTTGTATTTGTCTATATGTATTTTGTGGTCACAGCCTCATTGCACCCCAGCCTAATATTGCTGGACTTGGCTGATATACTGTATTTGCCATCCACTTCATTGGAACATCACTCATAACAAGGTTCTGTTATAAGAAAAATGTTGTTGACTTTGATAAGGCAAGCAATTTGTCAGCACTCGATTTATACATACTCAATGTATGCATATAAGGAGTGTAACACAATAAACACAGTGGGGGTCATTTATAAAGTTTGCTCAGTGCCTATTTATTTGGAAATGGTTGTATTTCCCATGTTTTTTCCCGAAAGCTAAAATATTGCACTGCTGTGCCCGTCTTTCAGTTTTTTGCAAATTCACAATGTGCACACATTTTTCACAAATCAGAGTTGTTTGCATGACTAAACCCATTGCGCTAGGTTTTTGTGTGTGAAAAAAGTATTAAGAGAAATTTAAATTTTTTTTTGCAAATATTTTCTCCTCTACAAAAGTTGTGTGGAACTTAAACAGATTGTGCACATAAATATTCACAATTTCCAATTTTTGACATTTTCAAAAAGCTCTTATTGACAATCGCAGTGTAAAAAAAAAAATTGCAATCCTGTTTGCCCATTAAATACACTGTGAAAATCATTCTGCCCTGCACAAAGTTTATAAATGAGCCCAAGTAACTTTTCTTTAGGTCTATATAAAAATATATAGTGAATAAAGTACCCCCTCTTGTAAAATATAAGGATATTATAAGTTACCGAGGAGTTTCATGACCATATAAAAACACGAGGCCGAAGGCCGAGTGTTTTTATACAGGTCATGCAACTCCGAGGTAACTTCTAATATCCTCATATTTTGCAACTAGGGTACTTTATTTATTATAATACACACGTTTCAGTGAGTCATGTGACAGAAATGACATCAGAACTCACCGTTTATAACTGATGACATCAGAACTCACCGTTTATAAAGATATAATTTACAGGATATTCATGGCTTTTGTGCATTATATAAGCATATATCTATTAACAGGGGAGAAAAAACACAAGTAATAAGTTCCAACCTTTTTCTCTGGCTCTGTTAAACACTTTCACATCTTTGAGGTTGATTCCAAGGCCAGTTCTCATCGTCACAGCATCTGTGGCATCATTTTTGTGGGCCCTTCGAATCGAGCCATTGGAATGTGCTCTGCCAAAAACATTTAACGATTACAGATCAACAACTCTCAGATAATTAATTTAAATAAGTTCTTTAAGCACGACAGACAGCAAGTCTAGCAGACAGCTTAAATAACTAATTGTGTCTGTGTCATTGATAGGGTTTAGCTTTGAATATGAAAAGTGTTTTTCCTTGGGAAATAATATGGTTTTTGTGAGATCCTTTTTGTGACCTTGCAAAGAAATGGCTAATCCTACAAGGGTGAAGTAGCTGGAGCTGAAATAACATTTTGAGACTCAAATACTTATGGAAAAATAAATTACCTGTCAGACCAGTAAATGTAAGCCCCGAAGACTACAACAGAAAACATATCCACATTGCTCCCTGACAGCACAATCTCGCGATTTCGTCCACTCTCAAGGTCGATCCTTTCTATCTTGTCTGTGCGCGCATCACACCAGTATAATTTATTTTCCTAAAGATCAATTTTAAAGTAAACTTCAGCAAGCACTCATTGCAGAAGGAGTTTATTAAGAAAATAATAGAAAGCTAAAGAGAAAAAGCATGTTGCTGTAACACAATATTCTGGCTAATGTATTTTGAATATGTAGAAGAAAATGCAGAATCATACCTCGTAGTCCACAGAGATTCCATTCGGCCATGAAATTGCTGTGTTCACTAATACAGTGCGTTCTGACCCATCTAATCGTGCTCTGCTTATGCATGGAGTCTGACCCCACTCTGTCCAGAAGAGATAGCTAAAATATTGATGAAAGAAAATAATAATCAGAATTATAACCCTTTCTTGGCCAAGAGCCAGCCTTAATCCCCATGAATGAAGTTCATTGTAAAATGTTATAGAACGATTGTATATAAACTTTGTTCTTGAAATTTATAATTCAACTTATTCACATACTTTTTATAATGCCATGGTGTTTGGGGTGTAAGATTACACATAATAAGAAAGAAGTGTGAGGATTTTGGTGTGAAAAAGAGGTGTTAGTTTGAAAAATCATTAAACCTGATGTTGAAAGCTACAGCTTATTAGAAAGCATCCAATAGATGTTGGTTGGCTTTGACTTGGCAGTTTGACTAAGGTTTGAACATTTTTGTCAATGACCCATAAGTCTCATTTATGACCAGTAAGGGGCACATTTACCTAGGGTCGAATATCGAGGGTTAATTAACCCTCGATATTCGACCGTCGAAGTAAAATCCTTCGACTTCGAATATCGAAGTGGAAGGATTTTGCGCTATTCCTACGATCGAACGATCGAAGGAATAATCGTTTGATCGAACGATTAAATCCTTCGAATCAAACAATTCGAAGGATTTTAATCCATCAATCGAAGGATATTCCTTCGATCAGGAAATTGTTTAGGCGGCGAACTAGTGGGTCGAAGAAATTTTTAAAGAGACAGTATTTTGACTATGGTCGAATATTCAAATGATTTTTAGTTCGAATCATTCGATTCGAAGTCGAAAGTCGTAGTTGAAGGTCGAAGTAGCCCATTCGATGGTCGAAGTAGCCATATTCGACCATTCGAAATTCGAACTATTTTTCCTCTATTCCTTCACTCGAACTAAGTAAATGGGCCCCTAAATGTTCACCTGTTGTGTGCTGAAACACTCTTGATTATAGTTGCACTGAGCAGTAGCACCACTGATTCCTCCTGTCTCTTATGCTGAATTGCACCTACTTAGATGTGTATATTGATGCTCCATCCTGAATTTGGTGGTAATTCCTCCCTCAGGTAGCATTAAACTTGCAGTTGTGTTTGATTTGCTGCATCAGATGCTGTTGAAGCATCTTAGTGCTCAAAAGCATTGATGCTGGAATTGTGTAACAAAAACCCCACTGTATTGTGTATTTTCTTTTCACATCCTGTTATTATAAACGTTTGGGCTGTCAGGCCAAATGAGCAGTACAATAGAAAGTTGCCATGTCACATATTACTCCTTGCACGGTTTCTGTTTATTCAGCCAGTAGGTTGATCAGACAAGTCCTGCATGGGAGTAGACCATATTTGGCCATCTTTACTCTTTAATTGATGGAAAAATATTTATGGTGAGAACAGAACTGCTGTATAAGTACACCATAAATTTCACACCACTAACAAAATATGTTATCCAGCTTTATAATTGTGCTCCTAGTAATGTTTTACATTATTAGAGTGCTTGCAAAATGGGGGAGACCAGAATTCTGGAAGAGTTTACAGTTCTTAGATCCACTGACCAGGGTATGAGCATTTTGATATTTCAGTGAGATACAATAAGCACAAAGAGAAGGGAGATTTTTTTAAAGACTGTATGTACTTTTTTAGTTACATCAAACAAACATTTTTAGGTATAAAAATAATGTAATATAGCTTCTTCATTGCTCAGTGTCAAAATAATACCTGCTCCTGATTCATAATGGCAAGTTTGCTGGATCTATTGACACAGGCAGCGATGGGAACCCTGGAGCTAGTGCAGCCTAGCCTGGAAGCTTCAAGATTCCCCTGCATCAATAGACACACTGTGCAATTCCCAAGAGGAGGTGGAACAGAAATAACAGCACTGAGTGTAGAGATCAGCTTTAGATGCAAGTACCTTTAAAGAATGGTGGTAATTCAGCAACCATTGTGCTTGAAGTTGTACAACTGCAACTGCACTTGCAGGTCATAAACAACCTTTTATGTCAACAAATTTCTCCTGCCCTATACATGTGTCTTTTTCAGCAGTCAACAAGAAAATACATCACAATTATGAGAGCATAAGGTTGTCAGTACTATGCAAACCTCCCAATAGTATAAATATAATATGTGTACATTTCTTGTTAGATAAAGTTACTTGGACTAATAAAAGCAGACAGCACATCTCTTTACAATTGGTGATCATGTTAAAGCAGCACTCACAGGAAACTGCATCACAGGAACTACAGTATGTATAGTAATCAGAGATAATTCCTCAGAGGAAATTGGAAAGTGCAGGAAATAAAAGCTTAAACAAGTGAAGCACCTCATACAAATCCAAAGGATAAATGATAGAAATGTCTTTAGTATAATTTGTATCTTCTATTAAAGGAGAAGGAAAGGTTAAAACTAAGTAAGCCTTATCAGAAAGGTCCATCTAAATATACCAGTAAACCCCCAAAGTAATGCTGCTCTGAGTCCCCTGTCAAAAGAAACACAGCATTTCTTTCCTTCTATTGTGTACACATGGGCTTCTGTATCAGACTTCCTGCCTTAAGCTTAAACCTCATTGCCCTGGGCATGAGCATGCTCAGTTTGCTCCTCTTCCCCTGCCCCTCCCTTTTCTACTGTAATCTGAGCCCAGAGCAGGGAGAGACTCAGGCAGGAAGTGATGTCACACCACATTAATACTGCAGCTCCTATACTAAACAAACAGAGAGCTTCTAGAGCTTTTTACTCAGGTATGGTAAAACATTCTACAGAATAAATATAGCATTCTAGCTTGCACTATTGCGGCTAATCTATTGGCAATAAAATGCCTCCGTAGCTTTCCTTCTCCTTTAAACTAAAATTTCCAGCAACCTTTAACAGCCAGAACCTAGTGTAGAGTGAACTCTCATGTATTTACTTTCAAATAGGGATATTATAGAAAAAAAAAATCACACTGCTGGCAATCCTTGTGGATTCTTCAGTTTGATTCAAATGAAATTATTCATGGCATGAAATTACAACATATATTTGGTCGAGTCCAGGGTCGGACTGGGAGGCATGGGGCCCACCGGGGCTACTGCCCCAGGGCCCCCTCCAGCCGCCACTGCCGCTCCGGAGTGCTGCAGGGCGCCGCGTTTGTGCGCATGCGCAGCCATTCTATTCCACCGCGACCCCAAACAAAGTGGGGTCGCGCTGCCCCACTAAGTAGCGGATCTGGGCCGGCGGGGCCCACAAGAGCCCGGGGCCCACCGGGGTTTTTCCCGGTGTCCCGCCGGCCCAGTCCGACACTGGTCGAGTCTAGTAAATTGAGGGTACAGGTATGGGATCTGTTATCCAGAAACCCATTATCCAGAGAGCTTCAAATTACGGAAATGCCATCTCCCATAGATTTCATTTTATCCAAATAATCCAGATTTTTAAAAATGATTTCCTTTTTCTCTGTAATAATAAAACAGTAACACGTACTTGGTCCAAACTAAGATATAATTAATCTTTATTGGAAGCAAAATCAGCCTATTGGGTTTATTTAAAGTTTACATGATTTTCTGGTAGACTTAAGGTATGAAGTTCCAAATTATGGAAAGATCCATTATCCAGAAAACCCTAGGTCCTGAACATTCTGGATAACAGATCCCATACCTGTACTTGTTGTAAAGGCTCACCCAGAAATGCTGTATCACAAAAGAGAAGTACTGTATTTTAAAACTCACACAGCACTGTGATCTACAAATTTCCAGAATGTCAAGAGTAAAGTTAAGAAGAAATGTGATTTAAAAAAAAAAAAAAAAAAATTATAAAAAATGTAAAACATTGAATTCTAGGAAAATGTTAGCTATTCAAATTTTACCTTTGATAAATCCCCCCCCTTAAGTGTATCAAAAATATATTCAATAATAAAAAAAACCTTAAAACCACAAATTACCAGAATAGTAATAGACCAATTAAATTGCAACTCTACTAAACATGATTTTATTGTTTTTTTGATTTTTTGTAGGTGCACATACAGAACTTTTAACTGTACTCCACTAAATTATCTCAAAAACTTTTTCTAACATAGCCAAATCATTCAATAGATTTTGTTATGTTATAGATTCAGAGGAAAGTACACCATATTCTTTTAAATAAATGAAACATATAACAGAATGGTGTTATTTCCATTGACTATACAAGGTTGAGTTTAATCTGATCATTTTTTTGTGATGGAGTTTAAAAAAACAACAGAATTAAAACAATGTATTAATCAACCTCTTCAAGAGATAGTCTGTTCTCAGAAAAGTCAAATTTGATATTATTATTTGATTTTTTGCTTTGATTTTCTCTAATCTTAACTCAAATTCACAACCTCAAATTACATTTAAGGGGCATATTTATCAAGGGTCAAATTTTGAAATACTTTGAAATTTGAATTCACAAAGACCAACTGAAATTAAGTCGAAGATTTTTTTTTGCCCGGATAGGTCAGTTTTCGATTGAATAGGTCTGTATTCAACTGAATTTGAATCGTACGAATGGAAGTAATAGCGAATTTGATCAAATTCGAATTTAAATTTTTCCCCAAGAGTCCACCAATTGACTTAAAGGTTCCAGAAGGTCCCCCCCCACAGGCTAAAACAGCAATTCGGCAGGTTTTAGATGGCGAATGGTCGAAGTTGAATTTTTAAAGAGACAGTACATGATAAATTTTGATATTTGAATTTTTAATTTTTTTTCAAATTCAAATTGAATTTGGACTATTCCCTAATCAAGGTACACAAAAATAGCTTGAAATTCAAATTTTTTTAATTTGAGAATTTACCTCAACCTTTGATAAATCTGCCTCCAAGTGTGTAAAGCTATCTTAGAGGCAGATTTATCAAGGGTCAAATTGAAAATTTTAATTTTTGAGTTTTTTATGGCCAAAGCCATAGTTTTATATGAGTTTTTAAAAACTCTTATAAATTCGAAATTTGACTTTTGAAGTGCCTCCCAATGTTTAGGCATGCTAGCCTCAATGTTAAAGGATTACCTGAAGTAAATTTATTGATATTTTCTTTCACTCTTTTGTACATTATTTAAAATGTCAAAGATTTCAGGAAAAACATTAATAATGCATAATTACCCTTTTTCTGGATGTATTGCAATAGCTCTGGGCTGGTCAATACCTTGTGAGATCACCACAAATCTGAAAGAACCATTGAGTCTTGCAACCTCAATTACATTAAAACCATGATCGGCCCAATATATGTTTCCTGAAACAGATAGCAGAAAGGAAATTTTATGGCATCAAGTACTTGAATATGAAATTATGTTCCTTTATTTATATTCATTATCTTTTAATATAACGTATAACATGATAAAATATAATGGAACCATGTCTTATCCAGCTGATGCTAAACTACAACCCTAAGCATACTCAAGCATAATGTCAAGAATCAAATCTTTTTGCAAATTCTAGTCCAGCAAGAGAAGTAGACTGGCACAGCATGTGAATGTGGCTATACATCTGTATCTGTTATTATATACATAATGCAAATGCAGAGACTTCCCTGTGGGCATCTGTTTAAACATTTTAAAGAGTTTACGTACCCTATTAAATTTAAAAAGTATTTGAAAAATGATGTCATCCTTACTGCAAACCAACCGAATAACAATAGTTACTCGGTTGTTTTGCCTGAAATAGAATACAAAATTTAAAATATCACGTTTTGTCAAAAATGAATAAATCTGGGGCATATTAGCAAGGTACCAAATTCACTTACCCGCAATCCAGTCTATTGCTATTCCTTCCACTCTTCCCAAGCCATTAGTCATTATATCTTCTTTCCAAGTCTGGTCCCTTCTGGACCGGCTGATTCTGTTCAAGCCCATATCAGTCCAATAAATTGAGTCATTTCCTTGTAACAAGAAAAATAGAGGAGTTCATATGCATCTAGTTACTTTACAATTTTCTTTCATCTAAATCAAAGTGGTGGAATGGAACAGGTGTCAAATGAGCCAACCCAAGAGAATAGGGTAAAGCACCTGGGTAAGATGTTAAGGGTCAAATTTATCAAGGGTCGAATTGAAAATTTGAATTTGAAATTTGAATTTTCAAGTTTTTTTTATGGTCCAAACTGTCAAATTTGACTAGGGAGATATTCATATTCGATTTTAGTTTTTAAAAAAACATTTGAATTAGATTTTCGAGATTATCATACTCTGGCCCTCAAATTTGACTATTCGACATCTAAAACATGCTGAATTGTTATTTAAATCAATGGGAGACATCCAGGGATCATTTTGGAGTTGTTTGCAGCCTTTGAGTTTTTAAAACTCAGATCATATTTGATTTGAATTTGATTCAAGTTTTTGGGTCAATCCTATTCGTCTGAGTTAAACACTTAGATTTTTATGATACATTTTGATTAGTTTTAAAAAAACTTACATGAATTCAAATTCAACCTTTGATAAATGTGCCTCCCCACGTTTTATCATGAGATTAGGCAACAAGTCTCTTGTATTGCACTTATAAAAAGCAAAAGCAAGGTGGGCTGACTAAATTTTTAGCATGTAAATTAGAACAATTATTTTAAGTTCATTGGAAAAAGAAACTGTACAGCATTTAAAATAATTTAAAACGTCTATAAATAACAGCTATTGTGTATATCTGAGAGTGTTTGCTTACAGTTTTCTATGTGAGAGAATTAGGGTGGAATCATTGATGACTTTAGAAGAGCAACAGACTTTTCACTGGAAGTAACACAAGTGGTTTAGGCAGAGCTGTATTCATTAGGGGCAGACCCATGACAAGCAGTAAGGTCAGGGCTGCCTTGTGCTTACTGTGCTCTACATATAGCGCCAGATATCTATAATTAAAGTGTTTATGACAATCTGATACTGTTGCTTCTAAATAAAAATGTAGGTGTCTTTATAAAAGAATAGGAGCCTTGGTGGTAGTATTTCTGATTGCTCTGTGTAATATAAGCACATTCATGGCAAAGTAGAAAAATACTAGAGCAGCAAAACATTTTAAAGAGTTTTTCATTCTTATTAACTTTCAGCACAGATACAAATAAAATTCATTTCATAACTTTTCCCAATGACTGGACTTTATCATAGATTTAAAGAATGTAAGAAAGAGCAACTTGCTGGTTAAAACTGTGGATTACAAAGGTTACATTATTACTCCACTCTTGTATAACCCATTGGAACACTAAACATAAATAAGAGAGAGGGAGCGCAGGATATAAAAAAAGAACTCCAATTACACTGCTGGACTCCACTTTACCCTGCATGCGATGACTATTTGCTTTTTAAAGCCTGCAGCATAGACATCATTTGGTGCACAATATGCTAAATGCTATTAAAGACATTAGTGGTCATTTATGAATCCACTGAAAGTGTGGGTGCTCTAAAATGTATATACTGTATTTAAAAGTGTATGTTAAGGCAATTCATTACTTATCCTTGTTTCCAAACATTCTCCTGCACTTCAACATAGTTGCCAATGTGTTCATACTACCTCTTCATATGAATGCTGCACAACTCTTTTTTTTTTGTCTATTAATGCTGGGGAACACTAGACCTACCTCAGCATTAGACCTGGTGGTAGCTCTAGGGTTCCATAACAGGTTGCATCAATTGCCACACCAGATATGAGCTCAGTGAATGTAGATGTAAGCACCAATTTGAAAACACTAGACACAACTTGCACCCAATCTAAATACAAGAGCAGCAAATTTATCTTGATGCATAAGGTGCTATTGCAGTGTGCACAATTACACTGGAATTATGGGATAAACTCATGCTGCATAATGAATAAAAACATGGTGATTTGAATCTCACATTGCACTTTGCACATTGAATTTGGGTTCGTAATGACCCCCTATTAATTTGCTTTCCTGTGTATGATTAAATATGATAAAGATAGTATATACAGGTATGGGACCTGTTATCCAGAATGCTCAGATTATTTGGATAAACAGGTTTCCAGATAATGTATCCCATACCTGTGTGTGTGTGTGTGTGTGTGTATGTATATGTATATATATATATATATATATATATATATATATATATATATATATATATATATATATATATATATATATATATATATATATATATATGCACAACTTTACTAAGTTAAATATCCAAAGCTGATATCTCTTGCATGCCCCACATCCTTTAAACAGCAACCTGTGACCAGAACATGTTAGAGTGATAGAAATTTTAATTCAATAACCCTAGCATCTAAACTCTCATAATAAGGGTCTTTTGATCTATGTATGTAACTTAATGAATGTACTGTTATCCAGGGGCTCTCCACCAATGAGGCGAGTTGATCCACTCGCCTCAGACGGCAGCGTCCCCCTAGTTACCAGGGGCGGCAAAGATGCCGGAAATTCTGCTCTTCTAGTGCAGAGAGCGCATTTTCCTCCTGCGCAGAAAATGTGAGCGCCGTGAGGAGGAGTCTGGGCGGCAACGGAAGGCTACCTCAGACGGCATAAAAGCGCGGATCGGCGCTGCTGTTATCTTACACTGTTTTGCAGGAAAATTACCAAAAATGACATATGTGATTATTATAATTTTAGATAATTAATAATGGTTCTTGCTGGAGGATGCTGTAGACAATGTATCAAGCTGTCCAGGATCCATATCTAACAATTTGTGACAACACCATGGTGTGGCCAAGTCACACTAGCTAAAGTAGTTTATTACTGAATTGGGTGTCCTATTAATTGCCACCAGCAGCCATTGTGGATTATTAAACAGATGCTACTTAACTGTAAAATGATACTTTTGAGTGTGGGCCAATAATATGAGGCTTCCTGTTATGAGGGCAATACATATTTTGATATATTCCTAGTCTAATAGTGGGGACTAATGGGGATTATTATTAACATATATAGTAAACTATCAATCTACTGTTAATGTGGGTCCATAGAAATCATCCATTTCTGCTACCAGTGTTGTGTCATTTACCTTAATTTGAAAGGAGAGACATGTTACAATATATATCTCACTAGAGTCATAGTTAGTGAATTACATTTAAAATATCAATGTTGAAGACAACGGCATCCTGTAATTCAAAATATTATCCACTTTAAAGGCAAATTCTAAAAATACCCAACTAAGAAAAATGACTATGTTGCTGTCCAACGTTTGCTAAGACATTTTTTTTTGCAGACGATTAATGATTTTTCCAAAGGTGGCAGATGTACTTGGTATTAATTAAAACAAATCGCAGAAAGCAACCTGCTAATAATGAATTCTGTTGTGGCATGTTTACAACAACACAAAAACATGCATGCACCAACAGTTTTTTTGCAGGAGTTGATGCTGTAACATTATGAACTGCCATTAATTAGTAAGACAATTTGTCCTGTCGACATAGTCATTATCATTCAGCAGATCTAGGTCAGAATCTGCTCATCTATCCTAATAACAGATAATATACCTGAATGTGTGAATTATACAGATTACTGTGAAGGAGGGAGGGTTCAGTAAATGAAAAAATCTGAATTTAACAAGTTTGATGACTGGGTTTCTTTTTTTCTAATGTACTGTATATAGGAATTTTAACAATATCTTTTGTTGCTTCTTGTAGCATAGTGTATTTTTTTTTAGTTGGTAAATAGTGATGAGCAAATTTGCCCCGTTTCACAGAAAAATTGATAAAAAATATGCAAAATGCATTAAAGTCTAATGGGCTACTTTTTTAGTAGCAAAATATATTAGAGTCAATGGGCAACTTTTTTTATAGTTTTTTCTCAAGGCCACAAGAGCAAAAACATTAAGGGGCAAAACAGTGCACCCCTTTGTGCTCATCTACAGAGCATGTGGCTCTGACAGGGCCCCAATGTGGGCTGCGTGTCCTGCCACTACTACCGTGCACCTCGCAATGACGCACAAGGTAGGGATGGGAAGGATGCTTATACACCTCCCCTTGCACACACCTTCAGAACTGAGCATGTCTGTACTTGATTCTAAGTTAAGTCTAATGATCTCCGTGCTTCAAAACAAAGCACAGAGGCCTGATGCTATTTGCAAAATACCCCACTCACTATAGACACACTGCAAAAAAAGCCTGTTTGCACTATATATACATACAATAATAGTCAATTTATATTCCTTGCTATAAGTGACTGCTCAGGTGCAAGTTTGCCCAGAATTGGTAAATTAGCCCTACAGATGTGTGGTTGACATTTCCAAGCCTCACTGCATTCAGGTTGGTCTTATACAGTATGTGAATATTTTTAATATGTTGTTTGCATTACGATTGGTTAAGCCCTTTAGACAATGCAATTGTCTTAGCTCCATGAATATTACAAAGCACTGATTCCTACTGGTTGGTTTCATTTCACCTTTTTGGAAGATGTATTCCAACACAACAGATATATTCAGACACAAAGAGACAATTTGCTTACAAGCCTCAAAATGCCTTAGTATAGAAATGCCTTACTCTAGCCATTGGTTTTGTAACTTTACAACACTGATTTCCTTGAGTCAAAATATTGAGTAAATTGAGGTTGTTCACTGAGTTGTGACTACATCTAATATGACAAATCAGGTATAACTGAGGCAATGTGCTTGCATTTTGATGTGTATAGATTGCAAGTTGCATCTAGCACTTTCATAGTCGGATGGCAGTACCACTGGAGCACACATTCAAAACTGTGCATTCAATTCACTGGATACTGGACATTGAATAAGTCATACCCATTCATGCCACCTGTTGTGAGAACCCTGGAGCATCTGCCATGACTGGGAGCAGTTGTGTACCATTTATATGAGTCAGGATGGACAGATTGACAACCAATTAGAAGTGCAGGAGTTTACTTGTAAATGACCCCTAGTGACAAAGCTGAAGCCTTATGGAAAGCTGAAGAAGAGCAAAATTTCTTAGTAGGCTTTACTTAACTTTCAAAGGAATGATCACAAGCTATGAGAGCATGAGCAGAGTAAAGGAAGATTAGTTATACAGTATATATATCTATTGATTTGTACTTGTAGATATTATGTGACACCTGACAATGTAAACTTGCTTATTCTGTTGATGTAGTGGAGTACTTGCCAATAAAAACACTATGTGAATTCCGCTATAATGGAAGTATGGAGTATAGGATATCAATTAATTCCCAACGTAAAGTGGGATTATAGTATCTACCCTATCGACACTAAGAATCCATTATGCTTTATTTACTCATTTTGCCTCTGTTATTGCAATCACTTTATATAGTGAAACAACTGTAAACTAAACAAAGTGTGTTGCATCTGTTGTACATTGCTGGATCAATGTCCGTTTACAGAGTTTAACTCTTAAGAGAAAGGCTGATATAGCTGATATCCTTAATCTTTTATGACTATCGTCTGCAACTGCAGTCTCTCCTTCACAAGTAATATGACACAAGTGAGTGCAAACACTTATCTTCCAATAAAGTTCCATGAAAGAAAACATTAAAGTATGACAAGAAGCTGTAGTTGAGCTATAGGTACCAATGGGAAAACAAAATCTGTCACCTATGTAGGAATAGAAATAAGCGACTCATTACAAGTAACAAATTAATCAAAAACTACTTGACCTCCCTTACCAACATACAAAAAATGCTTGGTACAAGGTCTCTGTTATATATCTTGTGGGTAGGAAAACTAGCAACTATAAAAATTTCAATCCTCCCAAAATGTGTATGTCTTCAGGGAAGTGATGGGCAAATTTCTTTTCAAGTTTTTACCACCAAAAAAATGACCATAGACTCCAATGCATTGTGCACTGAAAAAGAAAGTTTTCGAGAAAAAAAAAGTTGTGTGATTTGGTAAAAGGCACCAAGAAAAACCTCCCAAGGACTTTAACATGATTCGCAAATTTTGTCAAACTACAACAGGACAGATTCATCCATTACTACTTCCCATAGCGGAACCCAGACAATCCTTCACTAAAGCACAAGCAGCAATCAACAAATTTATTTAGGTTCGCCATATACCATGACTCAAAACAGCTTATATGCAGCAAGGGTAAAGTTTATTTAATACTCCTGTATCACTGTGATAAATTATTGGACAGGTTCATTTGCATTACTATTTTTACAATAACCAGCCATATCCTTACTGCCTGCTTGTCAGGGTGCCTATCGGCTCCCAGCGGGAGAAGTCCGGACCAAGGAGGAAGCTTTGGGTAAAAGTCCAAGTACAGCACAAAGGTTAATTCAGGCAAAGGTTCAAAAGCCAATTTAGGGAACCCAGGAACACAAGTCAGGAATTCGTATATTTGGGCATCGAACTCATGACCTGGAAGTTCTTTGATTTTCAAAGTTTGCGCCAGGCATGTGACGGCATCAAGCCGGCATCAGGGCGCCGCCATCATGGATGCGCCTGTGATGGGAATGCCATAGGGCGCTCCTGACACTGCTAAAGAGAAGGGCAGGGCACACTGTGTCCAGCACTCGCATTGCTCCCTACCATGTTTGACTGATTGATGCTTAAGTTAGCAGGTGGTTAGGGAGGATGCATATTCAGTATGCACCCCCCCATCTGCCCATCATTAATACAGATCTGACAAGCAGGCAGCAATGTATTCATCAGGGGGTTGCAAAGTTAAGGAAACATGTTTATGTGGTTTTGCACTTGAGAAATTATACCTACTGCCATTATTACAGAGAAAATTAAAATTAGTCATACAATTGTATTTAATATTTTTTTAAATTGTTGATTTGTTTAAATAAAAGTATATAGTAAAGGAGATCTTTTTGTATGCAGATGTATCCAGATACTAAAACCGGTACTTGTACAAAAAATGATAAATTCCTAAGTTATTGTAAATGGCTTGACAAAGTGGGGCTCAGAGTGCAGCTCACTTAAACAAATGCCACAGATCTTCAACCAAAGGATTTATCACAATATCATAATTCTAAACAAAACAAGCTAGCATGGCAGAAACATTGCATCTGCAGGAACATTCATTTCATAGGCAATACATTTAATCAAGTTCAGTCTTAAGGGAGCGTATCATTAACATGCAAATGGATTAGTGGACTTGTCTATTGTTATAACTTGTCAAGTGCTGTAGTTACAAGGATTTAACTGAGAGATTAAAGATCTGTACACTCAATCCTTTCTATCTATAATCTCTGTTTAACAACAAGGTTATTTTGCACCCACTTCAATTATTTCATTTACTTCACAGATATCAAGACACAGATTGAACATCATAATACAGAGTTACGGTTATGATTCTCTGCTAGAAAAGAGCATCTCATGGTAAATAAGTAGAAGGATCAGAGGATGACTTTGCCAAAGTTGTGCTTAATATTTTGGGACCTTTCTAGCATGGGTTTATTCCAAGCTTTTAAAATGATTCCAATTTCAGTTCTTCTTCCAAAGGTTCCACATAAATCTGTTAATTATGATCTCTTCCCAGAGCAAAAACAAACAAGCAAATAATAGAAAAGGCAAAATGAGAATGTATTTGGCACAAAGACCCATTCTTACTGGCAGTATGTACAATGCACTGGCCAATAGACATTTTTTTCAACAAGAGCCACAAAGCAACAAAACATCAACAAAAGTCTAAAGTAATAAATACGTGTATAAGCCTACAACGGGGAGGCCCATTTATAAACATTGAATTTTAGTGGTTAGTGGAATTAAAATTGCAAGCATTGTTTAGAATTGAGTTTTTGCAAATGTCTATTACTGTTTGCAATGTAAAATCGCTTGCAAATATTAGTTTGCTCACTATCTCTAAGCAAAGGTTAGCATTAACAACTGCTCTGGAGTTTTGTTAAATAATTATTGAATTGCAATTTTTTATTACATCAATTTCGCATGTTTGCAAAAACAATTTTGTCACAAACTTTGAATGGGAGTCATTGAGGTGTGAAATAAGTCAAAATGGAAGCAAGCAATGAAAACCTTGGTAGCTAACATTTTGCATTTTTGTAGTGATGAGAGAATTTGTCCCATTTCGCTTAGCCGTTAAATTTGCGAAACTGCCAAAAAAATCTTTTTTTGTCGTTTTTTGTCGCACGACAAATATTTTTCTGTTGCTTGTCATTTTGTAGCAAACTACATTAGAGTCTGTGGGCGTTTTTTCTTGGCACCTGGTTTCTGGTTACAACTGCTTTTTCAATAGAAAAAAGATTCCCATGTTGCCAGTCTTAAAAAACATGTTGACATTACCTACTACTACACTACAAACATAGGCACAACTAATATTAATTATAAACGATAATATTTGGGTGCTTTGTATCCTAGATTAAAATGAATAAACCATATATTTATGTCCTTAGATAGACAGTGGGACATCTCAGATCCCTTTGGTTGAAGGATAAAATGACTTATGAGCTTGTTGCCTGTCTTTTTTTTGTTGTGCAAACCGAGCTGTGCGGCAATTTTTTTATGCAGTTTTGTGAAAATTTTCACCACTGGCGAAAGGTGGGAGTTTGCGGATCTGTTCATGGTGAAACAAAACATATACATTGCCCATTTAAGTTTTTTAAAACTACAGTATGGTTAAATGCTATTTCTCTGAAATCATGAATGCCTCATAATTTATTAAAATATACAAACATAAAAAGTGAGAACAATTCACGTACAATTGCTATCAGAAAATTTATATGAAAACTTCTAAATGTACGCATGGCTAAAAAAGTCCAACAGGATCAGAGGAACAGCTCCCATTAACATTTATAGGACCATGACTGCTTTTACTTGCTGCAGTTTTGTATTAAGAATCTTTCGTTATTTTTAGACTTTATAAACCTCACATTTTTTGAGTTTTTTTTTTTTAAAAATTGATTTGTGAAAAAAATGGAAATTCAAATATTAGTAAATAAGCCCCTTAGTTTACCAATTAATATTTAGAATTTCCAGCAGCAATTTAACTGACAGCTACATTTGTCTACAGACATTTAATTAGCCTGTTGCTATGTTTACCTCATCCGAGCAATCATGGTGGCATATAACTGAAATGCAAATATGCTTCACCTCTGCCAATATTTTTTGCTAAGTATGCATTGGGGAACAAAGTAAAAGTAATAATATCACTCAACTTAAACTAGAGATCAAAAGGGGTATTTCATTTCATTTCAAGTTTCTAATGTTCATTAAATGACTCAAATAAGAACCCAATTATTTGTAAACCTTTTCAAACCTATTCTATAATTGAATTAGAAATAGGTTGGATTCTTAATTGCTTTTAAACCAATAACATATTTCCATCAGTAATAATACAAACAAATTTATTGATTTTTAGTGGGGCTGAATTTTAAAAATGAAAATCAAGGGGTAATTTTGCAATGTTAAATTTGTCTTCTTTTTCAAAACATTATAAAAGTGTGCATTGCTGCTTATAGCAGCAATTAAAGGAAAATTGACTTAGAAAAACATCAATTTCAGGATTACTCTCATGGGGATAATGCCTTAAAGTTTGTGCCAGATTTCAGACTTGTATGTTTTTCACATTTATTTTTATGAACATTACAAGCTCCGTATCTATATATCCGAAGTGTATTTTTATTGCTATGATTTCAAGCTGGAGGATATGGCTGTAGCAAATTATAATACCTGCCTCCCACTGTGACTTCTTCGACAACGTGATAAATGCTGCATTATATTAAATCATTGCAAATAAAACCAACCTTGCAAGCCCTGTGTTCTTAATCTTAACTGAGTTATGTTTGCCTTGTCTTCAGAGGTTAAAAGAAATAAAGTTATTTTTTTTCTTTTTTGACATAACGTTATCTAATGTGATTCTACTTTACTTGCCTTCTAATTCCACTTAAAGGGATACCATCATCTTTAAAATAACCATCAACTCTCTGCTTCAAACAGAACTGGTTAATTTTAAGGAGACACAGCTGCATCCCAAGTGGGTGACCAATCCCATACAACTATTATTAGTCATTTATATGTCCTGAAGCTGCTAGTGTGATTGACTGTCAGAGTAAGTGCAGTGTTTTTGATTAAAAAATACTGTTTTTCAATCAGTTCCCATACCTCTTCATTCACTGAATATGGATAGCTTGTGGTGTAAGTCTTTCTGTCCTAAGTGAATGGACAATAGTCACCGATATCATATGTAACATTTTTTTTTTGTAATAGAAAAAGCCAAGTGATTAAATTTGACTAAATTGTAAATCTGGGCAGCAAACTGGAAAATGAGTTTCAATGTTGATAAATGCAAGGTTTTGCAGTTTTGGTAGACTTAATATAAATATGAGTTATACCCTAAATGGCAGTGTGTTGAATGAATTGAATTGATTTGAGAAATATCTGGGTATTTGTGTAGATAACAAGTTGTCTAATTCTGGGCAGTGTCATTCTGTGGATACTAAAGCAAATAAAGTTCTGTCTTACATAAAAAAGGGCATAAACTCAAGGGATGAAAACATAATTTTGCCTCTTTATAGGTCCCTGGCAAGACCTCATTTTGAGTTTGCAGTGACATTTTAGAATCCAGTCCTTGAGAAGTATATAAATGAGCTGGAGAGAGTGCAGAGACCTGTAAATAAACTGGTTGAATAGGTGGAAGATTAAAATTATGAGGATACACTGTCAAGGTTGGGGTCTCAAAAAAAAAAAAACACTTGCAAAAGGACATTTTTACTGTTTACAAGTAGATGACTTTATAGACAGATAGTGGGGAATCTTTTTATCCATTCCATTTGGAGGGGTTGCACTTAATGGAATTTGGTCTTCATTCAACTCAACTTAACTATATAACTAGGTGCACATAGCTATAAACACTATTATTGTCAAAGTGACAACACAGTTAACACATTATATTTTTCAGACCCCTAAAATGGATAACAGGATAACAGGAGTTCATTGTTTGACCCCATAATTCATTAGAGTGGGCTTTTTCATCAACCTTTTTTTTAGTTAATGTAAGACTCATCCATGTCTGCAGTGTTAGGACTTGGGGGAGCAGTATGGCAATGGACCTTTATTCTTACTGGGTATAACTAAAATATTATGACTAATTGTATGTTGTTATAGGGGCAATTTACCAAATATACCTTTAAATTAGCTTTTAGTATGATGTATACATTCATAATCTAAGACTATTTCTATTTGGTTTTCATTTGCTAATTTTCATTTGCTATTTTGCCATTTTGAATTATTTTTTATTTTTTCCAGTAGCTTTTCAGTGAGTGAAAACTTTCAGTAGCTATCTGGTTGCAGCCGTTGGAATGAGAGACATATGATTAGGAGATGGTGTGAATAAAAGCATAAGTGAAAAAAGTAACAATGAAAATACTGTAGAATTATAAACTCACAGAGCATTATTGGCTGTAGGGTATCAGTAGCCCTTATCTGATTGCTGGAAAGAGTCATAAGAGGAAGATCAATTAAAATAAAAATTAAAACCAATTAAAAAGCTACTATATGTATTATGAGTAATGATGCTATGGTGATTTTGATTCTTTGTCATAAATTCTTTGTTTTTAGTTTATTTATTAATTAAAAACTTTTTGAGGCTTTTTCCCACCAAATCGCTTGAATTTTTTGAGTTTTTGCCCGAAAACCCCAAAAAAGTCAGGCCACAAAAACGGAGAAAGGTACCTCTCCCACTGACTGAGATGGCGGATTTTTGGATTTTGGCTTTTTGCAGCATCAGGGTATAATAAATCTTAAAAAAATTCTACGTTTTTTTGAGTTTTCTAGTGAATTTTTAATAGATTCAAGTAAATTAAAGTGATTTTAATTAATAACACCCTAAACGTGAAGATATTATTGTTCTAATTATAAATATAGTATTCATGTTGACTTTAATTTGTAGTGTACACGTGAACCCTCCTTAAGACAGATAGACAGTAATATAAAATGCCAAAGTCTCTTGAAAAACCTCACAATTAGCACAGAAAAGTCTATCCTGTAAAGGTTAGTGAATGCTATCAATGCTTGTTTTTTGTAATCATCTATTTGCCTGCAAGGCATCTCTTTCCCATCCATATGTAACTTTGCTCTTAATAGAACTTTACTATAATTCATTTCTATGATCTGGAAAAAGCCATTACACACTCTGCACGATACATTGTACATTGTCATGGCGAGACTGTCACAAATATTTTAGGCCAGAAGAGAGCTTAACAATTCTAATTTAGAGAAATATTTCAGATGATTTTGTTATTTCAGATTTTTGTCTGAAAAATGTGTGTGTTTGGATTTCACTACAGGAATCTCCAGTATGGAGAAAGTTAAGTGTTTTGCTCAGGCAACCAGACAAATGGTAAAAAGGACAGATGAGACACATTACAAATCTTGATGTAGACTCAATAAATCCATCAGAATGCATGATTAAGTTTTAATATATAACCTTCATAAAATCCTGTCTTTTCAGTTAAAAAGAACACTTCGGCTCTTCCATTCATCTGATATGTTTCATGCAAATTGTAAAGAATGGCTAGCTTGAAAGAAAGCAAAATATTAAATCTTAACACAAATTGCTACAGATACTGTATGTAGAGCTGTGGAAATAATTAAAGATGACAAGTAACAGAGGGAGAATCTAAGGTACAAATATCCAGGGGAGTCTACAGAGCTTCTGAGCACATCAGCCAATCTAGGGAAGTTCCAGAAGATCCCCCAATGTGTACCTCCCACCCACATTTTATACAGAAATTCGAAAATAGGCAACAATGCATATAGAGTGAGGCAGAGCTCTTTGTACTCTATTCTGTGTTGTTCAACCACAAATATTTATATCTTAGGATGCAGAGAATGGCATTAGGTAGTTTTGCTCCCATGATTTCACTTTACAGCTTGCCCCATTCTTAATAAATGAGTCTTACTAGAATGCCTATGCCTGGAGCAATAAGCGCAGGGGCTGCATGACAAGGGATCTGAATGACCAGAAGCCAGATTACATTGGTTTATGTTTAGATATTGGCAGAATCAGATGTAGCTGTGATTGGCTGAGAAGCAATGAATTAAGGCAGGGAAAAGATGGACTGGGGCAGAGCAAGAGAGGGATGTGATGTTAAGGGGAGAAACAGTTCACTTCCGTGTCTTGTTTTTTTCTTTTTTTGCATATTTTGCCAAAATGTCAGGAGTTTTTCTTCTTTATGTTCTTATATTATTTATTAATAGTTGGATGTGGAAGTTTTCCTGAATGCATCATTATAATGTGGTTTCTGTATCTTTATATCTTCGCAGTATAAATTTGAGAGTCTGCATTGTATTAATTCATGTTAAATGAATGTCAAATGCTTGATCCAGAGAATGTTTCTGAACACCATTGGGTTCAGGAAGGGATTTCTTTCTTCTTAAGGCATAATTGGCACTGGCTTCAGGCTGGGTTGTTTGACTTACTTTGGATCAAAACCATGGATACAAGATAATGTATTTTAAGTTTCATTTGTCACAGCAGTGGTAGGACAGAGTACTACACAGGAAATTTTAGAAGAAGGAGAAAGGAAATGCATAGTGGGTTGATTAAAACAAAATCTACTACTGCTGTTCTAGGTGACAGTCTGCTTGGATTTCCTATTATCAATACACTGCAGATTCAGGACCGTTCAGCAGGGCTGCTAAACTTCTCTCATGGTGGGAGATGCTGCTCCTGCTGGCAGCAGAGTTTGGGGCCATCCTCTCTGGTAGAGACAGCCTAATTCTGGTGGATATAATGCAATAGTGCTGATCTCATCTTCAGTGAGGAATGGCAAAGCATAGTAGTGATCTCTTATAAAATTCTGGCTTTAGAATATAGTGTTTTGTTTGGCTGACAAGGTCCTATTTATTTAATAAAATGGAAATAAATGCTGTAGCTATTTTACTTCATTTCTGGCTGCTGGTGTTTCATTAAGATATGTAACAATGGCTGAGGGCAAAGGTCGGTTGAGGCATCCCCTTGTCAAGTTTGCAACATGTAAACAGTGAGTGCGTTGTCAAAACAAACTTCTCATTTGAGGCATTTTAATATTTATAAGAACATAACCTAGGGTACATATTCTTCAGTTTAGCAAATGAAAAGCATACACTTAAATGTATAGAAAACAATATGCTATTGTAACAATGCTTCTTTATTAGATTTTCCCATCAAAATCTAGTATAGGTATCTATCATATATCTTGGAAAAAACTGCAAACAAAAATGTTTTCAAAAAATAATATTACAGGTATGGGACCTGTTATCCAGAACACACAGAATGGATCTGGGGTTTTCTGTGTAATGGATCTTTCCATAGTTTCTATCTTCATACCTTAAGTTTACTGTAAAATCATGTAAACATTAAATAACCCCAATAGCCTGATTTTGCTTCCAATAAGCATTAGTTATATCTTAGTTAATATCAAGTAAAATGTACTGTTTTATTATTATAAAGAAAAAGAAAATCATTTTTAAAAATTTGGATTATTTGAATAAAATGCAGTCTAAGCATATCTTAATACGTTTTAATGATACCAACTGCATGAAAATCAGAATCAAAAGTGATTCGCCCATTGGTTTGAATGATGTTGGAGCTGCAACCCATTCAAACCAATGGGTTAATCACTTTTGTTTGATTCTAATTACACAAACTTTTTTTATTGTTTTTGTTTATTTTACTATTAAAGGCAATGGAACCCTACAATATATATGTCATTTTTTTCTCAGGCACTTGAAACAATGATAACAAATGATAGATACCCAATAAAGAAATAAAAATGAAAAACAAAATGAAAGTAACATTTCTCACATAAAAACGAAAAGTTTTAAAAATGTTGACAGATCTCTGTATTTAAGGCATTTATGTTATGTTTCCAAAGCCCACAATGATCCAACTACAGAAGGCTGAAAATCACTCTCTCAATTCAGAGCTTAAAGCTATACTAAATGTCTCCAGAACCTTTCGTGTAGTCACCGGGCCTCATTTTCTAACCATTCTCAATCACATCACTTAGATATATCTGCCAATAGTGGAATGCTATCCAAACTGCCTGATCCAACTGCTTGTTGACCTGACATATCATTAAATAGGAGAGAGAATTTCTCAGATACAAGAGAATAACTAATAATGCACCATATTTAATTCACTAAGAAGTAGTGGGCATGTGGATGCAATTTGATTCTAGATAGGTTTTTATCTGGACACTTAAAACAGATGAATGATGACTGCATTGGCATGTGTGAAGATACCCTCTGTCCAACCTTTGTAATCTATTTTTTAATTCCTAGGGCATCTTAATAGCCTGAATACTAAAAAGGCAACAATATTTGCAAAAGATCTCGTTGTGTTGTCAACCATTGTATGATTAGCTTCAGGTGATCCTCAAGTGTATTTGAATATTACATTTGTACACTTCCCTTCAGATTCACCACAATCTTTTCTACTGGCTGGCATTATTTTATATCAATTGTGAAGCGAGTTATGACCAGGGTGGGCATTTATTATTTGCATTCCTGTGAGGATTATTAAGACATGATTGGTGCTTATCTTAGTCACACACAAAAGGAGCAAAATTATCTGCTTCTGTATGATAAAAACTTCCACAGCTTAATCTCTTAACAACCTTCAGAATAATGTACTAACTCATTCAGTTCTATCAAAGCCTTTGGCTGAATCAGGTGCCTACATTAACACTGTGCCAATATTTTCATGAAGAAACATCAATATATAACTGTCTTGCATACTTTTCTTTTATTTATATGAAATACCTGCATGGAAATCAATTCCAACAGCAAATGATGTTCCTGAGATGGGCATGAGTGCATCCATTCTATCACTTGGGTCGAGAGGTATTCCTCGAATCCCTTCATGCACTGAATACATTAGAAATGATTCAATACCTGCAAGAACAAATAATGGTTATGGAGTTGTTAAAAGTAGTTCAATACCTATTCATTTATGTATTCACACAGTATTCTGTAAAATATACTGTACACAAAATGGTGATATTTGCTGTAATGAAACAATATTATTAGGAAATACATTTTTAGAATATAAAATTATTTAATTACTAAAGAATCGGAGATGCTGTATATCTGTCTTTACATTGAAACTGCTACTACATTTCCTTATTGCACCACTGTAAAAACAGATTTAGAAGGTTAGCAAACAAAGAATAGAGGGACCAAGGAGTTTGCCATCAACCCACCACTAATAACCCGGTTCAGATGCCTGTGCCCCAGTAATCAAAAAGCTCCCCTTTGTTAGTTAAAACTTAACTTTTGATTAATCTTAAAAGCTGCTTAAATATACATAACCACCACCTAAAAACACAGTGTGGTGCGGGAAAGTGCCCTTAAAATCTATTTAAAACTTGAGGGTCTAGCATCTTGGTGATACAACTTCAACCAGAAATCATGCATAAGTAATTTATTCCCGTGAGGAAGTCACAAAAGCAGTAAAATGCATAGGACCACATAGGTTGACTAGGTATCTATTATGACTAGCACCACCTGTCCCAACTTAGGCAGGTAGGAACTTTGATATTTGCATGGTGGATATGGGCTTGGTTAACAAAAGAGATATTACCTCTTTAGTACCGGTTGTTGTATCACATATGCAAGTTTTTAATTGATTTTAAGGGCACTGTCATTCAATCTAGACGTCTGACCAAATCTTTTCCACTCAATGTCTAACCATCAGGAAAACTGTGCTTTAATATCTGAAATTCTTCAGAATGTAACTGTAAACCATTCAAAGACATAACATTCAAAGGCTTAACATTCAAGACATAACAGATAAATGGAATATTATTTCGTAGCACAAAATATACCTTGACATGACATCCGATTTTTTTTAAGGTTATAGCCAACAGTACACATGCAGGTTCTTGTTGTTTCAGAAGTTGGCAAACATAATTGTGAGCACCCACCATTATTTATCTGGCAGGGATTACTACCTACAAATACATCAATCAAAAAAACAAAATGTTAAATTATTGTTCCTTGACAAAAAAAGCACTGATTAAAAACAACAATAATAATAACAACAGTAATGATCTGATTGCTTTAATCCTCTGGAAAAAAAGAATATCGTATAAGAATATTGCATATTACAGTTATATACAAAACAGTGGGGCTCATTTATCAACACATTGACCATATTTGTACCTGTGCCCTGGCCCATAGGAACAAATCAGCGATAACCCTTTTTCAGCCAGTTGCATGTAGAACAATGAAGCTATTTGGCTACTGCCCAGGTACAAATTTGCCCTATGTTGATAAATAAACCCAAGTTTATCAGGAAATAAAAGAACTAAAGGACATGTAAAGATTAAATTTTCCTACCATGTATATAAGTTGGGCATATCTTCCCTACCCAAGCTACATAATTTGTATTGCATATATCCCTTTCATTTGCCAGTTCCACTTGTCACATTTTCCTTAAACAAATAGCAGCTTTCACCTGGTGGTCATTTTCCCTCTGACACATCATCAGTAACATTGATATATGCAAACAGGACATGCACTGTAATGGTTAAGCTGAGCTCAGAAGAAGTGGTTAGGAGAAAAAATATGGCATCAGACAGCTAGAGTTTCTATGGAAACCAGCAATGCTATCTATTCATTGGCTGTTAGACAGGAGGGTGTGTTTAGTAATCTGAGCTGAGAATAACTGAGCATGATCATTAGGCAACAGTCAAAGTAAATTCCTGAGGGAGGGGCAGAGTGGGTTAGAGGAGGAGAAGGAATTGTAGGTGATTAAGGGGATGCTGCATCCTTACTGTTAACCTTTTAACAACCAGAGTGGCAGGTATCTAAAAATTAAGCTACTGACTGATTACATTTTTGTGTGGACAATAATCGCTGCATGTACAAAACTACTTGGGAGTGCACAATGTTTTGCTCATCATCCCTTTAATTATTAAAGGCCTTGGAATGTCAAGGACTTGCTATTGCTTACTTCCATATATTATCAATGGATGAAGCATGCTCGAGTTGAAGTTCAGCAACAAAGAAAATTCTTAAAACAATACATTTCAAATCAAAGGGTAGCTTTTAGTGGTTTTTGAAACCACGACTAAACTCACAAACTCTAAAATATGAATGCGATGTCATTTATTTTAAAGATCTGATTAAAAAAAGTACAAACAAAAAATGATGATGTGCTAAAAAAATACGAATAAAAAGAGTTTTTTGGACAGTTCCTAGTGAAAAAAAAACATTACAAAACCTGTTGAAGTCCAAATTGATTTAAATCAGTCCAATAGGATCAGTGCAGCTCCCATTGGCTTCCATAGGACCTCAACAACTTTTACGTGGTGAAGTTTTGTATCAGTGTTTTTTGTGGTTTTTGCACTTAATAAATCACAAATATTTGGAGTTTTTTTAAAAAGTTAGAAAACGACACATTTTTTGAGATTCCTGGAAAAATTTTCAAATTCAAATGTTAGTAAATGGGCCCCTAGTGGTAGATTTATCAAAATGTGAGATTACAGTTCACCACAGAAAACTGACCACTTTCTATTTAATTCTATGAGATCTCTAGAATTGTATTCATCACCATTTGATAAATATGCTTCTAAATAACCCATGAGAATCAATGAATAGTGAGTTTTCTGTGGTAAGCTCTAATCACACATTTTGATAAATCTGCCCTTAAATATAATTTAATTCAGAAAATCTCCAATTACAGACACTGTCTGATCTGATGTACAACTATTTCTTTGATCATGCAATTTTTCTCTAAAATTGAACAGCAAAGTACCACAATGTCCAATTCTATAAGAAGAAATCCCACCTTGCATGTGAATAACTTCAATTTGAATAGCTGAGTGTGTGTGTGTGTGTGTGTGTGTGTTTCAGCATTGTTGTGAAAGGCTTAATTTCTGCATCTTGTGCTCGTGATTCAAACTGATACTTAAACCTTTAGACTTCCTAAACTGTATCTTTGATGTATTCCAAACGTAGTTTTGTGAGATGTAGTCATTTACTATTAGAGAAAGCAGGGTGATTAAAATAGGACAAATTCATGCCCTAGAGATTTTAGAAAGGAAGCTTAAGACCATTTCAAAATGCAGTGCTTTATGGGTGCAGTACTGGATGTATGGATTTGTCAGAAACAGCAGAGTCTAAAAACCTAAAAGACGTTGAACCTGCTTGAGATATGAATGAGGGATCTCTAAGAACCTATACACAGAGATAAGTAAATGAATTCTATCATGTGAATCATGTCCTGAATTGTTTACTAAAAACCAAATAACTTTATGAAAGCCTTATTAATTAAGTAATTAATTAATTGAGTAATTAATTAAGTTTGTTATTAAATGAACTGGATTTTGTGATGTTCATCAGTATAGTTCAAGTCAGTAAATATATTTACTAAGCTCTGAATACCCGAAAATTCGAAAAATTTCGGAGTTTGCAGCAGCCGATATTGAGATAAATTCGGACCTTGATAAATAACCCCCTAAATGTATAACATGTGTCCACCTGTGTCTATTTCACTAAAATTTTTAAATGATGTTGTGATCCTTGCCAAGATGACTAACGAAATGAGTAATTGTACATATAAAGTTTAAGCACTTTAAACAATACTACTCATCAAAACTGCTCATTTTTCATACTAATGAAGCTTTTAAGGCACCTAGAGTGATACTGTTAATGAAATTGTCTCTTTTATTGATGATTTTGCCAACTTATACTTCAGGTGTAGATAGTTATTTAATTGTATTTAAATACTCCCACATTAGCTAAGAATCTGCAATAAGATGTTAACCAATTATCCTGTATACTGACATTCAAAGATTGTAAAAGACTGATTCTTTGTTACTGAGGCAAAATTCAATCATAAGCATAAAAAGCCGATGTATAATGTTTAAAAGAAGAAAAATGCTGAATAACACTATGGGGCAAATTTTTTCAGGCGAATGCACTGCAACACTTCACATCACCACGCCAGGCGTAAATTTATTACCACTACTCTATTTCAGTAAAATGTGAAGTTGCATCTCAGCAGCCAAATGCTGGCCATTTTTCGCTAGCTTTTAATTCTGCCTAGTGAGACCTATAGGTTATATAGACGTCTTTATTAGAGATGTTCGTTACAATGCTTGAAGTGGCCACTTATTGTTACAAATGTTTAAGAAAGCAAAATAGAGAATAAAGAGATAATGCCCTAGACATGAGCCCACCCTAAAACAAATGTGGCATGCCCCTCAAATTGGTTAAAAAAAATAGTTGACACAAAAATCTTTAATAGTTAGGACTTTTGAAGGCAATTCCGCTTTAAAACTGAACTTTTATGATTTTCCAGCATATATGATATGATGTCACTGACATAAGATTGAGGAGGATGTAGCTTCATTCTATTAGTTTTGCCTGGTCTAAAGTGGCAAAGGAAACTCTGGCGAAAGCGGTAACGTTCTGTAAAATGCATACTTTAGTGAATTTGCGGAGTAACAATTGTTCACCTGAGCAAAAATGCGCCAGTCATTAGGGAGTAAACCTGTGCTAGAGACGGTCTCTTTTGATAATGAATTGTTGTCTATACATGTCAAAGTTCTAAGAAGGTGTCTTTCTCTGTCTTTTTCTTGTAATGTGAATCATTCTGTACCTAGATATTGCCTGAGTTTTGGTTGGATGCCTGAGTTTTGGGTCTTAATGCTGCTAGAAGCAAATGTAATAGGTCAGGGCAGGTAGGCCATCCAACATGCAGACAATGATTGTGGATGTGCAAAAAAAAAAAAAACGGAGCTCGCCCTTGTGCAGTGCGGTGTCTCCCTGTTGGTCGCAGCTCTCGCGGGAACCCAGTCACTTCTATCCGGCATTTCTATGCAAAGATTAAACCTGCAGTCTGGCGCTGAGTTAGTAACATAGTTATTGCAAATACCTACTGCCATGTATATCGCACTGTGTGTTGGAATAAAGCCACATTGATAAACGAATTCAAAGCAACTCCCTTTGATGTTTAGGTCAGCGCCGGACTGCGAGTTTAATCTTTGCAAGGCCATCCAACATGCTGGGAAATATTCAGAACATTGCCCTCTGTGCAGAATCATCTGTCTAAGTAATCTTCTTAATTATGCAGATATTGGTAAAAATTTATGGTAGACATTTGTCCTTTTAAAGGTTACAAGTATCGACCAATTAGATGCTTGCTCAAAAACAGACCTATGTTTTATGTATTGATTGCATGAGTTACCCAAAATAAAACAAAATATTGCTCTTACATTACTTTCCTAGTGTTATTATAGGTTATTACCATTTATATTCATGTTGTATGAAAGACGGTGGACATTGAATGTTCAGTAGAAATAAGGGGTTATTAATGATCTACCAGCAGTGTGAACGTATACTTTGCACACTACCTTTACCTAATCAACTTTGAAAGAAGTCAAATAAAGTATTCAAAAAAATACTATGGTATAGTGTATTCTTAAGTTAAATTTTAAGAAAAACTTTAATTCTCATTACAGGCTTTTTATAACCACTGTAGGCTGTCATGATATTTTAGCAATAATGTAATAATGAAGCAAATAACACATCAATAAAATATTACAGTAGCTTCAATATTATCTGAAACATTTATTGAAAAAAAATACTATGGTATAATTAACCCTCGATATTCGACCCATAGTAAATGTGCCCCTAAGTGTTCTTAAAGATATAAATATCTTTATCCACCTTCTGACTGGTGTACGATTTTCAAAGACATTTTCTGATATCAACTAGAAGGCATGCATTACATGACATGTGTGTGATATTGAAGAATATCTTGTGTTTCTGTCTGTGGGATTGTCAATGGTTTAAAGGTTAATGTTGGGTTTGTCATAATCTATAGATTAGTGCGGTTGATTTTACAATATCTTAACGTGTCCACAATGAGTCTAAAGAGTTGTTTTTGTCTGCTTATGTTAATTGTGTTATTTTTTTGTTTAACAAAATGTATTAATTGGTTCAAAGGGAATTGTTGCTTATGCAGAAAAGGATATTTTTGCATCAAGTTAGGTATAGGTAAAAGTGTAAGTGTCTGTGGTCATATGTTTTATATTTTGTATACCTAGTGGCAGATTTATTAAGGTTTGAGTTGTTTTTTCCACAAAAGATTTCAAGTGGTATTCTTTGTTCAAAACTCAAATTTTTGGGATAAAAAATAACTCAAATCAATCAAAAAAATTTTTTCAAAAAAGATCTATTATACCCCAACCCTAGAAACAGCTTTAATCTGAAAATACACCACCTAAAAACTGTCGAAGGTCATGCAAAAGTCAATGGCAGAGGTCTCTTGAAGCATTTGAAGAGTTTAACAGCCTACTTGTTCATGTTTTTTTGAAGGGTTTTGCCTGTAAACTCAAATGATTCGATCAATTCAAGTCCCACAAACCAAAAACTCAAATTGATAGCCTTTTTCGGGTTTGCAGGACTCGAACTTGCAGAATTGGGTTTTTAACATTTGAGTTTTTACTTAAGTAAAATACCACTCGAGTTTTGAGTTCATTCGAGGAAAAAAATACTCAACCTTTGATTTGAAATAAAGTACTATTTATACCTGAGACAAAGTTTTTGTTTCTGAGCCAGGTCACGTGTATGGAGTTGTAGGGAGATTTTTTTTTTCTTTTGGGGAAAGAGTGCCAGTTTTTTTTATGAATTTACATGTGTTTACACGCATGCACACACACCTTTGGACAACATAACATATAGAGTACACAATATATGTAGAAAATTCAATTCAATAGTAAAAGGGTGTGACAAATTCTTCTAATAAGCCTTTTTCAACTTTATATGCATATAAGTCCACAGCTGCCATTTAAACCCATGCCTACCTCTTATTGCTCCTACTTTAGTAATAAACACTAACTAGCTGGCTACTATTTGTTTACCTTATGTTGCTAATTGCTGTATAGTTATAAAATTCTTATGATTGATTCATTTGTCATTCAAAATGACAGATTTGTTGGGGCTAATGATCTTGGAAACCAACCACAGGACTGTTTCATTACCTTGAATATCTGTACACAAATTCAGGAGTTTATCAACTAAACCACTAAACATTGGCAAACTCATCAGTATAACTATCTTGCACTTTGATGCAGAGCAGGTTGTGGTACTCAATATCCCCGCTCCTTTCTTCTTAATCACTATGCTTTGTAGTTAGAATTGTAGTTTGAATGACATCTTACATAAAGCATGTGAGCATTAAGAGAAGACTGGATGGCGAATATGAAGGGAGCAAAACATATTCTTAATATATACCCCCGCCTAATGTTTTTAAAAAATAGTGGTGAGCACAACTTCCCTTGTTTGTTATAGTTATACAGGAGCAGTGACCAGCTCCATGTTGTAGCTCCCACCCTTCCCAGCTATAGTCAGGTGATCCCACTGGTGTCTAATAAAAGGGCAGCCAAGTATGGAGGTTTACTTTGAAAGCAACTAGTAAGTTGCAGGTAAAACTTAGTCCCTTTGTAAAATGTATAATTAAGCAATTGAATTCTTAATGAATCAGATGAAAATTAAGCGTAGGACTGGCCAGATATGGGATGACTTTGACGTAGTTGGCCAGCTTAAATATATTGCAATATATGGACAAACAATCCCTGTGTTGTTTAAAGGGTAAGGCATTTTTTAGTAGCAGTATGCACAAAATGTCTCTGTCTTAAATATATTGATAATGGGTTGAGTGCAGAGGACTCTTGTAGGTATATATATACACACACACATATATATATATATATATATATATATATATATAGGACAGTTCTAATCATTAATCATTACATAGTTAAAGTTAGGTTGAAAAAAGACCAAGTCACTGGGATGATTTTGGGAAGAATTGAGACCATGGGGATGACAGTGAGAATGGCTAAGATGATAGTAATGAGCCAAGTGGTAACACATTAGGTAATATAGTTGATTAGGAAAGAGGTACCTTGCTGAGCCTCCTTATCATAGAGTTTCATGTGCATAACTCCTAATGTCTTGTTTCTCATAACGGAAGGATTTCTTCCATCCTTTTTATTGCATGTTCCAATTTGTCCAAGGTTTTGATCTGCCCACCATAGTTTGTTATCTGCAAAAAACAAGCATTTTTTTTTTTTTACAATGGTCCAATTACATAGTTTTGTTTTAGCTTTAACTGTTGATTTTTTCATAACACCTTAATGCAATATTCATACACAATAATAAATCTTATATGAAATCTTTCATCCTGTATCTTTTTGACATATACTGTACAAATATAGTATACGGTAACTGTAAAGAAGTAGTTAAGCTCTGCAAATGTTCTGCATACAAGTATCATTATATATAGTTACTCCTATTAACATATTACGTTAAAGGGTTTAATTATATATCTAATTTGTATAAGGGATGCTTGTATTTGTTTTTCTGTGAACCTTAACATGCTCAAACTAATTACAGTTAAACTTGCAAATAAAAGCTAAGCACAGAGCATGGGGCTTTGTTTTTAAGTTGCTTAAAGACCTATGGTCTATGCACAACAGCTACATAGTCTAATGAACACAACTGGAGACAGTGTCCACGAGTTAACAATACCATAAATGACTAAAATGATTCTCTTTGCAAGGTCAAGATCATTTAGAGCATGAAGTGTTGTTACCTCACAACTAGCCATACTGCATCTAAACATTTGCTGACCTTGAGAAGATTGTCAAAATACAAATGCAAATGAGCAATTTAGCAAAGTACAAGCAACTTATAACAAAAATAATGTTTCATTTTAAAACATAAACCTGTAACACATGTTTATTCTTAAATTCATGCAATCAAGTAAAATACAAAGGGAGGCACCACTTTAACAGCATATCAAAAATTATATTAAAATACAAGACCTATTTACTGTATGTTCTTACTCTAAATGCAACAAGTATAGTGTTTTCCTGTACAGTTGGAGAGTTCCCTCCTTCTTTAAATTTTTCAAGTTGGTTGCGGTGTTATCAGCAAACTTTTACGGTGAGTTTCGCCACAAAAATTTGACCCATAGACTCCAATGGGTGAAAAAATTGTCGCAAGTCAAAAATTATTTTCGCGTCTGAGGCAAATTGGAGAAGCTTCAAATGGAGTTATTTTGCCTTCCTGTGTGCTTTTTTCAACCTAACTTACTAAGTAACTATGTAACTATCACTAGTTATGAGTCTTGTGAGATGGGAGTATTTGGGAAGGGTGAGCAAACCCATGGACTGGGCTCTGGATCTATATGTTTTTCAATTAGCCCTTGCCACTTATTGCAAACCTACTGTTAGCTGCAATATTACTATACTGTAATATTTTTTAAAATAGATGCTTTTCTTTATCTTCTACCAACATTCCTGAATTCCAGTTCTGGTTTGTTAAAATAGTGGCATTTGCCTTTTATCACACACACAAATATTTTCTAAATTTTTCACTGGATTTTTTATTTTAGAGACTTTTGCCAAGCAAACCCTTTGTTTTATCATCTACAGGAGTCGAGAAAATACACACACAACACAAACCTTGGCCCGATATATTTTCCTGTCTTTATCTAATTTTATAAAATAACTACTATTTAGCTGTTTCAGTACTTAAGACTAATGCTTTTGAAATATTGTAAATAGCTTAACCAATGCTTTCAAATGAAAAATGAAATAACAATGAACAACTAAAAATAAATAGTCTTGCTTACTTATGTGAAGAAAATTACCTTGACACACAGCTTGGTGAATAGAGTCTGTGCAGCCATTGATATTTCAACAGTTTCAGAATACATTTGATTCTGCATAGTCCCTTAATCTGTTCTTGTATTCCAAGCCTGGGAACTAATTATAAAACATTCCAACATTCCAAACATTCCAACTTGTATATTGCTGTTGTTAACTTTTTCAACTGGACATGGAACAATTTAAAGGGAGCACTTATATCTACAGGAGTTTAATGTAAAATGAATTGTCATTTATTTGTGCAGAGCTAATTACAACCTGTGAGTCAAAACAAATTCTGACTTTAACAATTTATCTATCTATCTATCTATCTATCTATCTATCTATCTATCTATCTATCTATCTATCTATCTATCTATCTATCTATCTATCATCTATCTATCTATCTATCTATCTATCTATCTATCTTTTATCTATTTTAATGCAAATTCGAAAGAAAACAGTTCCAAAAATAAAGTAAATCTAACATGTAGATCTTCACAAAAAATGTGTGTGGTGTCCAGGTGCACATACCTTAAGACACTCAGACTTAGGCACGAAACACGTAAGGCTGTTTTTTGTCTAATGATTTGTTGGTCCGGTTTTATCTATTTTAACCAATTTCCCTGGGTTCAGGGGGATTTTGGAAAAGCAAAGCTAAAGTCTGAAGCCTCAAAACAATCTGCCAAACTCCTTCCAGTGAAGCTCTACCACACTTCTAGATAGTGAGCTGCTACACTTAATCAGGTGATTGCCATATCACCTCTTTTCAGTCCACAAAGGTAGAAACCTAAAAACAACAAAAGAGGAGCAATCCAAGGGTAATAATATAGAAATGTACTCACATCAAAATCAATTAATAAAAGACTCATCAACATCTGAACATCTCTTCAGCCTCAACATGTTTCAAGCTCAATAGAGCTTCCTCAGGACCTACTTTTATTAATTCACTTTGATGTAAGTGCATTTTTATATCATTACCCTTGGAGCACTCCTCTTTTGCTAATCTGGAGAAAGCATGTTATTGGTAAACACATATCCATAAATTCTTTCCTTCAATGTAGAACATGGATCACTGACAGAGAAAGGGTTATATAATAACCATATCTGTATGATTTTTTCTATATGTAGAACAAATCACCCTATTATAATTGGTCCTTGCACACACACACAGATATCCTCAGTCAACAAATACTCTATTGCAACAACAGTAAGACGTATTGCTGAATACACAGGGTTGTGTTATAAAGAATTGATTTTTCTGACATATTTAGAAAATTTCACTACATCGTTACTCTGTTTTTGTTGCAATAAGTGTATCCTCTAGTTTCATTAGTTTGTGGGGATGGTTTGCCAGTTGACACAGACAAATGTAAAGTGCTACCTTTAGAGACAAGAAATAAAGAGAGAAATGACAGGTTAAATGAGATCATACTGACCAAGATGGATCAGCAATGGGATATTGAAGTCATAATAGGCCAATTATTCATAAAGTTGGGCAAATATCTGTAGTGACAAATGGCAATAAAATGAATAGGATGTCAAGATACACAGCAAAGAGAATAAAGCTACCGGAAAACACAATTATATGACCATTGTAGAACAACCTATATGGAATACAAGATCAACTCATCATATGCTAAGAAACTAGAATTTAATAAAAATGTCCTAAAACTTAGACAGTATGAGTTCAAATTCTGTGATAAGGGACTATTCCTCACAAGGCTAGATGGCAGATTGTTGGTCACAAATAAATGAATTAGTATTTTATAACATTATAGTGGAAAAGCAGTTGTAACAAATCCATAGTAAATTATCACTGCAGTTTGGTTGAACATGCAATTGCTTTGAAGTATCAGCTTCATTTCAAAAGTTAGATAATATTTTTAGAACATCACCATTTTTGAAAGAAAACCTCGATGTGTTGCCACATCTGACGTAATGTGCATCAGAAGGGATACAACCCTTACACAGTGGATGTAAATTGAGGGATTTATGCTTGGCAGATGAAAAAGAGTGTTTTGCTGATATTTTCTTGCACTTTGTAAATGAACTCAATGATCTTAGGCTTCTCTCAATACTTCATACCAAGTTGGGCTTTGTTTGGACAACAAATAATGGATTGGTACACAGAACAAACAGAATAATGTTGTGCATGTAAGCACAATGTTTACAATGATTTTTTATGCCTTTGGCAATAAATCATATTTATACAGAATCATGCTTATTAAATATATAATACTTTAAAACCAAATGTCATTCTCTGGTTATAAAAGCTTACACCTTCTAATGAGCTTTTGAAGTAAGTTATTACTGGATAGTAGAATAAGTTTTTAGGTTATACCAAGCAAACAAAAATGCCTATCCTCCTCCCGACATGCATTTTATCTTAAAAATAGCGATGCAGTGCATAGCTGGGAGGTGTGCCACGGAGAGGGGGTGCAGGGGACGACTGATTGCACTGAGCCCCTCAATAGATATTTCTGGTTTACGCCACTGGCTTCACACAACATTATTATTTATGAAGATAGAAAAGTTAATGGACATAAAAGTAATTCAACATTGAGTGATTAGTGAAGGGTCATAGAGTAACTCATTGCAAATACATAACAGTATATCAAAATAGCTGCAAAATATCAGATCAAAGCTAGACAGCTGAATGTATAAAGTCATATGCTGATGTTTAAACTGACACTTTGTTATAATAAAGAAAAGAAAAAAGGAACCTTGTTTAGTAACTGTATCAACACTACACCTCTGTATTTCACCCACCTCTCTCCACGATTAGTTTCAGTTTGTTATGCAATTTAAAGGAAACCTTAATTGTTACAATAACCCAAACAGAAACTATGTTGACAATCTTTGAAATGAACTGATAACACCAGATTAACACGTTACAAAGTTGCTTATTGTTTAAAGTCTAGTGAAACTGACTCTTCTCTGCAGAATATGACAATTCATATGCCGTATTCACCTTCAAACACCTTTAACAATTAATTCTAATAAGAACCTTTACACTTGGTATTGTCCGTTATTTTATTCCAGTTTAACCCACACGGTCAATAGCCAGTTGAACTAAAGATTGGGAGTTCGTTACTCCCTATTAAATTACTTATGATTAAAGGTGCCGTTTGTCTTGTGAGGATTCAAGTTCATTCAAAAAGATTCAATTCACTCTCAATATTCTTAGCCAATTTAACCAATAAGGGTTGACAATTATAATTCATAAATATAAAGTGGCCTGTGCAATTAGTTCAAAGTTGATTAATTTTTATATGCTCTATTTAATAAAGTGCCATGTGCAATCAATTAGTTCACCATTCCATTTAGTGATTAGTGCATAAATTAATTAAAATCTAAGAGTTAATCCTTATGGTCACATTAAAAAAAACCTGGTTATCGATCTCTGGTTAAAATTGAGAAAGGTGAAATTGTATAGAGGGTGGAGTTGCTCCCAAGATTCTAGCTATAATTTTTCTAAGTCCCTAGGAGCACCACAAAGATGTAGAACGACAGGACCTGTAGGGCTGCGGTCTCAAAAGTACCTTTTCTAACTGTTTGAGAGAGGCTGTCTAAACCTGTAAAACCGCAAACCCCACAGTCCTTAGAAAGGAAAATAGATCAGTAAAAGAGTCTGAGATAATAAAAGAATTTTTGTTTCAATCCCACCCCACCATCCGATGGTTCAAAGCTAAAAACAAGGAGACCGTCAGTTGCCCTGACGCACGTTTCGCAATTCGCTTTTTCAAAAGGCAATTACCGCTCACCTTCCGACGCGGTTCTTTATAGCCGCATTCACTTCCGCATATCTTCTGCGCTGACGTCATCCTCTCGCGAGACCACATGTCCAGACGTGCATCTCAATGAGTTTCAATGACGGGCGCATGTCTTAATTCCCAATCCAGAGATGTGGGGGACTTCTTTGTAAATTAACCCCTACAGTACTGGACTAAAATTGGTGATTTTGGGGAATTAGATGTAGCGGTTTCTATACTAATAAAGATACCTTCAAACCTATATCATGTAATCCTATCGTTGCTACCATTATGATTTTTGATATTATTCAAAGATATGCTGTAAATAGATTGTTTTCATTAATACCTCGAGGTGCAACTGTGTCAAGATTAAAAATCCAAAAGGTTTCCCTTTTGAGAAGTTCTTGTTCTAGATTGCCACCTCTGATTCCCAATATCACTTTTTCTATTGCCCAAAACGATAACTTTTTTGGGTCTGATTGATGTTTGGCCCTAAAATGTTGTGCCACAGTAGATAGAGTTTTTTCAGTTTACTTTTCATTTTTGACATTCTTAATGGTGCTGCAGTGTTTCTGCATCCTTTGTTTCAGCATCTGGGTGGTCATTCCAACATAGCGTAAATTGCACGGACACTCGATGCAATAAATTACACCTCTTGTCTTGCAATTTATATAATTTCGTATTTGTCTATTTTTCCCAAATCTATCCTGGAATGTTTCCTTTCTCACCATTTGTTTACACATATTGCACTCTCCACATGGGTAAGAGCCTTTGATCTTTTCTGGGATTTTTTTACTGCCGAAATGGCTGTGGCACATTAGATCTTTTAGATTAGGGCCTCTTCTGTAACAGACCTGTACCTGGTTAGGTAATATTGATTTTAATGTTTCATCCATTAGGAGAACATTCCAATGTTTATTAAGGATGTTCCGAATTTCTTTACTGTCAGTACTGTAGGTACTTATAAACCGTATGGCATTGTCGCCTTTTGATTTTTCATCCTTCTTTGTTAAGAGAGATTGTCTCTCTGTACAAAGAGCCCTATGGTAGGCATTTTTAAGTTGTTTATTGGAATATCCCCTGTCTTTTAGTCTATTTTTTAGATCCTTTGCTTGTAATTTAAATTCAGTCAGAGTAGTGCAATTCCGTCGTAATCTAAGAAATTCCCCTGTGAGTGACTCAAAAGGGAATTTGTGGCCGTTTCTTTCCTATAGTTGCTTGTTGTTAATTCGCCATCCTCTCCCATGGTTATATTGAGATCTAAGAAGGACACTTCTCTATCTGAAATTTGGGAAGTTAGTTTGATGTTCAGGTTGTTGGTATTCAATTCCTCTAAGAAACTAGAGAATTCTGTATGTGTTCCTTGCCAAATTATTAGTATATCGTCTATATAACGAAGCCATTTAAGGATATGTTTGTGGTACTTGGCAAGTTTTTCACTGAACACAATTGTCTCTTCCCATTGTCCCAGGAATAGATTGGCATATGCTGGGGCACAAGCCGTACCCATGGCTGTCCCCTGAGTTTGGAGAAAGAATTGTCCATTAAAGGTGAAATAATTGAAATATAGTACAAACCTCATTAGCTTGCACAAAAATTCAATTTGATCTTCCGATTCTTCCCCTGATTTGGACAAAAAGTATGGTACAGCCTCTATTCCTAGTTCATGTCTGATTGAGGTATATAACGCCTCCACATCTAGTGTAATTAATAGGATGTTACTTGGCGTTAACTGTATGTCATTGATTTGTACTAGAACATCCATTGTGTCTCTTGCATAAGACCTCAAAGATTCTACCATGGGTTTGAGGCATAGATCTAAATATTGGCTCGCTTTTTCCGATAAATTACCATTTCAAGACACTATTGGTCTGCCTGGAGGTTTCTCTATATGTTTGTGGATTTTTGGTAACAAATAAAACGTCGCAATTCTCGGATGTTCGACCTTAAGGAATTGGTATTCCTTTTTACTAATTAATAAATCTTTCTGTGCATTTTTGAGTATTGTTTCATAAATTGTACTGAAATTCTCAGTCGGGTCTCCCAGTAATTTTTTATAGCATTCAGATGTCAGATGTCTATCTGTTTCCTCCAAATACATTACATTAGGCCAAATTACATTAGGCCATATTCCCCCCTTTGTCAGATTGCTTGATCTGAACATCATCCCACATGGTTATTTCTCTAATAGCTTTTCTTTCGTCCTGAGTTATGTTTTTTTCATATATTTTCGGGGTTAACTTCAAAATGTCTTGGGTCACTAAATTCGTAAAGATATTTATATTAGGGCATATATTAGAAGGAGGTGTAAATTTGGATTTGATTTTCAATTGTTTCTCAATAGTGTTGTTGAAACTTAGTTCAACCTCTTCTGGAGGGTATTCCTGCCCTTCCATTAGTAGATCTTCAAGATCTCTCAGAGCTTGTATCTCTGGTATTTCCATATTGGTATCACTATTGGTATTAGGTCCAAAGAATTTTTTTAAATACAATTTTCTTACGAATAAATTAACATCAACTGACACTTTGGACAGCTAGGTGGCAAAATACAGCATGCATAAAATGCATAACAAACATTTATGCAAATTAAATGTATTATAAACTATGTAATGAGGATTCATTTCTCTGGTGAGCTCTGGTTTGCAAAAAAGTTACTGATTCATACTTATTTTGCACTGTGTGCACCTATAATACATAGAAGCACATAATACCACTGACAACTTCTGATGGGCTTGAGCAATGCTCCAAAAATCTTGTCTCTCTATTGAGAATGTAATGCTAGGCTCAGATGAAAAATATCAATGCAACATTAAGCAATGTGTAAAAGTCTCTACATTTGCCCTGTTGGGTGTGATGCATTCTTATTTGTAAGAGTTAGGTAAGACACAACCAGGGACTTTCTTCAATGATACTGGTACAATGCTAATCCCTGTACTTCCATTAATGGATGTTGCCAGTAGGGATGGGTGAATTTTTGAATGGCATTTTGCGACAAAATAAAAAGACGTGCGTCAAAAAAATTTCGCCGCACAACAAATTTTTTTTGATGCCCATAGGGGCAAATTCACTAAGCGCCGAAGCGCCGAACGCTAGCGTTAATTCGCTAGCATTTGGCATTTTCGTTACTGCGCAAATTCACTAACAAACGCTGGCATAGTTTCGCTAGTGTTACTTCGCACCCTTACGCCAGGCGAATTTTCGCTAGCGACGTAACTACGCAAATTCACTAGCGAAGCGCAATAGAGTAGATAGGGATTGTTTCAAAAAAAGTCAAATTTTTTTCTAAGTCCCAAAAAACGCTGGCGTGTTTTCTACATGATGGGTGATAGGCTGAAAAAGATCAAAAAAATTTTTGGGGCTCCCCTCCTTCCCCCCTACATTTCCTGACTCATGGCAACTTACCTAGACAGTGGGCACATGTGTAGGGCAAAATAAAATTTTTATTTGATGATTTGAAGGTTTTCTAGGCATTTGTAGTGCTGATACGTATTTCTCCCAAAAAAGTCCCAAAAAACGCTGGCGTGTTTTCTACATGATGGGTGATAGGCTGAAAAAGATCAAAAAATTTTTTGGGGCTCCCCTCCTTCCCCCCCTACATTTCCTGACTCATGGCAACTTACCTAGACAGTGGGCACATGTGTAGGGCAAAATAAAATTTTTATTTGATGATTTGAAGGTTTTCTAGGCATTTGTAGTGCTGATCCGTATTCCTCCATTGAAATTTGAATTTGGCGCCGCATGCAAATTAGCCTTCGCTAGCGTAACTTTGCTTTACATAGCGAATCAACGCTAGTGCAACTTCGCAACCTTACGCTACCCCTGAGCGCAACTTCGGATTTTAGTGAATTTGCGGAGCGCTGGCGAAACTACGTCTGGCGAAGTGCGGCGAAGTGCGGCGAAGTTGCGCCTGGCGCAACTTTGCATCTGAGTGAATTTGCCCCATAGACTTTAATGGGCGTCGCTGACATTTTGCAGGTGGCGATTTGTTGGCAAAACGAAACGGGTCAAATTCGCCAATCCCAAGTAGCCAGTGTTACATATAGACAAATGAATATTGTCAGCATTAGTATTTTACAGTGCAGTTTCTCAATGAGAATTTAGAATGTAGTGGAATAGTACTGCTACTTGACTAAAGTAGAATGACTCCACTTACAAGCACCTGCTAAAGACTGTGCTGAACTTGTGTAATGTGTAAATAACTCCACAACAAAGCTAGCTACTCGTACATCATGAATGATGTGTAACTTAAACTTTCATGTCATATGACCTCTTTGTACCCTGACCTCTATATTGATATATGGATATTCCAGTGTCCCTAAGATACAGTCACACACTTGGTAAACAGGAGAAACATCAACAATAGACAACTAACATTTATGTTCGATGAGTTATTCCATTTAGAGATGGAAGCACCTGATTTTCAAATTTTCTGCTATAAATTTTAAATAAATATGTGTCTTATGTGATCTGGAATGTCATTAGCAATGTATAGCAATACTACCTTGCAATGAACTTTTCTGGATTCAGTTCTAAACTAGGCACTATAGGTCCGACATTTGAATTAGAGTTTTTATCACAATTCCATTTTTTTCTCAGTAACAATTACACTCTCTATTATTTCTTAATTCAAGTTTCCAAAACTTGAATTTTCAAGGTTTATGAAAAACAAAGAATTTGCCAATACAGCAGGCAGTCAGGACAGGTCTGCCTTTCCCCCAGTAATATTATACTGTGCACCTTTCACTGGAATTTCTATTCAGGATGAGCTGTATGAGTATGAGTGGAGCCATACCCCAGACATGACCACTAACGGGCATGCTTTTGTTCTTCAGCTTGGACTCTAAGGGGCCGATTTACAAACATTCTAATTTATTTTCTTTTTTTTTAATGAATCTCTAAACATTTTTTGTAGTTTCTATACTTCTTTAAAACTCAAGATTTATTAAGCGTAAAAACCCTGAAATTCCCCAGGTAAAAGTTGCTGAGGTCTAAGTCAGTGGGTGTTGAGCTGATACTTTTGGACCTTTATTAATTAATTCAGGCTTTTAGAGGTTTTTGATTTTTTTTTTTTGCTAGGAATTGTCAAAAAAACTCAAACTTTTAGAGGTTTTAGAGGTATTCATATTTTTTGGACAGTTCAGCTCTTTTTAAATTGCTTTTTATATTCATGGTTTCAAAAACCTCTAAAACCATTAAAATGAGACTGCTCATAAATGACCCCTTGTATGTTCTCCTCATGTTTATATTGGTTCCCTCTGATCTTATTCCACAAGATAAAAACATAATAGCAAGTTATTAGTGATGTAACTCAATGGGGTTGATTTACTAACATTAATTTTTTTTGTTTCTTTAAATCAAATTTATGAGCACTAAAAATTGTGTAATTAATTAAACTCTGAACGAAAAAAACCTCAATATTTAATAATTAGAAAAACCATGAAAAACTCTAATACAAAATTCTCCATCTAAAACCTGGCAAGGCCATGTAGAAGTCAGTCAGTGTTGTCCTTTGCAAAATGAAAAATCTTCCTTTGCTTTGAGCTTTAAGAAGATTTTTGAATTTTTATTTTGTGATCACACAAAGACGAAAATGAGGATTTCAAGGTTCGAATTTCTATTCGGATTCTTTACGCATTTGTATTTGTTCATGCTCTTTATATTTTGATATTTTAATAAATAAGTAGACATTCTTTCTTTTTTAAAATGTAAATCTGAATTTTGGTCAATAGGCCTCTATTTGTCTGGCATATACTTCCTATCATACTCCACCATAGTGTTCTAGTAGCAAAATAGCAACATATCCTTTCTCCTATTGTTAAACTGCAGTGTGATATTTAAAAGAAATTATATTACTTGAGAGCAAGATGACTGACATTTCTGTTGTAAGTGGGGTTCTAATTTTTTACTCTTTTTTCATTTTTAATTACGTTTGGGCTATCTACTTTAGGAAATTAAGGTCACAGCGGGACAGTTTTAAAGTGGGTTTAAATTCCCTAGGATTCTAATTAAACTGAGATAGTGTGCTTTGTGTAACTGTAAAAAGTAAAATAGATTGTGATCTGAAAAATAAGGTTAAGTTTTGTATAACATTCCCACTGTATACAGGTATAGAATCTAAAAGATCCCACAATGATTTTTTTTTTCATATTATTAATTGGATTAGAATAGAACAACAATGTATGGTAAATTCCAGTGCTATATTTATCTAATTTTTAGTTAAAATATTTCTAGATTACAGTTTCAATAATGCTATAATTAATGAATAATTTTAATTGAAATTAGGCCTCTATCCTTAAAGTTACAGTAGGATGTGGTTTAATATAGAAGTAAAGCATTTAATAGGAAAGAGGAGAAAGGCATTTTAAAACTAAAAGTCTGTTGGGACAGAAGCTGCATTTAATGAATATAAACACTATAATAAATGTTGTAAATCAGCAATCCGGAAGGAAAAGAAAGGAAATTAAGAGTGCATTGCGGCAGAGGCTAAGACAATGGTACCTGTATGGTTGTAACAGATACAGAAAAGGCAAAATGCTAAATCAGTTCTTTTCTTCAGTGTATACAATAGAGGAGTCTGAGTTCCCACGCTCACTTCATAGCTGCTCTGATGGCTCCGTTCAATCTAGTGAGTGGCTGACCAAGGATATGATTTATAATGCTTTAATAAAAAATTATGTAAACAAGACTCCAGGGCCTGATGGCATACATTTTCTAAGAAAGCTTAGTTTAGTTTTAGACCAGCCCCTATTTCTGGTTTTCTCAGATTCAGTTTCATCTGGTATGGTATCTATGGATTGGAGAAAAACTGATGTCATTCCAATATTTAAAAAGGATTACAATCTCACGATTTTGCCAAAGTGTTTGATACCGTGCCCCACTGCTTTCTAAACGAAGGTCTGTTGGGCTTAATGAAGTAGTTAGCACATGGATAGGAAACTGGCTACAGGGTCGGGTACAGAGGATGGTTGTTAATGGTACATTCTCTGCATGGAGTAAGGTTCTTTGTGGGGTCCCTCAGGGCTCAGTATTGAGTCCACTTTTATTTAAATTGTTCATTAGGGGAGTGTATTGTAAGTAATGTATCAGTGTTTGCAGATTACACAAAATTATCGAGCCCAATTAATTCCATCCAGGATGTGGCATACTTGCAACAGGATATTGACAAGCTGGCAATCTGGGCAGCTAAGTGGCAAATTAGATGCAATGTTGATACATGTAAAGGCATGCACCTGGGATGTAAAAATATCCAAGCTACTTATACAGCCCTTAATGGGACTGCAGTAGGCAAATCCATTATGGAAAAGGACCTTGGAGTCCTTGTAGATGATAAGCTTGGCTGTAGCAAGCAATGCCAGTCAGCAGCATCAAGGGCAAATAATGTCTTGAGCTGTATTAAAAGGGGCATTAATTCACGGGAGGAGGGGGTCATTCTTCCAATTTATAGAGCACTGGTAAGGCCCCATCTAGAATATGCCGTACAGTTTTGGTCTCCATCACTCAAGATAGCTCATAGTACAAGTTGATCGAGGGACTAGTCTGATTTCATTTTGGAGTCAGAAAATTTTTTTTTGCCTTACTCTGGATGAACTGTCAGTTACGCAGGTTAAAAAAGTTAAAAGGTTGAACTTGATGTGTCTTTTTTCAATCTAACTTACTATGTATGTTACTATGATGAGTCTAACATAACATAGCAGCTTGGTTCCTTCTAAATTTTACTTGAAATTTACTGGCAGTTTTTTCAGATATTTATTGATTTCTTTATTGATCAGGGTTTGGCACAACATGGTCACAGTTTTCTTAACTGTTGGTGGGCTACTGCACAATAAGGTATTGGACCTGATTGCTAAAGTTTGTTCATTACGTTCATCATCATCATCATCATCCTCATCATCATCATTATCATCATTTATTTATATAGCGCTGTCAAGATATGCAATGCTTTACTGCAGTTATAGCAAACAGGGAATAAATGGTGGATAACAAACAAGGATTACAGAATACAATAGGGTTAGACGGACCTAGAGATTAGAGTTTACAAACTAAAGGTTAGGGTACAATTGAGACATTAGGATTATATAAACATTTTGTCATTTTTGATACAACAATGATTAATAAAGGTACATCGAATAAGCCTCTTTAAACAGATGGATCTTTAAGGAGCGCTTGAAAGTTTGAAAAGAAGGAGAAAGTCTGACAGCTTGTGGCAGAGAGTTCCAGAGAATAGCAGAATCCCGAGAGAAGTCTTGTAGATGAGAATGGGCAGAAGTGATCAGAGGAGAAGTGAGGTGAAGATCAGAAGCAGAGCGTAGGTTTCGTGAAGGAGTGTATTTGGAGATTAGAGATGAAATATACAGAGGGGTTTCATTATTAAGGGCCTTGAATGTGAGTGTAAGTAATTTGAATTTGATTCTAGAAGAGATTGGGAGCCAGTGAAGGGACATACATATGGGAGCAGCTGATGTTGAGCGGCGAGCTAGATGAATGAGTCTAGTGGCCGCGTTTAGAACAGATTGGAGTTGTGAAAGGTGACTTGTTGGAATACCTGTGAGGAGTAAGTTGCAGTAATCAAGGCGGGAGATGATGAGAGACTGAATCAGTGTTTTAGTTGATTCTGAACTGAGATATGGTCTATTCGAGCAATGTTGCGCAGTTGAATACGGCAAGATTATACAAGTGTTTGCATGTGTGGTGAAAAAGACAGATGAGAGTCTAAGATAACTCTTAGGCAACCTGCCTGTGTGGTGGAATGAAAGGTGGTGTTGTTTACGGTGAGTGATATGTGAGGGACAGGGGAAGAGGTAGGTGCTATTTATTGAGTCTACTCTTCTTTTTGCAAACTTAGATTTTCCTGAAGAATAAGTAGAATAATAGAGAAAGTGAGAGAATATGGTACAGAGTACATAAAACATTCATAGGTTCATTACAAATATATATCTCCAAAATTACACATTGATTATGTGAAAGTTTACAGAATAGGTATATGAACAAAGAACTGGTCCTAAATCAATACAGACTAATTACAAGGAGATGGTCTACATTGTTTGCTTAATGTACCAAGAAATGGGAAAGTGTTAGAAAAATGGGAGAGAGAAAAAGAACAACATATATGGGCAGATTTCTTATATTGTAAATTTGGATTTGAATTTTTGTATTTTTGGTCACAACTCATAAATTTGAGTTGGGAATAATTCAAACGAGAATTTGAGTTTTATCATACCTTGACCCTGCGAATAATTTGAATTTGACTATTAGCCAGCTAAAACCTGCCAAGTTCAAGTAGAATTGAATGGCAGAGGTCCAGTGACCCATTTGAAATATCCTTCCTGACATTCAAGTTTTTTTCAGAGAAAAAACTCTATTCCAGTCTAGTCAAATTAGGTTGGTAGTATTCATTTAAGTTTTCGACATTCAAGTATTTTCTTAAATAACCTCCCATTCGAGTTGTGAGTATATTCAAATTTATTAGAATAAAAAAATTCACATAAATTCAAAATTCTACCTTTGATAAATCTGCCCCATAATGTAACATCCTGGTGGAGCTAAGATAGGTATTAATAATGAACATTAGTACTAAGGTAGGCCAGAGAACAGGATTATTTGTTTAAGGACCTACATCCTTTTTTTTACCCTCCAACTTGTTGTAGTCCCATTCAGGCCATATCCTATGAAACCGAAGGAGTGTTCCTCTCAGTTTAGTAGTCATATTTTTCATAGCTCTTGTATGTGTCACTCTGGACAGCACCTCAGATTTTAAAAGTAATAAGGGTTGTTTCCAATTATGGGAATCTGCAGGCCATCATAATGTAATTCAGAAGCCTTTGTTCCATGGTTATGAAGTAGTCTAGTAATTTTTTCAACTAAAGTAGATAGAATGTCTAGTTTGACTTCTTCAAAGAAAATTATACATATAATGTCTCCAATGAGTTTCCAGAAAGAGGCTATAATGGGTCACCGCCACATGATACATTGTAAAGTCCCTATATCTGGGAGGTATTTGGTTGCATTCTATGAAGTTTTAACCTACTTTTAGCGACTTTGTTTTTATTACATTACAGCTTGAACTTTTTTTCTCTGTTTAGTTTAAAAATAGTAAAAATAATTCAGTGAACACAAAAACATACATACATTTATGAGCTGATTTATCAAAGGTCAAATAGAAAGAGTTTTTTAAATTCGAATGAACTGAAAATTTGAATAGTATATCATTTAAGAAAAAAATCTAAAACTCGAACAAATATTAAGACACAAAAAACTTTGCATTGAGTTTAGTCTCTGAAAAAAACCTCAAATGTCAGGAAGGCTATTAACATCTTCAAATGGGTCATTGGACCTCTGCCATTGACTTATACATAAACTTGAACAAATCATGATTTCTAGAGCAAGCCCTGGAAAAGAACTTTAGCCAGTGATTCAGAGAAGACAAAAATAATGAGCACAAACATATAGTAGGTTTATGCAGACCTTGGAAGCTGACTTACATTAAAAAGAAGAAAGCATTACATATTTGCCAAAAACATCACAGAGAGTTCAGGTGCAGATTCTCTTACTCTGTTGATGTCTTTCCTTGCATTACATGGATTCAGCCATTACTTCAAGTGGCATATTATTATGCTTATTGTTATGCTTATTGCAGTGATCTAAGCAATTTATGTTGTGTGGTTATGAAAGGAGATAATGTAACCACACTAATTTATTGTAAGTAGCACCTATGTCACCTACCTCTCCTGCTAATATCCGTCATGTATTAAGAAAATGCTGTTATCTCTTTCTCAGATCACAGAATAGAGTTTTGTTTTTATATTTTTCAAAAATGTCTTTAGTGGATAATTCTGCACAGGGTTATCTCATCACTAGCCCTCTGAGAATTGGTCATCTGGAGATACAGAAGATGGTAGGTCTCCTGCACCTACAATTAAAGAAAATGAAATCAAAATAGTATCCTTAATATGCTTGACCTACACTGCCGTGATTGCGGTTAATGTGCCCCTGTATATTTTCATGGCTACTATGACAACCCATTCACACTGTGCTATAATGGATGAGGATAATCACACAGCTGGCAATATACCTCTTAAAAGTCGGCATGTTATCCAATAACATTGAACAGATAGAGATTTGTGAAAATGATCTAAAGCAAAAAATTAATTTATGACATCCACTGAGAATTCTTTGATACAGCACCTGTGTAATACTGGAGAAATATATATGCAATAATATCCTAATATATAGTCATTTCTGGGAAACTTCAGCAATGCTCGAGCCTTAAAGGCATGTTTTTCTTCTTGATGCAGCAAAACAATTGCTTTCTCCCCAAACCTGCAGCCTGATCTAACCTCTCCTATGTAGGAATCCAACATCTATTTAAGCTTCCTGTTTGAATAGGTGGGTGATGTTTTGCCAGTAAATATTTTGAAGTGGTGCAGATTCAAACAGGCTAGAACAGGGGTAGGCAACCCGTGGCTCTTCATTCTGCTTGCTGTGGCTCGGTCTTGCGGCTTTTCCTATCACGTCGTCTATACAACCCTCGCACCAGCTGGCGGCTCGAGAAGCTGCCAACAGGTGCAAGGGTTGTAGGTTGACATCCCAGGCAAGACCGAGCCGCAGCAAGATGATTCATCATGGTCCTTACCACGGTCGCACACTCAAGACAAGAGAGAAGCCTTCAGAGTCCAGCTGCAGCAGGTGCGAGGGCTATAGATGTGGATGTGACGCATATTTTAATGACGTCTATAGCCGTCGCCTTTAAACAGGTGAGAACACAAGCATTTAATAGGGCTATTCAGTGTTTAATTTATTTCAAAGTAGTTCTACACATTGCACTTTTGTTGTTGTAACAGTTAAAATTAAAAAAAGGTTAAAACTTTTAAGAGTTTAGAAGCGGTGTTATGTTTTGTGGCTCCAGACTATTTTTGTTTAGTGGAAGAGGGGGCAAAATGGCTCTTTTGATAGTAAAGGTTGCTGACCCCTGGGCTAGAAACTGTATTTGCAGTGGAATTCAAATCATACCAATGTACAGAAAGCATTGTCAAATGTTCACCAAACCAGTCAGTCATGGAGCTCAGCCATTGACACAGTAGAGGACTGTAGTTAATAGTATCATTATTATTATCATTGACAGTAGATCTTAGGCAGTTTGCAGCACACAGTGTTCTAATAACAGTCTTTACAGAGATCTTCTCAAGTGGATTACCAAAGTTCACCTCTATTTTCAGGCAATACAGTGCCTAAGATGTGAGATATCTTTGGTGTACTAACCACTCTCCTATCCCTCAATTGAGCAATAGGTTGCTTGTTAGCCAGCATAACCAACTTGTTTTTCTATATCATATACTCTTTTCTGGGTAGTCACATGTTCACAGGGTCCCTGGTGCCTATAATGAGATCTTATTGCTCATGCTCTGTACTATGTGCATTCCACTTCCTTAAAAAGTCTCAGTTAATTAGAACAGTCATTCTGCCATATAATTATCTAATCAAGAGTAAATATGAACCTTTTCTTCACCAGGGAACTACCACAATCAAAACTGACATTTCCCATACATCTTTTGTCACATAATTCAAACACAGTATCACACAGTGTTATATGGCAATTAGGCAAATCATTGCCTAATAATGCCAAAACTGAATTAGTTGCAATTGGAGTGCTCCAGGTGGTAACTTCTGAATCTAACTTAAAAGAAACGTAGGAAGAATTCTCTACAGCAGAATTCAAAGGCACAATTTCATAAGTAAGGTAAGACAGATTTAAGGGTAGAAAATAGCAGTGGAAGTAGGTGCTGAGAACAGGCTGTGGCTCTGAAAGAAATATTGGAGTCAGTCAGGAATGTGTAGAGACACAAGTGAAGAGATGATGTGAGGTGTCGAGCAAAGAAGGAATCTGAAGGTCATAACAAAGCTTTGGACATTTGATTAATGACTATCCATAATACAGATTTCAGCAGCATGTAGCTTTTTGTCTCTTTAGTGAGAAGAGTAAGATTCTATCACCTGGTGTAATGCATTGAAATGATACAAAATGAGACAAAATCAGGCAACAAAGAAATTCGGGTATGAAAAGTGCGATGCAATGCTAATTAAAAAGCAGATGTGTTGAACACTGGTTTTATGAACTTTGTTCAAGCTAACACCTTATTTAGTGACACAATATACAACTTATTGTACACATATGCCAATTTTCATTGTACATCTTAAATATTGTACACTGTGTAACTTTACACTGTGTACTATGGTATCCATGGTATGGTGCCAATGTGTGGTGTAAAAATTTTTTTTTTTTTTTTACAAACTTTGTTAGATAGTTTATGTACAGTTGGCTATGGTGAATTATTTCTTTGGATAAACTAAAATTGTAAGCTGAATTCCCTTATTTTATTGAGATCACTGTAGATAATATAAACTGTTTTGGAACACTTATTCCAAAATAGTTCAATATATTTTGGGATATTTAATCAAACAAATCCTTAGAAATCTAAATTAAAAAATCTAACTATCTAGAGTATGCTGATAAAATATTTGGGATAACCAGTAGTCCATCAATACTAAGCATCCATTTACAAAAGGAGCACAACAAAGCTACTGTGGACAGATTATCAGTTACATATTAAGATATTTTAATAATCCATACTAGAAAATATTAAGAATGTCTGTGTTGTAAGTAGATATAATAAGGGGCAGATTTATCAAGGGTCGAATTTCGAATAAAAAAACAACTGAATTTTTTTTTAAAAAAATCTACCTTTTTTTCCGGGTGAATAGGCCATTTTTGTTCAAATTCGAATAGTATGAATCAAAGTAACATCATATTTTTCTAAAAGACCACCAATTAACTCCAAATAGGTTCTAGTCCCCCATAGGCTAAAACAGCAATTCGTCAGGTTTTAGATGGTGAAAGGTCGAAGTCAAACTTTTAAAGAGAAAGTACATGATAAATTTCTATATATGAATTTTTGAATTTTTCTCAAATTCAAATCAAATTTGCACTATTCCCTAGTCGAAGTACACAAAAAATAGTTTGAAATTGTAATTTTTTTAATTAGAATTTTCACTTCGACCTTTGATAAATCTGCCCCTAAGTACATTATAAAGTGAATATCTCTGGCTTTGCCTGTTTATATGAAACCTGAATTATTCTGTACATTATGTAGCCAGAGGTATGTAGCCAGTTATATTTCAAGAAAGTTCTGTTATTGTTGCATCCAGTTTATGAATTATATTTCTAAGTGTAATTAAAGGCAGAGACTTGGATTACACTTGTGGCGACATGTACTTGGCAAAAGCACCATAAATGAGGTCTTTAAGCAAATAAAAAAATCAAGTACTTAACAAAAAGCTAAAGTTAAAACAAAAACTCATTAAATTAATTGTAATGGTTTTCTGTTTCACACTTCCATTAATTAAGTTTCTTATATGAACAGAACATATGATGAAACTATATGAAAATGCTGTTATTTTAATTAAGTACAAGTGTAAACATTTGAAAATCAAGTTGTACTTATTTTTACTTTTTTTTTTTGAGCATGCTTTCTAGAAAACTTGGAGCATGTTATTGAGAAACATTATTTCCAGAAGAAGCAGAGAATGTTCTTGTCTCAGCTCCATGCAAGTATTTAACAATATTTGTGCGGCAAATATTTGAAATGTGTTACAATATCATTTCATATCCATTTCATACCTCATTTCCAAGATTTCAAAAAAAGCATTTTAATGTGGAATTTGATGAGCAATTAGTTTTCATTAATAGTGGTTTGAGCACTTAGAAAAGACAACTATGTACTGTACTTAACACTGGGCAAAATGCCTAGATAGATTTCATATATTACCGTTAGCATAATGAATAGAGTAATGGCAATTAGAAGACTGATGTTTAAGAATTTAGTTGCCTGTGTCTGTAATTCTTTGAACTAAGAAGTAGCATTCTGTATAGAAGGCTGGAGACTTGAATTAAAAAATGTTAAACTACTGCTCAGTGAACAATGCAAACATATGTAGGAAGAGTCACAAAAATGTCAGTTTACATTTTTGCAGCACTGAAGTATTTTTAAGTCTAAAGAATATGAAAGGCAAGACATCCTCCTTTCCAAAGTTATCTTAAATTGCTAGATATCTATATCTAGATATAAGTCTAAGGCCTAGGCATGGTTCCTTTGCTTAGTTAACCCTTCATTCACTAGTTTCTAGTGGGAGTTGTTAAGTCCCAGAAATAGAGTCTAGTTCTAAGACGGGGTATGTACGATGAATGAAATCAATGTACATTGTCATATAAACAAATAAATGCAGAATAGTTCCAAGGGGAACACCACACAGTTGCAGTGTGCTGGTTAGAATAAAACAGGGTACCCAATGCTGCAAGTCAACAGTGATAGCCAGTGCACTTTATACAGTACATACATGTATTTTGGGGACAAGTCTAGCCTGACTTATGAATATTGAACAGACCAGTGTCCATTTTTACAAATATCTATATTCAGCAAAAAGAAGCCTCTATATATACAATTCAGTATTATACATTAGTAAACATTATTATTAAAAGTTTATATGATGCTTTCATTAAAAAGGATGTACGCTTTTCTTTCTTTAAAATGCTGGAAAGGAATCTAAAATGTTAAAAAAATATTATATAGGGACTTTGAGGGCCATTTATCAACATTCTCAATTTAGTGGTATTAAAGGTTTTGAAACCATAAATAAACTATTTTTTAAATCCATGAATGCCATGTAATTTTTTTAAAGATTTGAATATAAAAACCACAAAAAAAGCTTAATGATCCCAGTAAAAACAAGAAACCTCGAAAACATCTAAGTATTTGAATTTTTCGAGCAATTGCTATAAAAAAAACCCTGAAAAACCTCTAAGTTGAATTTATTAAAATTTGCACAAATAGGAGAAATGCAACTCCTATTGACTTGTATAGGACATCAACCTCGATTGTTCTATATTTGTAACAAAGATTCCGTTATTGCATAAATTACTGTAGCTCTTTTTATTGCTATTGTATGGCTTACAAGTAATTTATCTTCACATGGGCAATAATTTCTATAGTGTGGAGTGAGTAAAAGAAACAAACAAACAATAACAAAAAAGATAGACATGATTCTCTGTTTAATCATCATAGATGATATTTATAGTCACATTGTAGACTAGCACAGGACTAAAATGTTTTTTCAATAATATCCTAGTTTATTCTATCTATATTTCAACAAATGCTATTCAGAAGAAACATATACAGGGAGGTGTGTAACGTGGACTTAGGATAATTTAAAGTATTTTATGTATTTATTTGAGTACAGTCCCTTATAAATAATACCCAAATTGGTGTCCACAATAATGAGATAAAACCATGGACCAGCTGGTTTTAACACTGAGAGGTAACAATCTAAGCAAAGAAAATACAATACATAGGGGCGGACTTATCAAGGGTCAAATTGAAAATTGGAAATTTTAAATTCAAATTTTGAGTTTATTTTAGTGTAATTCGACTAGGGAGTAGGGATGGGCAAATTTTTTCGCCTTGTTTCACCGAAAAAATGACACCCATAGACTTGTATAGCGTTGAACGCCAAAAAAAAAGAAGCGCCGCATGACAAAATGTTTTTGAGGCCATACACCTTAATGGGTGTCGGTGCACATCCCTACTTGGAGTAGTCCAAATTTTGATTTGAGTTTAAATTTTTTTTGAAATTTATCAGGTACTGTCCCTTTCAGAATTCAAATTGAGTATTTGCTATCTAAAACCTACAGAATCTGCTGTTTTAGCTTATGGGTACCTCCTACAACCAATTTGGAGTCGTTTGGTGGAATTTTGAAAAATATTTTTTTTTGTGAAAAATCTCGAATCAAATTTAATTGAATTCAATTTGAGTTTGCAGGTTGATCCTATTCACCCGAATTTAAAAAATGCTAATTTTTTAATAGATATTTTTTTTTTCAAAGTTCGAGTTTATGGGAGTTTTTAGAAACTCCTATTAATTCGAAATTCGACCCATGATAAATCGTTTTTTACATTTTATTTATTTATTCCGTTTTTCATTTCTATAAAAGAAACATAGTTAAACAATCAAAACAATGTTTTATCATTACACAATCATAATCAACATATCAAAAGAATTAAACATACATAAATAAAATAAAATAAAATAGAAAAATAAGAGGAGAAAGAAAAAAAAAATTCCGATCACTACAATTTTCCATAATTATTTTCATTATGCTTTCCCTTTATATTCTTTCTTTTTCTAACTCCTTTTCTATCTTCCTTTATTATACTCCTTCCTTCCTCAAAAAATCACTCCATCGATCCCATAATTTATGGTGTTTATTTATTTTATTTATTTATTATATATTTCTTCTATGCCTCTTATTTCTTCCATTTCCTTGATCCACATTCCCTTATTAATTGGTGTTTTTGTTTTCCAGTTATGTGGTATCATATTTCTTTCCATCATCAGTTTAATTACCGGAGCTGTAATAGTTTTATTAGGAGTAACATTTGTGCTTCATCTGTACATGATATATAAATTCCCAGAACATAACTCCAAAATGGTCTAACAACTTGACAGTCGAGCCATAGGTGGGTATATGTTCCTTTACATTTCCCGCATCTCCAACATGCGTCAGGCAATCCATACATAATGAAGTTTAGTCCGGGTATAATACCATCTTGATATTAACTTATAACTGAATTCTTGTAATTTTGTATCCTTGGATATTTCTATATTTGCTTTACATATATGACTCCATTCTTGCTCTGACAATGATATTTTCATTTCTTCTTCCCATTTTATAAAAAAGCATGGTTACAGGTCCATTAACTAATTCCCCATAAATTGATAAATCTTAAATAAAACCCTTGATAAATCTGCCCCATAGTGTTGATAAGAAAAAATATTCCCTTAAATGCAGACATATTGCATTGAATAAACTCTTGAAGGAAAACTGGACTTTTTATTTTTCTTGGATAATTTTCCAGAATTTGTATTCAATTAAAATCAAAGGCTTGCTATAGAGCCAACCTTTAGTTTAGCCTAGTTAGCTAATCTAGTTGTCAAGTCATCTCACTAAACAGATATTAACATTCCTCTTGACTGTGTTATTTACCAAAAACTCTGTTCTGAAGCATATACATTTTTAGAAAAGGCTAGATTGTTATATAATAAATATAATAGTGTTTTTCTTGAATTTTAATGGGGCTTCTAGCATGCTGTAACTTTGATAATATGTTTAAGTATGCTAGGATTTGTAGTTAGACAACACCTTAGTAAAGTGTGCGATCATTTAACCCTTTCCCTGCCAGCCATTTTGTCCTAGATGCGAACATCTACTGCCAAGCAGTTTTTAGATATTTTGCACTCTTTCAATTTAAGGGCCTTTCCTGGGGCGGTCTTTTAGTTTACCCAGTAAAACAATATATTGTTTTTTTCAGGACAACCTGAACTTTCAAAATATGCAGGAATTTTGGTGTAATTCTACTTCTGTAAAAAAATATTGGCTTCTAAGTGTCCAATAAAATGAAGAAAATCATGTTTCACAAAGAACAATCACATATATCAGAAACATCATTTACTTTATGTATGAGAACACAGCCTATTTGGAAAGGTCTATGTCTCCTAAATGCAGCAATACCAAATATATATCGTTTTATGGAGATTTTATGGAGATTTCTCACTTGTATAGATCAAAATCTACAAGCAGTACAAATTTCCAAAGCACCGCTCCCCAAACGGCATACTTCTGCTTTCAAGGCCAAACATTCCACTAACAGTAGGTTTACCCTAGAAAACTACCCATTATTAGAAAGAACAGATTCTGGTGAAATCAAAAATGGGTAAATATATCGTTGTACTCCAAACTGCCAAGTTGCAATTGTTTCCTAATGTTATAATGTTTTATAGAAATTGGTGAATTTTTTGAAAAATTACCTCAAAGCTTCCAATCTACAATATCATATCTCCCACAAATCATTAGGTATCAATGTAAAACACCCCAAATATGAAAGCCTGGGGTCCGCTGAACAATTTGATGCCCAATATATATAGGTGTACCCAAACATGTGGCATATATGGGCCCTAAAATGTAGACACCTCATTTGAGCTATCAGTTCTGTAATTCCAGATACTGCAAAATCAACACATTTGCATCGTTTTGGGGGGGTAAAAGTAGAAAAAAGTAAGTTCACCCCAGAAAACCATATATTTTCGGAAAGTACACATTCCCACGAATCTAAATTGGGTATGCATGTCTTTGTACTACAAAGTACCAAGCTGCAAATCATTCCTAAATGTGGTGATTTCGGTGACATTTCCAAAAATCACCTCAAAATTTCTACCCTGCAGCATCGTATTACCCACATACTTTTAGGTATCAAGAGAAATCACCCCAAATATGAAAGCCTAGGGTCCACTGAACAGTTTGATGTCCAACATGTATAGGTGTACCCAAGCACGTGGCATACAGGGGCCCCAAAAGGAAGACCCCCATATGGTCTGTCATTTCAGATACTGCAAAATCAACACATTTACATCGTTTTGGGGGGGTCAAAAGTAGAAAAAAGTAAGTTCACCCCAGAAAACCATATATTTTCGGAAAGTACACATTCCCACGAATCTAAATTGGGTATGCATGTCTTTGTACTCCAAAGTACCAAACCGCAAACCATTCCTAAATTTGGTGATTTTGGCGACATTTCCAAAAATCACCTCAAAATTTCTACCCTGCAGCATCGTATTACCCACATACTTTTAGGTATCAAGAGAAATCACCCCAAATATGAAAGCCTAGGTTCCTCTGAACAGTTTGATGCCCAATATGTATAGGTGTACCCAAGCACGTGGCATACAGGGGCCCCAAAAGGAAGACCCCCGTATGGTCTGTCATTTCAGGTACTGCAAAATCAACACATTTACATTGTTTTGGGGGGGCAAAAGTAGAAAAAAGTAAGTTCACCCCAGAAAACCATATATTTTCGGAAAGTACACATTCCCACGAATCTAAATTGGGTATGCATGTCTTTGTACTCCAAAGTACCAAGCCGCAAACCATTCCTAAATTTGGTGATTTTGGCGACGTTTCCAAAAATCACCTCAAAATTTCTACCCTGCAGCATCGTATTACCCACATACTTTTAGGTATCAAGAGAAATCACCCCAAATATGAAAGCCTAGGGTCCTCTGAACAGTTTGATGCCCAATATGTATAGGTGTACCCACGCACGTGGCATATAGGGGCCCCAAAAGGAAGACCTCCATATGGTCTGTCATTTCAGATACTGCAAAATCAAGACATTTACATCGTTTTGGGGGGGCAAAAGTAGAAAAGGGTAAATTCACCCCAGAAAACCATATATTTTCGGAAAGTACACATTCCCACGAATCTAAATTGGGTATGCATGTCTTTGTACTACAAAGTACCAAGCTGAAAATCATTCCTAAATGTGGTGATTTTGGTGACATTTCCAAAAATCACCTCAAAATTTCTACCCTGCAGCATCGTATTACCCACATACTTTTAGGTATCAAGAGAAATCACCCCAAATATGAAAGCTTAGGGTCCTCTGAACAGTTTGATGCCCAATATGTATAGGTGTACCTAAGCATGTGGCATATAGGGGCCCCAAAAGAAGACCCCCATATAGTCTGTCATTTCAGATACTGCAAAATCAACACATTTACATTGTTTTGAGGGGGGCAAATGTAGAAAAAAGTAAGTTCACCCCAGAAAACCATATATTTTTGGAAAGTACACATTCCCACAAACCCAAATTGGGTATACATGTCCTTGTACTCCAAAGTACCAAGTCGCAAGTCTTTCCTAAATTTGGCGATAAAAGCAACGGTTTTTACATTTTTGAAAATCGCCTAAAAATATTGCAATTGGCCGCATTTATCTCACCCAATTTCTTGCATACAATTGTAAAATAACATAAATATTGATGCCAAGGGACTACTGAACAGTTTGATGACCAATATGCATAGATACACCAAGGCAGCTGGCATGTGCGGACCCCAAATAAAAATAGTGCATATGAGTTTTCTCCGCTGCCGATTTGCCTTCTGTGAACATAGACCATTGACTTCATATTATGTGCCTCAAGACCCACCTTACAGCAAAGACCCCCCAAAACCATATGTTTTTGGAAAGTACACATTCTGACGAATCCAACAAAGATAAAGACGTCTTTCTACACCAAGCTACCAAACTGTACAGCTTTTCTAAACTTAGAGGTTTTTACAACATTTCTGAAAATTGACTAAAAATGCTGCAGTTTGCCGCATTTTTCGCACACAATGTTTTACGTACAAAGAAAAATCACCCTAAATATGGACGTCAGAGTCTGATGAATAGGTTGATGCCCAATATGCATAGATTTACCAAAGTATGTGGTGTGTACGGACCCCAAATGAAAAACATGCATATGAATTTTCACACTAGCCAACTAAGCTGCTGAAAACAGTACCCCAACTTTGCGTTATGTGTTGTAAGACCCCCAAACTGTAAAAAGCCCCCAGAACAGCATACATTTTTGGAAAGTACATATTCTGATGGATCAAACAAAGTAAAATCTATCTTTCTATACCAAAGCACCAAACAGCAAAACTATACTAAAGATACATAAGGAAAAATAATGCAGGGATAAAATTGCAATAAAACCACAAAAATTGTGTAAATCAATGAAATAACAAAATTACTGATCCAACAGCATAATTAGTGGCCAAAATCGATTACCCAATAGTCATGCTGCCAAAACAAATGGTTTTTAGGGGTAAAAAAACACAAATTAGTAAAATGAAAAAGTAAAAAAAAAAAATCCCTCTTTGTGAGTTTTTTGTGTATACATGTGTATACACTTCTAAAAGTGGTGTGACAGTGTGTATATAAGTGTGAAATAAGTGCAAATAAGTGTACATAACTTTCCAAAAAAAATTAAAAAAAAATCTTTACTAAAATGATTGTGTAACTGTGTACAGATCTATACAATGTAGTGTAGTGTGTATTTAGTGTTTGTGTAGTGTGTAATTTATCAAATAAAGTCCACTTACCATTGCTGGAGCAGGAGAGAGAGTCTAATCTTCTTTCAGCAGCGTGTGTGATGAGTCACTGCAGCCAGGAAGTGCGTGGGCGTCGCCAGAGAAGCAGAGAGCAGAAGAAAGACGGAGGAGCTGGTAAGTTGCTTCTTTCTGCGATTTTAGGTCGATCCTGCAACAATCCTGTTGCAGGACCGACATGACAGCCCCCCAGCCTTGTTGCCCAGGGGGCTGTCAGCACTGCTAAGTCTCTGCAGAGGCGGCTAAAGCCGCTGATGCAGAGTACAGCATGTTAAACTGCAAGAACGTACAATGTACGTGCTTGGCAGTTAAAGCCCTTGCCTGCCAGAACGTACAGCATACGTGCTTGGCAGGCAAAGGGTTAAAGGGCATTAATTCAAGGAATGAAAACATAATTATGCCTCTTTATACTTTAGGTCCCTGGTAAGGCCTCATCTGGAGTATGCAGTGCAGTTTTGGACTCCAGTCCTTAAGAGGGATATAAATGAGCTGTGCAGAGACTGGAAGACTTAAATTATGAGGGTAGACTGTCACGGTTGGGGTTGTTTTCTCTGGAAAAAAGGCACTTACGAGTAGACATTATTGCACGTTACAAGTACATTAGAGGACATTATAGACAAATAGTAGGGGACCTTTTTACCCATAAAGAGGATCAGCATACCAGAGGCCACCCCTTCAGACTAGAAGAAAAGAACTTTCATTTGAAGCATGGCTGATTCAGTTAATGCCTTTAAGAATGGCTTGGATGTTTTCTTGGACAGACATAATATAAAAAGGCTATTGTGATACTAAACTCTATAGTTAGTATAGATATAGGTGTATATATAAGTTATGTGAAAGTATGAAGGTGTGTGTGTGTTTGGATGCTGGGTTTTCATTTGGAGGGGTTGAACTTGATGTACTTTGTCTTTTTTTCAACCTGATTTAACTATGTAACTATCATCTTTAATTGTTTACTATGCATTTTTGGGTCTGCACCCATAGGTGAGGAACATTTGATTTATACTATCATAACAAATTTGAATGCTCTTTAGATGAAGAAATTTTATTAAATACTTCATATCATATGTATTTATCAAGATGCTATATTTTCAGAGGAAATGAGGTAGTTAACTGAGGTAGTTAACTGTTCCTCTAAAATGTAAAATACATGAGTATACAATAAAGAAAAAGCTTCTTATTAGACATTGGCATTTCAAACAAATTATTCCCGTAGAATTTGACTGGTTAATGAAAGAAATTCTCAGCACTATATTGTGTTTGGGAAAAAAACGGCAAAATTAAGACTTCCTATAGAGATAAGGGGTAGATTTATCAAGGGTCAAAGTGGAAATTCGAATTTTTTAGTTTTTTTCAGTGGAATTCAACTAGGGAATAGTTAAAATTCAATTTGAGTTTTTAAACAAATTCAGTTTCTGAAATGTATCATGTACTGGCTCTTTAAGAATTCAAATTCAAGTATTCGCCACCTTAACCTGCGGAATAGCTGTTTTAACTTTTGGGGGATGTCCTGGGATAATTTTGGAGTTGTTTGCAAATTCCTGAAAATCTAGTTTTTTTCAGAGAAAATTGAATTCAATTCAAATTCTGTTCTAATTTTATTCAAGTTTGCAGGTTGATCCCATTCACCTGAGTTTGAAAAATTCATATTTTTGAAAAATTTTGATTGGTCATTTTTTTTTTAATTTTGAGTTTATGCGAGTTTATGGGAGTTCATGAACTCTAAATTTGACCCTTGATAAATCTGCCCCTAAATCTGCCTAAATGTATCCAATAGTATTTTCTTCCTTTCTAAAAAAAATAGTTAAATGTCCATCTTTATTTAACTCATTAGAAGGAAAAAAAGAGATCCCAAAAAAGCTCATCCTTGCTTCCTTTGTTATGCTCTTACTTTAAAGCTGGAACTAATTCTTAGAAAATCTCAAGTGATAAGCAAATGGCCTTAATGATTCCTAACATTAAAGAACAGTAAATCTTACCTAAAGAAAATTATTTGTCTTTATTCTGTTAGCATTGATTTAATCAAAAGTCCTAGGCATTCCAAAGTTAAAGAGAAGATCAGATTTACACAATAAATTGTACATATGTTTGCACTTACAAATAAAAATAACTTTTAGGGCCAGATTTATCAAAATGTGAGATTAGCATTTACCACAGAAAAATTTACTCACATTCTATACAATCCTATGGAATATTTAGAAGTGTATATGTCATATGGTGAACTCTAACTTTCACCAATTGATTTATGCATTTCTAAAAATCCCATAGGAATGAATAATAATAATAATAATCTCATATTTTGATAAACCTGCTCCAAATTTTAATATTTCAATGTGTATCTGTAACGTTTATAATCAAAATAACTGTAAATTACATTGAGAGCCACACATGCTACTTTAAAAAAAGAATAAAAACATTTTTAAAAAGTCTTCAAATAGACTGTACTTGGAATTCTGCAAAAATACTCAAATTATGGTAAAAATCTTTGATAAATGTCCCTTATAGTATATGTTATTCTGATAATAAAGCTTAAATCAGAGAATCCAGAGAATAAATTCTGCACAAAACGCTACACCAACCCATAATTTGCATTTTGCATGGATTTTGAAATCATAGCTGCATGCTACTACTGTTTGTGTTAGGTGACAGCCTGCTTTGATTTCCTGTCCAATCGATACACTGCAGATTCAAGGTATGTAACAATGGGGTTCAGTGAGATGACTGAGGGTGAAAGGTCAATTGAGGAGTCCTCTTGTCAAGTGTGCAGCATGTGAACAGTATTTTGTCAATACAGAGTTCTCATTTGAGGCATTTTAATATTTACAAGCACATAATCTAGGGGACATATCCTTCAGTTCATTTTTGAAATTCTCTCATGGTGGGAGATGCAGCTCCTGTTGGTAGCAGAGCTTGTGGCCATCTTGTCTGTACGTAGAGGCAGCCTAATATTCAGTGGTGGATATAATGACATAGTTCTGCTCTCAAGTCTTCAGTGAGAAATGACAGAGCATAGTAGCGATCTCTTATGGAATTCTGGCTTTGAATATTGCATTGGGGTACAGCTGGCAAAGTCCTATTTATATGATAAAATGTTAATAAATGCTGTGACCATTTTACACCATTTCTGGCTCCTGGTGTTTCATTTAGGTATGTAACAATGGGGTTCAGTGGGATAGCTTGAGGGCGAAGGGTCAATTGCGGGTCCCCATGGCATGGCTTATTTTTACCATCTCACTTTTAAGATAGGTAGTTTTCCTAGTTTTATTCCCTTAATACCAGTTTTTCTTTTGACATTTGTTATAATAGCATTTATTGTAATATATAGGTAATTGGAATTCAGGTCTTTGATCAATATTTTCAGTTAGAAAAGAAACAATGTTTGCAAAATATTTTTCATTAGAACATGTAAGTTCCAGCAAGTGGGAGAGGGACATTGACAAAAAAAGTGATAGAAGAAGACAAACATAGTTACATAAATGTAGAGTGATGATCTGCATTGTTATTAAGAGTCATGTTGTACCAAATGTATATGGCATGTCATTATTATTTATAATAATTGTAAATAATAATATTCAGTGAATATAATACATTGCAGAATCCACTTACCCACAATGGTTAAGGCTGTCGGTTTACTCAATTGTGATTTCATTGACTCTATGACTTCTAAATTGCTGCCATCCAGATTACACCTATTTATAGTTGCATTTCCTGAGCTAATCCAGTAAAGTTTGTTGTCTCCATAATCTATTGATAAACCTGTAATACATGCATATTCAGTGAATACATTTTCTTGAAATTACATAAAATATTTTAATAATATCATGTGGCACATGAACCACAACATTAAATAAACTCACTTTAGCAACCAGCATTCATTTTATTTGAAATATTACACAATGCTATATTTGTATATTTGGTCTTGTCCAAAAATACAATATTGTTGTCAAACAATATAGCAGCTGCTCCTTTGTTTTTTGCCAGAAAAAAATTAAATTAAGCCTCCATTTACATATAAACATAGAAATATTGTTGCCATCACTTACTTTATGTCAAATTTTAACATGTTTATATTTCTGAACTAGGGAATACTTCAGGGTATAAAACATGGTTCCTATATGTTTAAAGACATTCATTTTATCTAGTTGCATAACTATGGCAGGTGACCCGTCACCCAAAATTTAAGAAACATTTATGTAAAAAAAACAAGAAAACATTTGAAAATGAATAGTTTTATCACAATATCATGACACTTGTTGTGCTGCCCCAGCAGTTAAAAATTTGTTATGTAAAAATGTCTATGTTTAATGCTTATATGGTTACCCATTACTATGCTGCCACCTAGTGACCAAAGCTATACGGCATGCTCTGTATTTCCTTGTCTGTAAACCCTCCTCCTATTCCTTCCTCATGTGTGATATCAGTTCCTCCCATTATCCTTTGTGTTCCTGTTTTCTATGATTGAGCAGCTATAGTTCAGAGGTTAGGAAAAAAATATTCTTTTTGACCTGCGGCACTTATTCATCCACTGCTATATTTGTCCATCCAGCTCAAGTAAAGCACTTTTGGTGAGTTCAGATATCTGGTATCAAAGATTGCCCTCGGTACTTGTTACAACATTATTTCGCCTTGTTTTGCTGCAAAAATGACGCCCATAGACTTGTATGGCGTTGTGCGTCAAAAAAAAAAAACATTTCGCCGCACAACAAAAATTTTTTGGAGCCCATAGACTTTGATGGGCTCGGCGACATTTCGCCAGTGGCAAATTTTTGGTGAAACAAAATGGGTCAAATTCGCCGCTGGCGAAATGTCGCCAACGCCCATCATGATGACCATATTGCAGATGCTCCTTACAAAATCCAAGATGACAACTTTGAAGACCTGGGTCATTAGTACTATAGAGAGTCTGAACTTTTAGACTTGCTCAATGAGTTCACTATATATAATATGTAATGTCTAGCCGTATTCATTTTTTGGGTTTAATTCTCCTTTAAGAGCTGTTTAAATCTTGATTTTAAAATACAAGGTTTGTGTGATTTCTGTAATTAAAATTTCTAAGATGTATTGCAAGATCTAGGGTACTAACTAATTGACACATAATGCATATGTTTATTAGATAAAGCTTATTAGAGTTTTTCATCACTGTCTGGGGTTTCCTTAAAGCTTCATATTAAGATTGTAAAAAAGCATTATATATTCTTGTTTACTCAACGATAAGCAAAGTCATCATCACAACCAAATGAACAATTCTCAGGATATTTTGTACACACATAGCTAATTAGCTACAATTAGTTTCCAGGTCAGTTTCTCTATTACTGTAATTTGAACTGTTTATTAACATCCCTTGTAGAAATTTGATTCATTTCAAATTCTTAAGTCATTATTTTCTTCCTGTACAACTGCTGTGTGTATTCTCTAAATATGTGTACTTGTATGTATGTATGCTAAGTCTACTAACGTACTTGAGAAATAGAAAATGTCAGGTTATAATCTTAATTAAAGGATTTGTTTTAGCTTTAGTTATAAACTTTAACAGGTTTTGAAAACATTGTTTATAAAGTTGACACTGCATAATTACCATTATATGCTACAATATAACATAAGGCCTAATAATAGTTCAGAAATGCTGTGAATGCATTTTCTTTCCACAACCTCAGAACTCACTGTACTATATATGAAATTGTAGACCCAGTTTGTAATTATCTCTTATACAGGACAAGGGAAATGTAAAAAATTACGTAGATTGGAAGTTAATACATATTCGCTTTTCCTTATTTACATTTTATTAGAAATAATGGCATGAAGTGAAGGGCACACTGACATGTATTAAACATGATTTTTTACATGCCTAGTTTAGCAGGATTTAGTCAAAATGTCAAGCCAAATGAGGGAATTAGCACAGTAAAAGTACGATGTACACATGAAACAAAATTATGCCATGTGCAATATAAGGTAGATTTGTATGCAAAATGTTGTTTTTTTTTTCCCTTTTATAATGCTTTGGGTTTTACCCATAAATCTAAAAGAATATGGATTTATCAGGGTCGGGACCTGCATTATAAAACCCTAAAATTATTCATTTTTATTCATCTTTATTTGATGCCTACAGTATAACGCATATGTGGAAGTGGCATTCTGGGTTTCCATGAGAATCAAAATCAGGATCCAAATGCACATACAGTAAGTGGAATAGGGGAGCTTAGCCCATTTATTGTAACCATTATTCTCCAAGATTATTAACACATTTCTATAGCTATTTAACTTCAATTGATCCAGTTCCTTTTAGGTTACAATATTAAATCTGTACTGTAGCACAGGATTCACTTTTAATATGCATATGCAAATCTACTACCAAATTCTTAGTTCATTCTGAATGGTTTTAATAAAATGCCTTTAATTTGAAATGATTAAAGTGTTTCTTAATATCTATAAAAAAAGTATTATTTATTATAATATATTTCCTAGGCTGCAGGAACACCGTTGCAAAGCAAAACCTTTTTGGTCCAATAGATGTGGGTAAGAGAAGACGTGCTTTTAAGGCTTTCAAGTTAGCAGGGACAGCCGAATCATTTATAAGGTACAAGGAGGCCAATAAATCATGCAAAGAAAGCTATAAAGCAAGCTAAAATTTATATGGAAAAGGATATTGCAGTAAGCAGTAAAAAGAATCCAAAATTATTTTTTAAATATGTAAATAGTAAAAAAAATGAAGCAGAAAGGGGTGGGACCTTTAATATCAGAGGGGGGGGGGTCAGCTGGTTAACGAAAACAAAAAACCCACATATTTTAAACTCATATATTTTGTCTGTCTACACAAATGAGGAACCAGATAATGAAGGTTTCCTTCTTGATAGTCCCAACTCTAGTAATACAACTAATGATGCATGGTTCACGCTTGAGGAAATTAAAAAGAGACTAGAATATGTTAAGATAAACAAAGGTCCGGGGCCAGATGATATTCATCCCAGGGTTCTTAGAGAGGTTAGCTCTGTGATTGTCAAACCTCTTTACTCAATTTTTCAGGATTCTTTGAGGTCTGGCATAGTGGCGAGAGACTGGCAAATTGCTAATGTGGTGCCGCTATTCAAAAAGGGATCCCGTTCTCAACCTCAAAACTATAGTCCAGTTAGTCTGACATCAGTGGTAGGAAAGCTTTTGGAAGGGTTAATAAAGGATAAGATACTGGACTTCATAGCAAATCATAATACCATAAGCTTTTGCTAGCATGGTTTTATGCATAATATATCTTGCCAGAGTAACTACATTTCTTTTTATGAGAAGGTAAGTAGAGACCTCGATTCTGGGATGGCAGTGGATGTCATTTACTTAGACTTTGCTAAAGCATTTGATACAGTGCCACACATATCCTACTGCAAGATGATTTCAACTAAAATGAAAACATTTATTTCAAATGCAAACATGTTTTAACCAATAGATTATCTGGATGTTGTATTTAGTCAGCAATAAGGACATTTAGTAATATTCCCCATACTAATTGCCAACATAAAAGTGGACACATTTTACTATTTTTTATGGCATCCCAGGATGTTTGTCTGTAAAAGGGTAAGAAACCATTCAATGTCTCAAACACCTGCAGGTTAAAGTATATCTATCCAAAAACAATTACAAATAGAGTGTTACAAAGTTGGATATAGTGTTGCAATTGCATCCACTCTGTACACCTCAAGTTAACCAGTTCAGATGGTAGACAAAATCAGTGAAATTAAAACTTGACTTTTATTAATATTACACTAAAAACACGATGCCGAGTACACAAGATTCACTACTATCATGCCTCATAAGTAGTGCTGGACTGTGTCCATAAAACAACAATTACTAAAAACACACACAGAGTGTATTAAGTCTTATGAGTCTTATGCCCCTGAAGAAGCTGAGACATCGGCAAAAAGCGCTGGGTGGCATAGGTGGACGGTGGGTGAATATCTGCCACTCGCTTTACATGTAGACATGTAGAAATACAAATAACGGGGGGAAAATGCAAGGGAGGGGAAAGGAGGTACTGCCGATAAATTTCAGCAATTACGCTATGGAGGAAAACTTTTTTGTATTTATAATTTATAGAGCCTGTGCCACTTATTTACCATTATGGTTATCAACATATGGTAGGTGTAAAAACTCCTGCTAATTATATGTACAGCCATTTTGAGCCACATTATCGTGTACCTTATTTGTCTGTCCCATGCATGTCCCCCTGTATATAACTGTGTTAACACCTCACAGAGAGATGGACATTCCTCTTTGTTGGTTCTTTGATCTATGAGCTGAATATCAATAATTCACATTTTTTAATGGCTAAATATCATGAGTTTAAATATTGGTTTAAAACATATATTTTTGATATTTAAGTGAAAAAAAATATGAAAACTACATATGCAAAACTTTGGCACCTGAAAGCTTGCAATGTAATGTTGAAGTCAATGGGAGATGTCCTTGGCAAAATGTAAACGATTTAGTCAATTTGAGTTTTTTTAATGCCTCTATTTTTAAAGGAGAAGGAAAGGTTAAAACTAAGTAAGCCTTATCAGAAAGGTCCATCTAAATATACCAGTAAACCCCCAAAAGTAATGTTGCTCTAAGTCCCCTGTCAAAAGAAACACTGCATTTCTTTGCTTCTATTGTGTACACATGGGCTTCTGTATCAGACTTCCTGCCTTCAGCTTAAACCTCATTGCCCTGGGCAAGAGCATGCTCAGTTTGCTCCTCTTCCCCACCCCCTCCCTTCTCTACTGTAATCTGAGCCCAGAGCAGGGAGAGACTCAGGCAGGAAGTGATGTCACACCACATTAATACTGCAGCTCCTATTCTAAACAAACAGAGAGTTTCTAGAGCTGTTTACTCAGGTATGGTAAAACATTCTACAGAATAAATATAGCATTCTAGCTTGCACTAGATTCTGGATTCAGGCTTTTTGCAGCATCAGGGTATAACACATCTTGAAAAATGCAAGTTTTTGCCCAAAAACCCGGACCACAAAAATTTTAGGTTTAGTAAATAACCCTTATAATGTGTTCTCTATACATTTATTTTCTGTGTTATTAAATAATTATGTATATAAGGAGACAGTTATCACTATATCATTTCAGATAATCAAGACTGAATTTGAAATGTTCTTAATCACAAATATGCTAGTGTAGGTAAAAATACTAATCAAAGCTAGAACAAATTGTTTATATTATGAATTACCTTTTTTTATGGAATTAAGAGTGATGACAAAAAATATAGGTATATACAGGTATGGGACCTACTATCCAGAATGCTTGGGACCTGGGGTTTGCTGTATAACAGATCTTTCTGTAATTTGGATCTTCATAACTTAATTATAAATATATGTTATTACTTAAGAGAATAGGTAAATCAATTTATTATAATGGAGTCTATGGGAGACAGCCTTTCTGTAATTTGGAGCATTCTGGATAACGGGTTTCTGAATAATGAATCCCATACCTGTAATTGAAAACATACACTACATATGAGCATGATCTATAAAATGTACACCCATAATGTTACACCACTCTGTCCTTCACTCTGAGGGATCTACTGGGGGGGGGGAATTTGTACAGATGTATTTATGCATCCCTCAGGATAGGTGTTCACCTTTACTGTAATACAAAAGAATATCAGTTTGGATGTCTACAAAATACAGTAGCAAACTGTGAAGCATAAGCCAATTGTAAAAAAAACAGGTCCACAAAGATAAATAATATATTTCATTAAAAAGACTTGCAATCAATGAGCATCTTTGATTTCAGTACAGTCAATGCAACTCAATCAAGAATACTTATGTAAATAAGGTTACAGTTCTTTACAACTGAGTATGGTGTCACTGATACTGAACCCAATAATTATGTAAAATTGCACATATATAATTTTTTTACTAATAGATCCAGAACATTTAAGCCAAAGTGCATTGCATCTTATAGAAAAGTCTAAAAAGTGCAAGAACTCTACTGCAGGGCTGTCCACCCCTTGTGTGGCCCTCCATAAAACCCTGGCTGATGTGACTGCTTACCTTTCTGTAAGATTTAAAAGGCATGAGAACTGAGATTAATTGGCCATTGCATTGCTCTGCTCACACTCAAGATTCAGGCTGTAAAACTATACATTGTTCACACCTGTAAAACCATGTATTGTTCATACCTGTAAGGACATCCATTGACCTGTAACATCTGTAACACCATGACCTGTAAAACCCAGCACTATTCATACCTCAGACTGTATGTGCCCATATTGTTCAACTGTTTACACCTCACACAGACTATGGGAGCAAATCTGGCATTATGTCACTGTATGTATTACAGTATGTACTGTTCATCATAGATTGGTAATAATCAGTTACTTGTATGGTCCTGATTCCGGCCATTATCGGCCCTACAATACATAGGCCAGAAAAAATCATGGTATCACAGAAGTTGGACAACACTGGTCTACAATATCCCTCAGTTCGTCTATATTTTTATTACTTTTATTACTACATTTTATCCAAAAAAAAATAATAATAATAATACATGTACATATTGCTAGGTCACCAAAAAAAAAATAATTGTATTGTGTTTATTGAAATGCCAGTGAATAATGATACCAATAATATAAAAGGAAGGATTTACCAATTGGATCCTTTTGATTCTGAAAAAGAATCTTGCTGTTACTGCCATCCATATTTGCCATATTTATGCTATTTCCATCCATCCAGAATATTTTCCTTTAAAAAAAGAGATGGTGTAACAATTAGATATTTAATTCAGATAATACACAGAATTTATCAAATTATAATTAATAATAAATAACACACACCTAAGCACATAAAGCCTTTAATTATTAAACCACTAATAAATGATAATAATTAATCCTAAGAACACAAAAAGGTAGCCATTGAGTTTCTTATTCATAATCATTAAGCATGTGTCCTAGATTACCAAACTGATGCTTTTGATGGCATACTACTAGTTGTATCTGAAGGTTACCTATTTCCATGCTAGATTTTGGGTGCTATTAATAAAAAATAAAATAAAATATTGCTTATGAGAAATTATCCATGGTAAACATTTACTTTCATTAGTCTTTTAGCAGATGAGCAATTTAAGATATTTCTCAATTGATTACTATGGTTTACTACTATTGTATAAATAGTAGTTTTGTGACTTGCACCATAAACTAAAGTAAAGTATAGGTCCATAAAAACACATTTTTCACTTGCATTTACAATATAAAACATCAGAAATAGATGGTTATTCATAAAATGCATCTGGGGAAGTTGGAGTTCCAAATGTATCAGGAAGGAAATAGAAATATGTAGCAAAAGTTAAAAATAGCAGATCAAAATTAGACAGCCATTCTTCAAACACTGTCCCTTTCAGGAAAACATCAGACAAGTACTCATTAATTATCTCATTTGCCAACATCCTCATTTTTGAAGTAGGATATAGCTCATTAAATTATGACTCAGTGACAGATGATCAAATATGATAGAATAAAAAGTTTCAAGAGTATATGAGCAATGCGTAATTTATTTAAAATAAACCTTAACTGAAAGTTGTTTCTCCTAATTTTGATACAAGGTGCCCATTCCCATCCCCTTTAAATTCTACTCAGCAGAAGAGAAGAAACTCAGATATTGTTCCAGCTCTAATGTTAATAGTACATTTGTTTTGATTATTTAGAATTGAATGTACCCCAGAGCAAGCAAACACACACAGATTGTAAAATTCCACTTTGGATATTATGATACTAGCAATAATGTTAGCTGGTACCTGCTTGTGAGTCAGCCTTTATGTTGAAGATTTATCAATACTAGAGATTTCCTCTAATCTTTATCTCCTGAGCTCTCCCACAGATTTAAAATTTTAATTTATCAAATTCCCAGTTAAGAAAAGAGATAGCAAACAGTATTTCCATTGGTGAGATAATGTGGAAAAACGCAAGAAAGATTCTTGTTTTTGATAAGCAATACAAGTAAATTTGTGGTATTATTCCAAGGCTTAAATACAGGTCAATGACTAACATATAACAAATGAATATAACATGCAGAAGCAGTTATGTATACTTATTAATAACATTATTATTGGCAATATTAATAAGTATATAAAAAAACATCCAATAATCCAATTTAACTGTTTCATCACCAAATAAAAAACCCGTTTTTTTTAATCAAACTCTAGTTAGACCTTTGGGGGCAAAACGGAAATTTATTATTATTTTTAAGACTAGAATTTTTAGTTTTTTTTTTTTATAAACTCAATTTTTCAAAATTTATTAAAGTCAGATGAAGCAAAAAGCCTGGGTATGGGAGTTTGGTCATGGTTTTTTTATTTAAAAAATTAGACCAATTTGGATCTTAGTAAAAAACCCCTTATATTTGTAGTCAAACTTACAAAAACGTTACAAAAGGTAAGAAAAAAAGATTAAGGTGTCAATACAGAATCTAGTATGTCCATCATTCATACTTTAGTTATAATTAAATCATTTAAATTACTGAATTTGTGAGACTTTTAAAGTTGAAAAAACTCCAGTGTAAGCTTATTTATTACAAACCAGAACAGTGATCCCCAACCAGTAGCTCGTGAGCAACATGTTGCTCTCCCACCCCTTGGATGTTGCTCCCAATGGCCTCAAAACAGGAGCTTATATTTGAATTTCAGGTTTAGAGGCAAGTTTTGGTGTCATAAAAACCAGGTGCGCTGTGAAACAGAGCCTCAATGTAGGTTGAAAATCCACATAGGGTCTACAAAATGGCCAATCACAGCACTTATTTGGCACCCCAAGAACATTTTTCATGCAGTGTTGCTCCTCAACTCCTTTTACTTCTGAATGTTGCTCATGGGTTCAAAAGGGTTTGGAATCCCTAAACTAGAATCTCGAAAGCTCAATCAATAAACATTTGAAAAAAAATTAAATTCAGCAATATTGAGTAAAAACTCTGGAATTGATGGATTATTGGCATGCAATGTTCTATAACTCTACAAATCTCTCTTTTTTATAGGGTCTCTTATAGGTTCCACAAATGCAGAGACCTACAGTTAGGTCTATAAATCTTTGGACATAGAAAACTTATTTTCTAATTTTGGTTCTGTACATTACCACAATGAATTTTAAATGAAACAACTCAGATGCAGTTGAACTGCAGACTTTCAGCTATAATTCAGTGGGTTGAACAAAAAAATTTCATAAAAATGCGAGGAACTAAAGCCTTTTTTTAACACAGGCACTTCATTTCAGGGGCTCAAAAGTAATTGACTCACAACTGACAATTGACTCAAAAGCTATTTCATGGGCAGGTGTGGGCAATTCCTTCATTATGTCCTTATTAATGAAGCAGATAAACGTCCTGGAGTTGATTTGAGGGGGATGCTTGTTTGTGGAAGATTTTGCTGTGAACAGACAACATGCAGTCAAAGGAGCTCTCCATGCAGGTGAAAGCCAACCTTAATATGCAAAACCAGAAAAAACCCATCCGAGAAATTGCTACAATATTAGGAGTAGATCCTGAGAAAGAAAGAAAGCACTGGTGAACTCAGCAACTCAATAAGACCTGGACGTCCAATGAAGACAGCAGTGGTGGATGATCGCAGAATCATTTCAATGGTGAAGAGAAGACTACATGAAAGTAAATACAGAGGATGCACTGCAAGGTGCAGGCCAGTCATAAGCATCAAGAATAGAAAGGCTAGATTGGACTTTGCTAAAAACATCTAAAAAAGTCAGCATAGTTCTGGAAAAACATTCTTTGGACAGATGAAACCAAGATCAACCTCTACCAAAATGATGGCAAGAAAAAAGTATGGAGAAGGCGTGGAACAGCTCATGATCCAAAGCATACCACATCATCTATAAAACATTGTGGAGGCATTGTGATGGCTTGGGCATGCAAGGCTGCCAGTGGCACTGGGACACTAGTGTTTTTCAATGATGTGACACAGGACAGAAGCAGCCAAATGAATTCTGAGGTGTTCAGAGACATACGCTCTGCTCAAATCCAGCTAAATGCAGTCAAATTAATTGGGAGGCATTTCATAATAAATATGTTCAATGACCCAAAACATACAGTCAAAGCAAGCCAGGAGTTTATTACAGCAAAGAAGTGGAATAAGTCAGTCACCTGGTCTGAGCCCAATTGAGCAGCATTTTACTTGTTGAAGACTAAACTTCGGACAGAAAGCCCCACAAACAAACAGCAACGGAAAGCCGCTGCAGTAAAGGCCTGGCAGAGCATTAAAAAGGAGGAAACCCAGAATCTGGTGATGCCCATGAGTTCAAGACTTCAGGCTGTCATTGCCAGCAAAGGATTTTCAACCAAGTATTAGACGTGAAATATTTATTTACTTTTGAGCCCCTGAAATTATTGTGTTAATAAAAGACTTTAGTTCCTCACATTTGTATGCAATCTTTTTGTTCAACCCACTGAATTAAAGCTGAAAGCAGTTCAGTTCAACTGCATCTGAGTAGTTTCATTTAAAATTCATTATGGTAATGTACAGAACCAAAATTAGAAAAAAGTTGTCTCTGTCCAAAGATTTATGAACCTAACTCAGTATATAACAACATTGATATGTTTATCATTTATACTGTTCTTTATCTACTTTAGTATTTCTAGAAAAAGAATGAATAATTAACATTAGTTTATTAACGAGGAACTGAATGCAAAACAATGTTTATTATACAGTATAAAAACTATTGTGTATGATTAGTGTTTTATGGGCAGATTTATCAAGGACGAATTTCGAAATTATGTCTCACAACTGAAATGGGAGGTTATTTAAGAAAAAAATTGACGTCTAATATTCGATCAATCGTCCTGACCCAAATCCGATTTGAGTTTTTCCTCTGAAAAAACCTTGAACGTCAGGCAGGCAATTAATTTATTCAAATAGTTCAACTAACTTCTGCCATTGACTTGAAAATGAACTCGGCAGGTTTTCGTGGCGATTGTTTGAATTAGAACTGTTTCCATGGTTGAGGTGTTATAAATCTCACATTTAAATGTACATTTGAATTGGGGGTTTAAAATTCAAATGTGTTAATTTTGACACCAAAAATTTGGATTTGAATTTACTATTTGACCCTTAATAAATCTGCCCTTTAATGTTCATGGAGTGAAAATTGGTTGTGACACAAAATCATTCTAACAACATAATCATACTTTACCCCCTGATTGGATGAACTGCAAGACTTTGTGCTTTATCAATCCCATGTATAACTGAGGTTTTGAGTGAACCATCCATTCTAGCAACATTTATTTGTGTTTCATCATATTCTGAACTAATCCAGTACAAATTCCGAGATAACCAGTCTACAGCAAGGCCTCGTATACTATGAATATCTGTAACATAGAAAGTGAAAGAATATTATAACCTTATCTTTACAAGAATGCTGTTGTAAAGTTTAGATAAAATTCAATTATCACTTTATTGTTGCTAAAAGAATATTCAAGATTGTAATCTTATTCCCTTTTTGGGCCTTTTAGGAACATTAATAATCATTAATGTCTTAGTGTTGAGCAAGTTAAAATCTTGAAGCAACAATTATCATTAAATCACGCTTATGGTCAACAATAATTCATTGGAATACATTGTTAAAAAAAAATAAAAGTAAACCTAATGACTAAGGGCATGCAAATGAAAGCAGTAAATTTGGGCACTTAGGGACATCTTTAGCAATTGTCCTGTCGAGCCTCCAGTTAAAATCTAAAAATGCATTTACAGTTTATCTGTTTTACTTTATTTTAATATTGATTTTTTTTTTTTGGTCTATACAAACTCTTCCATGTTTGGTATGGGATACGGTGCCTGCACTTAAAAAATCAAGTAAACCATTCGTTTATTCACACTTAGAATACAATATGGTATAAGGATCATTGTGTGAGGCCGTAGCACCATATGAAAATTACTCACAATAGACAGTTAGAAATTGAGCAAGTGTCCCATTTTGATAAGAGGATGTGCTTGATCTGAACATAGTGCTAATCTGTACTTTAAAAGGCACTCATCTGCATGGTATAGAGAAAAGATTTGCAACATTTTGGCAAGGGGCATATTTATCAAAATGGGAAATTAGAGCTCACTACAGAAAAATCCATTTTCTATCCATTCTTAGGGGATTTTTAGAAGCTTATTTATCAAATTGTAAACTCTAAGTTTCACCCATTGATAAACTCACTTCTAAAAATCCCATAGGAATGAATATAAAGTGAGTGATTTTTTCATGTGGTGACCTCTAATTTCACACTTTGATAAATCTGATCCTAACTTTGTTACACTCTAAACATTTTCCACATGCTTTACTTTAAGTTGTAGAACATTTATACCTCCTGAAATAACCGTCTCAATGGATGTTCCATTTATGAAAGCACGTTTAATTGTCTGAGTCTTAACATCAGTCCAGTATAGTCTCTCCTCTGCAGCATCAAAGTCTATAACGGTAACATCATCAATATCAGGAACAGTGAAAGCTGTGATGAAGTTGAAGTAGGGATTCTCAATGTCAACTCCTCTGATCTCTGACCTTCTTGCATATACAAGTAATTTCTTCATCTCTGCCATGGACAAATTCATATTTAAATACATGTTTTGATTTTGTGTTTTAGCGAAAAACAAGCTAAACACAAGCTTATGATTAGCGATGGGCGAATTTGCGAGATTCCCGGCGGCGAATAAATACATGAAACGGCCGCAAAAATTCGTCGGCGTCCATTTTTTGGACGCCGTTGCATTTCCGCCAGCGAATGTGCGCTGGCATCCAAATTTTTCTCAGTTTCGTGCATTTTGCGGGAAATTCACAAATTTTTCCGCGATGCGAAACGGCGCAAATTCGCCCATCACTACTAATGATGCATTTGGTCATGCTGAGTGGTAGACCAAATAGCTATATATATATATATATATATATATATATATATATATATATATATATATATATATATATATATATATATATATATATATATATATATATATATATATATATATATATATATATATATATGTTATATTCTGATAAAATAATTAAAAACAGATATATCTTCTTTCTAGGAGGTTCCCCTCCTTAGTATAAAGGTTTTGCCTCTACTTATTTAATTATTTCACTTGTGCTGGAATCCTTTTACTAAATTAATTCAGTAGCAAAGTTATTCTATATATTTATAACCCTTAAGTTTCATTTCCAGTTTTTGTACCACCACCTTTTGTTGTGTCCCTTATTTTAGCAGCCTTCTTTCTTAATGAACTATGATTATTCTATCCCAACCCCTCAGGATATTTTGGTATAAAGTAGTTTACAGATTAAATGGAGCTGGTAAACACATTGCACATGGCAAACTATTTAAAGAAAAAAATGACTGTGGCTGTTTGTGCTAAGTGCATCAATTCATACTGCTTCAACTGTAAGAGAGATGGCATGTTAATCCTTAAGAAGCAATGGTTTTACAATGAAAAATCAATGTCATGTGTTGTGACCAATGTGACTTCACAGCACAGACTTCCTTAGGGCAAACAATGATAAAATATGTCTGGAGCAGCAGTTTGCAGGCTTTCTGCTCAGTGGCCCACTAATGTCTTTTGCTTTAATAAAGCAAGTAAACCCCTAAGCTAATCATCCACAATGTACTAGTTGTGTCCTTCATTCAAAAGTTAAGTCTTGGTGATAAGATTCATCTGGTAAGGTCCCAGCTAACCAAAGCAAATGTCCCTTACTCCAAAGGGAACAATTAGTTACAATGTGTTAGTGCCATCCCTTTGAATTTAATTACTTTAGGAACTCTTCCTAGTGTGACATTAGCCTTAAGCAATTCTTCCCTTGACAGTGGTACATATTCTCATTGTATGACCCAAAAGGCAGGGTGTTGCACACTATATCCCCCTTTATCTTAAATGAATGTCATAGCTTTTATGTCACATTAAAGTCATGTTTTCTTGCTACATCTGAATTAAATTCTGCCCCATTTCATTTTCTCCTTTCTCTAAATTAGTTTCCCCTTAACTTTCTGTTTCGGCTCTATTCTTATTTTATCACGTTATTTTTTTTGCTGCTCTCGTACAATAACCCTTCTGTTTAGTTGCCATTTCACTTTGCTCTTTCATCTGTCATTTTATGTCTAAATATTACTTTGCCTTTGTCTTTAGTTTTAAATCTCCATCATTCATCGACTATGCAGATAATATAATGTAACTGACTAAAGAGCAACTTCAAGTTGATAAGTCACAAGGCCCAACCGAGCAAACAGCTTACCATAGCATGTCTTCTTATCAGACGATAATTTCATTAGATGGGGACAAGCACAGGCTGCAGTCCTGTTGAAATTTATCAAACACAGATGAGAGCATGGTCCTTTTCCATTCTCACTAGCACAAGGATTAGGAGCTGAAATGACACAAATTAAAATGTGTTTCCTGCATTCATTTCTTTTTACAATTAAACTAAACTATATTTGTAAAAAAGTTCAATAGAATCTCAAATCACAAACATGAACATAAACATTAGCAGCAATGGAAGGAAACATAAATTGAAAATACTAATTCTGTAAAAGGAGAAGGCAAAGAGCTGTATTTGTAAATGTGCAATACAGGTTTCCTACTCTCACTGACATTTACCAGTTGTGGTAGAATTTATTGTGATATGATATGTGACATTGTTTGCTTTTATTACTATCACAACAAAAAGAAAATGAAAGGCAGTGCTAGATTGTCATGAAATGTATGGTTTGCAATGTGTAATGTACAAATAAGGGCATCTTATGTTCAGGAAGATTTTTTTAGTCAATTTTGTGATAAAGTCAATATTTAGTAAATTCACAAATACAAGCACAAAGTTAAGTTACGCTTATGTATATCCATATATTTTCCAGAAATTTAAGCAGCATTTACAGAGATTGCTCATCATTCATATCAGTTCCTGCCCCAGTGCAGCTTTCAGTCTAAAGTCCTTATGATATTCACACTACACTGCAGTGTCAGTTTTATCATGAGCCAATTAATCTGCCTGTATTTTTCTGGTCTGTGGGAAACTGGAGTTCCAAGAGGAAACCCACACAGACATGGGAAGGATGTACAAACTTAAACTCATAAAGAAATGTTACTCCTGCCAAGGGTTGCAACAATGCAATGGTTACTTACAGTTTTTTGTCCTTTAATATAACCATATAACAATGTGGGATGGCACTGCTAAATCTAGGGCAGAAAACTAGACATAGACAGTGTCATTCCAGATAGTTTGCAGTCTTTCCTTAGTGTAATCACATTATTTTTTTTTCTTTAAAAAGCTTATTACACAGACATTTTTTTCTTGTCTTCTGACATTAAGTACAACATCAGTCTCACTGAAAGAATATTAGTGGTGTATTAGTGGTGTATTTTAGGAGGGGGCTAGTGTGCACAAAAATCTGTAACCCCCAACACCCTCCTGAGTGCCTCAGGTAAGACAAGGATAAACTGAGAATTTCTACAACAATGGCAGAAGCAGACCCCCCCCCAGTACCATAACCCCTTGACTGCAGTACTATAAACTACAGTTAACTATAAACATGAAGTTATACAGTGCTACCTTGTGCTGCTTAACAGAATTCTATATCCTAACCAAACTCCAAGATCATGCTGACATATTAGGAGATTTTACTGCACAGTAAGTGATATAGCTCTATGGTGGCATGCATAGGGGTCACCATTGAATACAACGGGTAAATATCTGATACTAGAATTACAGTAATATCTGTGTACATTACATATGTGTACATGTAATATTTATACCATTCAGAGCAAATTGAGAGGTACAGTACAATGGCTCAATTTCTTCTAAAAAGTACCAAAAACGTTTTCAACATTTGAACTTTGGGAACATTTAATCCAGATTTTATTCCACATAGCTACTAATTATATTTAAAAATTCCTTTCAGCATTATGGAGTATTATGTTCACAAGTTTGATGGATGAAGTTCATCGGGCTTGGGCCTACGCAGCGCCTAAAAAAAAAAAACGTTTCTTTTGGTGATCGGGAGAGGGAACATAAATTAAGGGGTCGGCCCACCGGGTTTTTTCCCGGTGTCCCGCTGGGCCAGTCCGACACTGAGTTCATTGTGTTAGTGTGTTCATTGTTTTGGGGGCCGATTCACCAAGGGTCGAATATCAAGGGTTAATTAAACCTCTATATTCGACTGGGAATTAAAATCCTTTGACTTCGAATATCGAAGTCGAAGGATTTTAGCGCAAATAGTTTGATCGTTCGATCGAAGGAATAATCCTTCGATCGAACGATTAAATCCTTCGAATCAAACGATTCGAAGGATTTTAATCCAACGATCGAATGATTATCCTTCGACCAAAAAAACTTAGGCAAGCCTATGGGGACCTTCCCCATAGGCTAACATTGAGTTCGGTAGGTTTTAGATGGCGAACTAGGGGGTCAAAGTTTATTCTTAAAGAGACAGTACTTCGACTATCGAATGGTCGAATAGTCTAATGATTTTTAGTTCCAATCCTTCGATTCGAAGTCGTAGTCGAAGTCAAAGGTCGAAGTAGCCCAAAAAACACTTCGAAATTCGAAGTTTTTTTTACTTCAAATCCTTCACTCGAAGTTAGTGAATCGGCCCCTTAGTCTATCATGAGTTGCATGGTCAATTTCAAATTTGTGTTAGATGATGCAAGAACCTAACAATACACATTCTTAAACAACTGAATGCTTCTTATATTGTTCCATTTTGCAATTTGCTTATTTGAAATAATAAAAGCTTTTACTAATGAAATTTGCAGTTCTTTCTTTAGGAACCACAATTGCTGATTAAAGTAAATGAGGGTCACTTGGAAAATATGGAAACCTGTTAAGCAACATGATAATTTGGCATGGTATGTTCTAATGTCTATACTTTTTTCTGTTATTCTGCAATACATTATGTTTTTTAAAAAAAAATATGCTGTAAACTGAAGTACAGTTAAGTAACTTTAAAGAAAAAGTATATCTGCAGCTATGCATTTATCTTTTCAAGGCCTAATATGGCTTAAAGTAAGTCAAATAGTGACTTGATTTCAACCAGAACAGGTATTGGATCCATTGTCTGGAAACCCATTATCCAGAAAGTTCTGAATTACGGAAAGGCCATCTCCCATAGACTACATTCTCCAAATACAGTATTTCAGATTTGTATAAACTATTTCCTTTTTCTCTGTTATAATAAAACAGTACCTTGTACTTGAACCAAACATAGCTGTACATATAATCCTGTAGGCAAAACCAGCCTATTGAGTTTATTTAATGTTTAAATAATTTTCTAGCAGTATAGAAGGTAGAAAGATCCAAATTATGGAAAGATCTATTATCTGGAAAACTCCAGGTCCAGAGCATTCTGGATAACAGATCCTATACTGTAGTTAGCATGAAACATATGTCATTGTTTTATATAAGATTAAACAGGCTAGTTGCTCAGAAACTATCCCCCAGAGACTATTTGCAATAATTAGTGATAAGCAAATGTTTTGGCCAGCCACGGATTCGAGACAAATTTTCGAATTTTGCCTTTTGCTAATTTTTTTGAGAAACTGCGGAAAAAATTTGCCACAGAAACATACACTGTGACAAAAAAGTAGTAGAGGAAATTACGCCCATAAGAAAAAACGCCCATTGACTAATGCATTTGGACAAAAATAGTCACTATAAGAAAAAATGCCCATTAATTTAATGCAGCTGAACAATAACGACGTTATAAAAAAAAACTGTCCATTGACGTTAATGCATTTGGAGCGAGAAAAATTGATGTGTGCATAAAAATTTGATGCCCATTGACTTTAGTGTGTTTCCAAAATGTTTCGAGAATTTTTTCACAGTTTTGCAAATTTTTTTAACAAAGCTAAACGGGACAGATTTGCCCATCACTATTGACTCTATTGGCTTGGGGTTTCTCCAATATCATAGTTACCTATCTTAGCTACTATAGATAATTGATCCAGTTGTATGAAATTGTGCATATTGCATGTGTACATAGAATACCTGCACTATACCTGAGTAATTGACTGAAACAATACTATTTCTGGAAGAGTGATATCTGAGCAAATATTCTCTAAGAATCAGTTTGTATAGAATGAAGTACATCAATGTGTGTAAAATAATTTCATATATGCTTTGTGAAATTTCCTGAAATAAATGTATTTTTGTTATTGACTAATAATTATAAACGGCATAAAATGTGCTTTACAAATATTTACTAATACATGATGCAGGTCATTTTGCAGAAGCACCCCTATGGTGAGCTCTACATTAGGGGGCCCATTTACTGAGTTCGAGTGAAGGAATAGAATAAAAAAATACTTCGAATTTTTTTTGGCTACTTCGACCTTCATCTACAACTTTAAATCGAACGATTCAAACTAAAAATCGTTCCACTATTCGACCATTCGATAGTCGAAGTACTGTCTCTTTAAAAAAAACTTCAACCCCCTACTTCGCCACCTAAAACCTACGAAAAATTGTTCGATCGATGGATTAAAATCCTTCAGATCGAACGATTCGAAGGATTTAATTGTTCGATCAAAAGATTTTTCGTTCGATCTTCGATCAAACTATTTGCGCTAAATCCTTCGACTTCAATATTCGAAGTTGAAGGAGTTACATTCGGCAGTCGAATATCGAGGGTTAATTAACCCTCGATATTCGACCCTATGTAAATCTGCCCCTAACTGTTAATTAAGTATATAGTAAATATACTATAGTATAGTATATATAAGCAAATTATTTTTATTTTCTTATTATATTATATCTTTATTTTACAAAGCACTGTACCTGTAATTTTTAAAATAATTAATTGAAGTGGAAACTATTTTGAAAAATTGCATGATTTTTAAATTAAACCTTTTCTGAAATAATGTAGAACTAAACCATAGCCAGTAAAAATTAATAAATTAAAGTAAAGTCGATATATAACTGTTTTTTTTTTAACTTTAATGTAATCTCATTAGGTTTAACAGCTGGCTGTGTAAGCCTCTAATGCATTTATTATAAGAATGACAACATCAGAGTGCCATGAATCTCAACCAGGTTGTATACTAAAATGAATGAAAATGTTGTCCTCCTTGTAATAATAAAAAATTGTCTATGTAATGCATGCTTAAGGTTAAAGAATATTATACGTATAGTGCCTAAATAATTTACAGCAATTTGTATCTACATGATGCTGAAAATCTAACATAAATAGAAAATAAATGTTGTGACTAACAACAAAATTATTATTATTTTATAGCAAGAATAGCCAGAAAATCTACCTGAAGCTGTAAATAGTGATGGGCCGTTTCGATTAGCCGAAAAATTTGCGGATTTCGCGCGAATTTCGCGCGAAACTGCGAAAAATTCGCGAAACGGCGCCGGCGTCTCGTTTTTGACGCCGGCCCCCGTTTTTGACTCCGGCGCCCGTTTTTTCGACGCCGGCGCCCGTTTTTGACGCCGGCGGGCATTTTTCGAAAAAAAACATTTTGACGCCGGCGAATTTTTACCGCAAATTTTCGCGGGCGTTTCGCAAATTTATTCGCTCGGCGCGAATCGCGCAAATTCGCCGCAAATTCGCGCCTGGCGAATAAATTCGCCCATCACTAGATGTAAACAAGGAAATAAAGCACAAATGAAATATGTACAGAATGTCAAATGTGCTTTTTATTTTCTACAACACACACACACACACGAATAATAGCATATAATTATAGTAGCTTCCCTTTATTTCTTTAATGCACAGTTATGAGGCTAAGGAAAATTACAGAAGCATATGGTCTGCAAGTAACATTATGTTCATCATTAAAATTAATGGTGTGTCAAATGCATTTTCTATCCTATTTGTGTGCATCCTTTTTTTTATTCCAAGGAAATTATATGATAGAATTACCATGTGTGGTAAATGCTCCAGAAAGGGCTGTTGAACTTGTAACCATCTATTTAAAAGAAAACTAAAGGATTTAATAACCACCAATTCATTTAATAATGATTATTATTTCTTTTGGGTTAAATCATGATGTAATTCATAATGGAATTGTGTGTTTTGGGATTTTAAGATCATAGAATGTAACCAAATCTCACCTTTTTATCATACATACATTTTGCAGTGTAGATAATTTTAGGGAAAATGACATTAAGGGGAAATGATTTCTATATATTTTATCTTTATGAATATTCTTGGTAACATTTCTAAGTGTTAGAAATAATTTATAATCCCATAAAAAAAATTTGAGGAAAAAAACACTAGTTACCTTGAGGCTGACGACTTGGATGATAAATTTCAATGTCAAAAGGCTGGGCACTTGTTTTTTGAATAACACTAACATTGTGCCCAGTCCATTTGTTGGCTTTTGATAGAGTATTCGTTCTCCAGTCTGTCCAGTACACGTCACTTCCATACAGAGAAACAGCAAAGGGATGAGATAAGTACTCATGGCCACGGATTATTTCCTTCATAGCAGTTCCGTCATAAAGTGCAGAATAAATAGCATCAGATCTAAATATTGGTTTTAGAATATAAAAAGGGAAGAGTGAAATCTCTACATTTACATTCAAGTAATAAACCAAATGCCATTTTCCATGGTAAGGATGATGGTATCTTTTAACACAACAAAATAACCATAACCGACTAAATCTGACCTTCCATTATTTATGCATAAAGTTCCTCATTAAAAATCCTTTCTAAGAAAATAAGCGTATATAGAACAGAGAGCCACATCTCTTTTAACTTTTAAATGAATGATGAGCTATTTGCATATATGTATCAACAAATTCTTCTCCATTTGCATGCATAAAAGTACATTTAATATACAAAGAACCATTTTCAAACAATTTCAAAATAAAAACACAAGACCAAGGAAGAATATGTCACATGTTCATCATTATGTAAAAATAATGTAGAAATGTGATTTTCTTCTTATATGTTTTGGCATGTTACAAATACCTGGCATCAGTCCACACAATTCTTCTTTCAAAGTGATCAACAGTGAGGCCATTTGGCCAAGCTCCACTTTCCATGTCTTTGTAAATTATCTTTCTACCAGCACCACTCATTGATGCTGATTCAATCCTTGGAAATGTAGCATCCCAGTCAGTCCAAAAAAGTATTCTGTAACAAAAAAAATTGTATATAACATTTTTGGGAGGGATTCCTTGATTATGCTTTTCTATTATTCCTACCAGTTTTGCAAGTATCAGGGGTAAAGGGTGGTTGTGGGGAGTCTTGAAATATTACTAACATACCACCGACCCCAACAGCAATGGACTATTCTTGTAAGAATCACCCTCACAAAGTTCTACCAATATTCGTATCCTCTGCATAGTGAGGAGGGGTGTTGAACCTGTTAATGAATATCATATTGTTGCACGTACTAAGGCACTTAGAAGAATGAAACTCCATGATTAAGCCTCGGCCAAATGCACATGTATGTGCACTCCAGTACACAAATGGAGCTTTATAGTTGTGGGTTTTATGGTTTATGACAATACATTGCACCACTGAGTAAAAATACACCTACCGGGCACAGCACCATAAAGGAGCCAAACTAGCATCCTGGATTGTACTTATAAAATCATTAAGATGGTCACCACTAGGGATGTAGCGAACTGTTCTGCTGCGAACTAGTTCGTGCGAACTTCGACCGTTCGCGTCCGCCGAATGTTCGCGAACGTTTGGGAACGTTCGCATTTTGAGTTCGCGTTCGATCGTTCGACCATTCGACCATTCGAATTCCTTCGACCGCTAAAAATCGATTTCCATTCGTTCGAACGATTGTAAGCATTCGATCGAATGAAAAGCATTCGATCGAATGGTTAAAATCCTTCGATCGTTCGAATCGAACGATTTTAGCGGGTGTTCGAAGTTCGCGAACACCAAATCGGCAGTTCGCTACATCCCTGGTCACCACTATCAACCTGTATACTTTCTAGAATCATTATAACTTAAATTATCTGTCATTCCATATGCATTAGAAAATCCTGTACAAGACTTCCCTGTATCCTTAAAGCTTTCCAAGTGAAATGCACTTGGATTTAATGAACTGGAATTCTGTCTATCGTACAGTTTAATGCAGAACTTTATTGTTCAATTTGGGGAGTAAAAATGAACAGGCAAAGCAATTAAAAACAACATGAAAATAGAAATATATAAATAAATATAAATGGTTTTTTGCTCAGGGAATTCTTGAATAATTTATTGACCTTATTTTTATATACATATTTAAGATACATAACCCATTTTATTTTTTAAATATGGTGCATGCACTGTAAAACTTATAATGATCAATTCCAAATATAACTTAAATCAAATTACATTTTTATCATACCCAGCATACAAGCTGGATAGATTCAAGCTTGGTAAAACAAACTAAGTTTTCATTAAAATCAACTGGGCCATTGAGCAGTATTATCAAAATGATTTTCACCAAACAGGGAATATCTAAAATGCTAGACTGGAAAGGTCAAGTACCACTTAATGTAAATGTCAGACAGAATGAGAACTTGTAATAACTCCTGCTCTTTATAAGGCATGCACACAAAGATGGTCTTAGCTGGAGCAACATAAATGCTGCCAATGTATTATGGTATGTAGTTCAAGTGGGCAAGAATAATTCATTGATTTTATTGTTTGTTGATTTTACAAAATGTTCTAATAGTGTAAGATTCAGATAAAATAATGATTGTAAATTTTATCATGCAATAATCTGGGACCTTATGTTTATGTATAAAGAGCCACATACTGTATGGCCAAACAACTAGAACCCAAATGGTTAACTTTTGTCTTTCACGTTTAAATCACATAATCATTACGGGGCAGATTTATCAAGGGTCGAATTTTGATATAAAAAATACTTTGAAATTCGACCATCAAATTAAATTACTTTGACGTCAAATATTGAAGTCGAAGGATTTTTCACTGAATTTGGCCATCGAATGATCGAAGTTAAATAGAACGATTTTAGCGCACGATCAAACGATTTTACTTTGATGTGTGAAGACTTAGAAAAATGCATTAGAAGGTCCCCATAGACTAACATAGCACTTTGGTAGGTATAATTTGGCGAACTATTTTAGTCAAAGTTTTTTTAAAGAGACAGTACTTAGATTATCAAATATTCAAACTATTTTTCTTCGAATCGAATTTGAAGTAAATTCGAAGTCATAGTATCCTATTCGATGGTCAAAGTATCCAAAAAAATTACTTTTTAAAAAATGAATTTTGCATTTTTTTACTTCGAAAATTCCCTCTAATTCACTTCGACCCTTGATAAATCTGCCCCTATGCAGTAGAAAATATTCTAGAAGTTGCCATGACTTAATGTGGATATAGGAAAGAGATGCTACAGTAAATGAATGTTGGGGCCTTCTGTTATTTTCTGCCATTTATCTATAACAGTGTTATAGTAACTGTACTATAACACAATACATTGGAAACTTACCAATAATTCTTAATGGTACCACATTCTTAAAAAAGGAGGTGGAAACATTTTGATAAATTCTGCTCTAAATAAAATAAGGAGGCTTATTTACAAATGTTCATGGCTGAGAAAAAAATACAGGACTGCAGAAAAAAAAACATGACAAAACGTGTGCAAACCCCTAAAGCACTAGTGTATATAAGAGAAAAAAACAGCGATATATTTGTTGTCATATTTTTCACAAAAAAAACCTGCCAAAAACACATTGATTAGCATCAGAACATGCTAATCTAAAATATCTAGATATAAACCTAAATTTTTAATTTGTTTATTTTGAACATGTTTTAGTATAAGCAGAAAGATGTGAGAGAACTATAATTTACCCATATCGGGGATCCAAAGCAATAGCTCGAGGATGTTCCATGCCACCTGCAATAAGTGTTGATCTCATTGTGCCATCTAATTTAGCAACTTCCATTTGATCCAGATTGCTGTCTATCCAATAAATATTTCCTGCTATCCAGTCTATAGCTAAGCCTTCAGGGGTGGCAAGGCCATGCTGGATGACAACCTCAATTCCACTTACGCCTTGAAAAAAAAGAAGGCTGTTAATAAATATTCATCTCCACAGAATGATTAAAAAATAAAATCAAATATGTGATGTTGATTGTCATTACTAGTGAAATTGTAGAACATTTCTCTGTTAGTGGTCATTACAGAGGTTATTACTAGCTGTTTAAAAATAGAAAAACTAATTAAAAAAGGAAAAAATCAACATTCAATTTGACATTCCTGAATTCTACTGTACATATTTCAGAGAAGACAAATGCAAGAGCCTTGTTTTACATTAAGTTGAGAGAGTTTTGTCAGTATTCTTTAAGATTTTAAAAATTGCCAAACCTAATCAGACTTTGGGAATGATTGTGCAGTTAAACATTTCCAACAGTAATAATTTTGGTGTTTCATTTGCTGTTATACTGTAGGAATTGTGAAGAGAAGATGATACCAGGGTCAGAAAGCTTTATATTGAAAATTAGGGTGTATATATCAGACATGTGGAAAGTATTCAAAGGATTTCTGTCTGCTCTGCTTTCAGTTCCTCTGTGGAAACAGAAACTGAGATAAACTGTAGTAGTAAGGTGACTGGCTATTGGTTAACTATTGATTTTTAATTTTCAAAGAAAAAAAAATATACTAAAATATTTTAAAACATGTTTGAATGATTACAACAAGGCTGTAGAAAAATCCATGAAATATGTTGCATACAGGTATATCTTAATTCTGAAACATAGCTAAGATGATGTTTAGGGTACCTATTTTATAGGTACACAGTTTTAAAAGATTGATACGGTAACTTTATATAAAATATAGCTTCAAGCATAGCTTGGGTCAACAAAAAAGCAATAAAAAAAGAAATATGACAACTATGGATGCATGGAACTTTATGTAAATGGTTTGCACTTAAAAGCACTTAAGGAGAAAGTGTGACAGTCAATCGGAAATGGGTGAGGTAGAAGAAAAGGATATATTGCTGAGGAAATCAATATAGTAAAAAGTAATAAGTAGCTCAGCAAAATAAACAGGAGAGTATAAAAGAGAAAAGAATAAGAAACAAGGAAAAAAAAGAAACAAAGGAAAAAGTTAACAGAAAAAGAGAATGGACTGGTATAGGGTGAGATGATTGTGATATAGTGAGCAGGTAATAAAAAAAGAATGGTGGAACCAAAGATAAAAGTAAAGGGATAATATAAAATGGAGAGAAAGGTACAGAAGACATGAGAAGTGTTAAAGAAGCACATAGAGTACAAGGAGAAAACCATGAACAACTAAAAAAGAAATTGTCTGAAGTGAAGGAGTAAACAAAAAAAGGAAGTAGGTAATAAAAATTGTAGAGAACAGCGGTTTAAGGTTGCATTTCAATTTGGGATTATAATTGTGCCTACCTGTGTTTACTTCTCTGTAAATGTTCAACAATACTCAACAATACCAGACCAATCTTACCTTCTCACACCTCAAGAGGTTTTAGGCTTTTAGCGATTTGAAAGGGAATAATGCAATAAAAGATGCATGGGTTTTTATTTTATTGGGAAAATGAAAAAAAGGCATTGATCCGGTAGAGACCAAGCTGAAACTGTAATCAAAGCACATTTGTACATGCAACTCTTACTATAACATACTATTAATATTAAACATTGTAGCTATTGTTTAACATTAAACAGTGTAGCTATTTTAATCTTATTATAGGTAAAGGATTTCTTGTTAAAATTCATTGTATTAGAAGTTTGAAGGGCTTCCTCTTGTTCTTTCTATTTTTGAAGAAATACCATACTGCTTCAAAAATTTGCTTTCACATTATTACCTGTCCAATTGCCAGTATTTTTTATTACTTATGTCAAAATAAGCTACCTCCATTCTGTCATGTGACTTTCCAAGCACCAAAAGAAGATTAAGCACTGAACTGTTACTTATAATTTCATAGACTGAAAATCATGAGAAAGCAATTGTAGTTGTAGAATGTGACATTTTATCATTACTGTATTTTTGAGGTAACAGAAAATTGGACAGTACATTTGGGAAATAAAAAAACGTGCATTTTAATCTTATGTATGTTTCAACATAAGATGCTAAATATGACATATTCAGTATTCAGAATAAAACAAAAAAATACATATTCATTACCTATCCAAATATGGTAACTCTAGGCAACCAATATTAATTCAAGGTGAAGCAGTTTAATGAATTTAATTAGTCATGGATGAAGGCTCTGTATCCTTTTTTTAGAATAAGAACACAAGGTCATAAAATATGCCACTGGTAACAATTCCATAAAGAAACTAGACATAGAATAATTGTAATTTTGCAATGAATCAGTGATAAACAAAATATAAATAATAACAATTTAAATTTAATATTTTTTTTATATTTACCAGAAGTGTCCGATAGTTTGCCTCTGTATATTTTGTCTTCTACAACATCTGTCCAGTACAGTAGACTTTGATTAAAATGAAAATCCAATGCAATGGTATTTCGTAAGCCAGGAACCAGCAGGCTGTAGTCTCTTCTATGGAGGTCAATACGTCTGATCTCATGTCGAATCGAAAATATTATAAAGGCTTCAAAAGTATCTACATAAGTGAAATTGAAAAAACATGTTTAAATAGAATGATTCTGTACATTTTTGCAAAAATGGAGAAAAGTTTATTTATTATGAGCTACTCTACATGAATTAGGTTGTTATCAAACTAGGCAGAATATTACATTAATGATTACTTGCATTTCTGTAACACAATAATAGAATGCATGACAACTATTTGTTCATTTGTATATTGCATATATTGCATTGTTAAAGGGATCCTGTCATCGGAAAACATGTTTTTTTTTCAAAACGCATCAGTTAATAGTGCCACTCCAGCAGAATTCTGCACTGAAATCAATTTCTCAAAAGAGCAAACAGATTTTTTTTTATATTCAATTTTGAAATCTGACATGGGGCTAGACATTTCGTAAATTTCCCAGCAGCCCCCAGTCATGTGACGTGTGCCTGCACTTTAGGAGAGAAATTCTTTCTGGCAGGCTGCTGTTTTTCCCTTCTCAATGTAACTGAATGTGTCTCAGTGGAACATGGGTTTTTACTATTGAGTGCTGTTCTTAGATCTACCAGGCAGCTGTTATCTTGTGTTAGGGAGCTGTTATCTGGTAACCTTCCCATTGTTCTTTTGTTTGGCTGCAGGGGGGGAAAGGGAGGGGGGTGATATCACTCTAACTTGCAGTACAGCAGTAAAGAGTGATTGAAGTTTATCAGAGCACAAGTCACATGACTTGGGGCAGCTGGGAAATTGACAATATATCTAGCCCCATGTCAGATTTCAAAATTGAATATAAAAAAATCTGTTTGCTCCTTTGAGAAATGGATTTCAGTGCAGAATTCTGCTGGAGCAGCACTATTAACTGATTCATTTTGCTCAATGTACCTCCGCCAAGATGCTTACATGTAAATAGCAAAGCAAGTAGTGACAGAAATTCAAGGGCACCTTATGCTGGATGGTAGCAGTGTACTGAACACATGGTGTACCATTAGTATCAGTCAGTTGTATTAGAATAATTAGACATCACATTAGCAAAATACAATGGTAAACATTTTCCCCTAAAATATGAATAGTATGGCACAGCACTCTTTTCTTGGTATGACATTTATTTTAGAAGAATACCCTAAGTGGATATATATCAGTTAAATTAGAAGCATCCACCACATTCCTCAAGCCAATACTGTCCAACATATTTTATATCTGCATTACTTTTATATTCTGCCATGTGTATTTGCCTACAGAATATAATAGTACTGATATTTTCATGTACATTAGCTCCTGATGCAAATAGAAAAGGCTGCTAGCTTGGGTAAAGTAATGATAATGGGGGATTTTAATTACCCAGATATTGACTGGAGCAATAGTACTGCCAGATCAGTTAATGGGAAGAAGTTTATAAACTTGTTACATGACAATTTGATGGCACAGGTTGTTTAGGAGCCAACCAGGAAAAATGCTATTCTGGTGATCTCAAATGACTCAGAACTTATAGCAAATGTGCATGTCACTGAACCCCTGGGTAACAGTGACCATAATGTTATATCATTTATTGTCTGGTGCAAAAAACAAATATATACTGGGGCAACAAAAACCATGAATTTCAGAAAAGCTAATTTTAGTGCCTTGAGGGCTGCCCTTCAGAGAATTGATTGGGACATTATGTTTTCAGCTAAAAACACAGAACAGAAATGGTTGTCATTTAAAATTTTATTAAATCATTACTGTTCTCAATTTATAACCTGAAGGAGTAAATGTAGAAGTTCTAAAAATCACCCTATGTAGCTTAATATAGAAGTAAAGAAGTTAATAGGAAAGAAGAGAAAGGCATTTAAAAACTACAAATCTGTTGGGACAGAAGCTGCATTTAATGAATATAAACAGTAAAATAAATTTTGTAAATCAACAATCCAGAAGGCAAAGAAAGGAAATGAAAAGTGTATTGCGGTGGAGGCTAAGACTAACCCCAAGAAGTTTTTTAAATATATTAATAGTAAAAAGGTGCAGGTTGAGAGTGTTGCTCCATTAAACAAAGGTACCAGTATGGTTGTAACAGATACAGAAAAGGCAAATGTGCTAAATCAGTTCTTTTCTTTAGTGTATACAATAGAGGAGTCTGAATTCCCAGGCTTACTTCATAGCTGCACTGAAGGCTCAGCTGAATATAGTCAGTGGCTGACTCAGGATATGATCCATAAAGCTTTAATAAAAATGTATGTAAACAAGGCTCCAGGGCCTGATGGCATACACCCCCAGGTTCTAAGAGAAGACCCTATTTCTGATTTTCTCAGATTCGCTTTCATCTGGTATTCTACCTATGGATTGGAGAAAAACTGATATCATTACAATATTTAAAAAGGGATTACGATCTCAGCCTCACAGTTATAGGCCAGATGACCTGGATGAATGAAAATCTTCATAGTCATATAGGCCAGTAAGTTTGACATCGGTGGTGGGCAAATTATTTAAAGGCTTGTTAAGGGATCACATTCAAAATGTTGTCCTACTGAATGGCATTATGAGCAGCAATCAGCATGGCATTATAAAGGATAGGTCATGTCAGACAAATCTGATTGCTTTTTATGATAAGGTAAGTAAGGTGCTGGATAGTGGGAGGGCAGTAGATGTGATCTATTTGCTTTGCCAAATCGTTTGATACCGTGCCCCACAAATGACTGCTTTCTAAACTAAGGTCTGTTGGGCTCAATGAAGCCGTTTGCACATGGATAGGAAACTGGCTACAAGAGGTGGTTGTTAATGGTACATTCTCTGCTTGGAGTAAGGTTCTTAGTGGGGTCCCTCAGGGCTTAATATTGGGTCCACTTTTATTTAACTTGTTCATTAATGACTTAGGGGAGGGTATTGTAAGTATTGTATCAGTGTTTACAGATGACACAAAACTAGCCATCCCAATTAATTCCATCCAGGATGCAGAATCCTTGCAACAGGACAAACTGGCAATCTGGACAGCTAAGTGTCAAATGAGATTCAATGTTGATAAATATGCATGCATGGGGATGTAAAAATATCCAAGCCACTTATACCCTTAATGGGACTGCACTAGGCAAACCCATTATGGAAAAGGACCTTGGAGTCATTGTAGATGATAAACTTGACTGTAGCAAGCAATGCCAGTCAGCAGCATCAAGGGCAAATAAGGTCTTGAGTTGTATTAAAAGCGGCATAGATTTAAGGGAGGAGGGGGTCATTCTTCCACTTTATAGAGCACCCGTTAGGCCCCATCTAGAATATGCCGTACAGTTTTGGTCCCCATCACTCAAACAGGACATTATTGTATTAGAGAGGGTGCAGAGAAGGGAAATGTAGCTGGTAAAAGGTATGGAAAATCTTAGCTATGAGGAAAGACTGGCCAAATTCGGGATGTTTTGCTGAAGAAGAGGCACTTAAGGGGTGATATGATGACTATGCATAAATATATAAGGGGATCATATAATAATCTCTCTAATGCTTTATTTACCAGTAGGTCTTTTCATCTGACACAAGGTCACCCGATTAGAAGAAAAGAGGTTCCACCTAAATATTCGGAAGAGGTTTTTTACAGTGAGAGCTGTGAAGATGTGGAATTCTCTCCCTGAAACCGTTATACTGGCTGATACATTAGATAGCTTTAAGAATGGGTTGGATGGCTTTTTAGCAAGTGAAGGAATACAGGGTTATGGAAGATACAGTAGTTTATAGTACAAGTTAATCCAATGATTAGTCCGATTGCCATTTTGGAGTCAGGAAGGATTTTTTTTTTTTATTCAAGGCAAACAAGTTAGGGACCGCCATATGGGGTTTACCTTGACGTGATATGGTGGCTTTTCAACTTTATGATCATAAATTTGTAACTAAAATCCCCTGTTTTGTAAACTTTGAGACAGGGGACTAGGGAAGGTGCATTAAAACTAGCACTTCCATTATACTTAAATATACTATTATTTAGCCTTTAGAGTGCTTCCACATCTCCATTTTTTACGACGGAATTTTTTCCCCCTCTGAGGCAAATTGGAGAGGCTTCAGACGGGTTTTTTTTTGCCTTCCTCTGGATCAACCGGCAGATAGGCAGGTTCAAAAATTAAAAAGGTTGAACTTGATGGACGTGTGTCTTTTTTCAACCTAACTTACTATGTTACTATGTTATATTGGATACAATGGTATCAAAATGTATTGTTACAATTGTACCTTGTAACAAAGATGTGTTTCCGTGTGATTGAATCATGTTATAGGACATATGTTTGAAACTACTTGCTCAATTTATCAAAATTGTTTGGGACCTGTGATTTTCTGTAATATGAAGCACCTATACAAAACAGAAATAACAGAGTTCACCTTAAACCTCTAATGGTCAATGTATGCAATGTTTGTTTTCACATTCCCCATATCATCTGCAGTCAAATTTTTAAAATTTAAAAAGTGTAATATACTCACCAACACTGCTACATGTTTCACCATCTGGATTTAACACCCATCCCTCATAACATGAACATTTAATAATTTGTTTGTGCTGCTCACAAACTTGGCTGCATTTTAGATGTTTTGTGCAATAATCAACTTGGTCACATGTTTTGTTGTCAGCACTCAGGTGCATTCCTTGTGGGCAGGAACAGACAATTCCCCTTCCAGGAGCTATAATACATTGATGACTGCAACCACCATTGTTCAGTGAACATTCATCTGGAAGAAACAAATTATTTATCTAGGTAAATGCAATGCATATTTTATTGTAGCTATAACTTACTGGGCATTTCTACTCATTATTATAGATATGTCATAGTCCTAGCCCTGTGTGTTTCTGTATGTGGATCTATGTAATGGCACCTTAATGATTTTTACATTTTAGCAGAGCTTTAGGAAACTGGAAATTGGGCCAAGAGAAAAACATTATTGCCCCCCCCCCCTGGCATAACCATAATAGCAACACGCCTTCACATAAATTAGGTTTTGCCAAGTTAATGGATTAAGTACTGCTTTTGGGAATGACATACCATTTGATTATATTATATATTATCAGTGCATTTGAAGGTAATTATTATATGCTCTGTTCTATAATGGTAACTTACACTTACAATGTATTTAAGCATTATTTTTATTACACACTCAAAGCAAAGACATATTGCTTGTATTGCTGTCACTACTACTATTATGTCTCTCATACCTATAATATGGTGCATAAATATGCAGTAAAATACATATAGTGTTATTTGTTTAGGAATTGCCATAACAGCAGTTTGCAACAAAAAAACACCCTCCAGCTGTTTTTATACAAGTTTTTAGTTACACTCAAAGTTGTTTATAATCTCTACAACTGGAATATCATTTTTCTTCATCTACAACCCACCCCCCACCCCTTTTAATGGGATGTATATTTCTGGATGTACATTTATTCAATAGGTCTCAGTGGGGAATCATTTTATGATGATACATGAAAAGTATTATGGATAATTATTTTAATAAAACCAAAACATGGGAATTTGCTTCCGATAATGAACCAAACCTCAACATTTCTATCACAGTGGGGATCCTGGGCTATACAATATAAATATAGTATGAAGGGAAATATTTTATTGCACATATTTTTTGAGAAATAAAGACTTGATTATCATAAAGAGATTAATTTACTTAAAGGAGAAGGAAAGCTACGGAGGCATTTTATTGCCAATAGATTAGCTGCAATAGTGCAAGCTAAAATGCTATATTTATTCTGTAGAGTGTTTTACCATACCGGAGTAAAAAGCTCTAAAAACTCTCTGTTTGTTTAGGAAAGGAGCTGCAGTATTAATGTGGTGTGACATCACTTCCTGCCTGAGTCTCTCCCTGCTCTGGGCTCAGATTACAGTAGAGAAGGGAGGGGGCGGGGGAAGAGGATCAAACTGAGCATGCTCTTGCCCAGGGCAATGAGGTTTAAGCTGAAGGCAGGAAGTCTGACACAGAAGCCCATGTGTACACAATAGAAGGAAAGAAATGCAGAGTTTCTTTAGACAGGGAACTCAGAGCAGCATTACTTTGGGGGTTTACTGGTATATTTAGATGGACCTTTCTGATAAGGCTTACTTAGTTTTAACCTTTCCTTCTCCTTTAAGCAAAAAAAAACACTCAACAAATGTGGCTGTGATGAAGGAATATTTTGAAATAAGCTGCAGATGAAATACCACAAATATCTCCTTCATCTGATCCATCGGGACAATCTCTTCTCCCATTGCAAAGCTTCTCAGGCTGCAGGCAGATGGAGGTATCATTAGCACAAGGGTATTTGGGTGGTCCACAAATATAACCTTCACAATAATCCTCATCTGAATGGTCCTCACAATCAATATCTCCATCACACACCCATGCATTGCTAATGCATCTGCCTTGGAAAACAAAAAAATAATACACATATCAGAAACGTAGTGCATTAAGTTTTCCACTTAAAAGGAATAAGTGAATTTTTCAGTAAAACTTTTTTCTTTTCTTTTTTTAAATTAGAGATGCAAAATAATTTGCCGGTGGGACTGGTGATATTTTATTCTAATGACAATGTTTTTCATCTAACTGGTGTAACAGGAGAATATTATTTTGTAATTGTGATTTCATAATTTTAGATGTTAAACATCAGGAGGGGAGGACATACTAATGCCTACTTGATTCAGATCCACTTTAAATTGTATAACATTAATATCACCAATTAGTTGAGAGTTTTATTAATGATTTTATTAATAATATAAACACATATGCATTTGTGTTACTGAAGTCATCTTTACTGGAAGAACCTCAATTGTCATTACATTAGCATGAGGGAATTTTTGTGAAATAGCATATTTCTATTGATATGATACTGTACAACATACCAGGTGCTCTTTGCACACACAGAGGCACATATCATAGGGCAATGATTATGCAGGAACTGGTTTGATAGCTCTGTTTGAATCAGAAAGTTTTATTTGCCCTTTTGAGGCAAACAATATCAGTTTTACTAAACAATTTTTACTTTTGTCTTAATGACCTACATATAAAATAGAATATGATGGATAGTGATGAGCAAATCTGTCCCATACTGTTTTAATTTGCAAAACAACGAAAAACAATCACGAAACAGTAAAAAATTTGTGAAACGCATTGAAGTCAATGGGAGTCAAAATAATATTGATCTGCAACAATTTTTATGCGCACAACAATTTTTACTTGTACAACTTTTTGTCCAAATGCATTAAAGTCAACGGATGTCAAAAATTATTTTGACACGCAACAATTTTACACGCACAAGAATGTTTACATGCATAACTTTTTAATCCAAATGTATTAAAGTCAACGGGTGTCAACATTTTTTGATGCATGACAATTATTACATGCGCAAATCTTTTGTCATGGGGAAATTTTTGCAGCAGTTTAGTGAAAAAATTCGCAGGTGGCGAAATTCACTTCAAATCCATGCCTGTCGAATAAATTTGCCCATCAACAACATGATGGGGACATGATGATGGACATTTATCTTTTCAGTCTCAACTATTATGTAACTATAATTTTTCTTTGCCATTTTTTGTCTGTAAGCACTGAAAGAAGAAATGCCTGTATGATTTAATGCAAATTTCCGGAGAACCGGAGAAGAAGAAATTGATTTCTCTCCAATTGCTGCTTCACTGAGTTTGTAAAGCCAGTTTTGTCTTGTATATTGTGTTAGGTCAATTGCCACAAAAGTCACATGGGGCATAAGAGAGAAGAAATGAGTGCTCTGGAGTACAATTAGTCTACACACAGTGGAGAACAATTTGAAATATGTTGAATTCTTAAATGAAACAATGAACATGTTGTAGAGAAACACTATGTAAGCTATTGCATAGACCTTGGCACACAGAAGCAAGTTAAGCCCTTATTTAGGCTAACCATTCAGCAATCAGCTTGTGCATAAATTAGTTTAATTAGTGCAGCCTCTTAAATTAATATTCAGTGAACTAATTCCTTCTTAAATGCCCACTGAGAATTTCCTAAAAAGTGCCCCAGATAATTCTGGAGCCAATTTATTTGCAAAGTGCGTAGTTTTCATTATTTAAATAGCTAATCACTAATCACTAGTTGTAAAAAATTAACTATACCAATATGAACACCCTTTTAGTGCCGGCAGGTAAATGGGATGCATATTTGTTTGCCCTTTAATGGCAAATCAAATTGAGAGCTACTTTAAACTTTCGTTCAATTAATCGACTAATTCTTAAAAATAAGATGCACCCAATTTGTGTTATTGCACTATATTTTAATATTTACTTGAAATACTTGTGTTAGAGACGCTTGGCTTAACAAGGTTCATTTAAGACAAGGACATAAAATTGTAGTTTGCAGTTACAATGGCAAAAAAACTTTTTTTTTACTATTCATTTATTAGTAATTATCTTTATTAATTTCTTTAAAATGCTTTCGAGCATTCACCTCTCAGCCTTTCATACTCATATCTGCCAAGTTAAAATATACATCATACTGTTTATGAAAAAAAATGTATATACAGTCCCAGATTAAAGACAAAGGAAGAGTTATAAAATATTTATTTTGATAATTCCAATTTTCTCTCTAAACAGAGTTCTTCACAATATAATAATAATTATTATTATTAAACCATTTTATTAAAGCTAAGCACACATGAGTTTATATTGTCAACCACCTTGGATACTGTTTTAGACTGGTCATCCAATTTTCTGTGTAGGTCATCTCAATAAAAACTCATTGGGGCAGATTTACTAAAAGGTGAAGTGCCGTCACTAGCAACAATTAGCCAGAAATCACCAATTAAATTCAAAAGACATCGCCTTCAAAAGTCCTAACAATTAAAGATTTTTGGTTTAACACATTTTTTAACCAATTTGAGGGGCATGCCACATTTGTTTTAAGTTGGACTCATGTTTAGGGCACTAGAGTATCCCTTTAGTCTCTTTTTTTTTGCATCCTTGTAAATTTGCAATAATAAGTGGCCACTTCAATCATTTGAACCAAAATTTCTAAAAAAAGATGTCTATTCGACCTATACGTACCCGTCCTATTCAAACTGACCTAAGCATAAGAGTACTAACAAAGTTTGCTGGGCAGAATTGAACGCTAGCGACAGATTGCTAAGAAATGCTCATGCTGACAATTAACAATATTTGCCAGCATTCAGCTGCTGAGATGCAACTTTGCATTTTAGTGAATTAGCACCTGGCGAAGTGTGGTGGAGCCTTCACTGGCGAAAATTCACACTTTAGTGAATTTGCCTAATTGTGTGATATCACATGATGTAAAAACTGGTTGATTTGGATGTAGAAGGTTTTTGCTTTACCAAAAACCAGATCTGAAATTTTGGGATGAAATATTAGGAAACAATATCCATGGTTTATAGCAGTGATCCCCAACCAGTAGCTCGTGAGCAACATGTTGCTCTCCAACCCCTTGGATGTTGCTCCCAGTGGCCTCAAAGCAGGCGCTTATTTTTGAATTCCAGGCTTGGAGACAAGTTTTGGTTGCATAAAAACCAGGTGCACTGCCAAACAGAGCCTCAATGTAGGTTGACAATCCACATAGGGGCTACCAAATGGCCAATCACAGCACTTATTTGGCACCCCAAGAACATTTTTTATGCTTGTGTTGCTCCCAATCTCCTTTTACTTCTGAATGTTGCTCACGGGTTCAAAAGGTTGGGGACCCCTGGTTTATAGACTAGCTAATCCCAGAATGATCACCATTATTTGTAAATACATGTGATTGCATATGCTCAGCATTCTCTGTTTTTTTGCAAAGCTCTAGGCAACACCTACTAACCAATCAGATGTTCAGCATTATATATACCATAACTATATATGATAACACTTTACATCTTTACATTTGAAAAATGTCCAGTATGCATAATAGTTTTTATTTTTACTGAAAACAGATGAAGCTGTTGTGGCCATTTGCTACTGTGAAAGGGTAAATCAGTGTTTCTTATGTATGACTGTATTAATCTGCTAGCTCAGAAAACATCATATAAGGTCCTGAGTAGATGGTACCTGGTTCCAAGCCATAAAGCTATATGGAACCCTGGAACTAACCCTAATTGTTTTAAGAATATGCCACCCCAGGTACAATTGCACATATATTTTGATATTTTAAAGGGCAATATACCCAAATGTCCACAGAAGATCTTCTTAAACAAAACAATTGATGCAACTTTTAGAGCACAATGTGCCTTAATTGAACATTTTAACTGCCACTAAGCAAGTTATACCAAAGACTTGACTTACACCTCACTTACACTTTCTGGAGGTTAAAGCAAGAATCGATAGATAGAAGTTTTAATTATGCAAAAACTTACTAGCATACTTCTTAATAAGCAAAAACAATTTACGATGGTCTTGGACCTGTAGATTCAGTATCACCATCCAGGTGGATTTGATTGTTCCACTATGACTTATTTAAAGGTTTAGGATTGACCCATATATTTTTTAACATAGAATATATTTTGGCAGCCTGTTACTATTTCCCCTCTTTTCTTTTTTTCCCCTTTATTCTGGTTCTTTTATTTTAATAGCCCCACATCTGTTAATTAAACTGTTAATCCAATAACTAAAATATCAACTCTGAAATGCCACCCTAAAACTATTGTCTATAATTTAGATGAGAAAACTTATCAAAGAGTATACAAAATACTTTTTTCAATATAAAAAAATGCCAAATTTGAATAATACTTTTGAATGATTGTACAAAAAGTGGATATGCATTTTCCTAATCGTTTAATGGCTAAGCAAGTGAATAAATGTTTTATGTGAATTTGTTAAATTCAACAAATAGTTAAATAATATAATTAAGTGCACTTAATAAGACTTAATAAGAACTATTCCTCTAAATGTTACTAGCCTGTATTTACAGGATAAGTAAAGTGCGCAAGAAATGTGGCCATTATTAGCAAGTATTATACCAATACAAAAAAAAAATTCAATAAGTATTCTTTTTTACATAATTTTTTGTTTCTCAGGATCATTGATGGTAGGCTGCAGTAAACTGTACATAGTTGGCCTTTCAGACAAGAATGATAATTGGATTTATAAAATATACCTTCTTCTTTTGTGAAACATTTGAATTATTTACTCTATTTTAAGAATCACTAAAGAGGAAATACATCTCAATTATATTTCCACTTTATGGGAGCATTACCAGCTGTTTCAGTTACAGCCAAGCAATTGTCAGATTAAATTTATGGATGTTTACTTCCTATTCTTCTTAGGATATGTGCAAATGTAGCACAATCTAATGTACATGCCAAAGGCTTTGCAGGTGTTTTTCTTTCCAGATGGAACTGAAGTGAACAACAGTGCAATACTGTAAATTGCTTAATGCACGTGGAGAAAGCACTCTTACAACACCATGTATTGTTGAACTAAAGTATCTGAGATAGGGGAGATTGGGAACTGAAGTTCAAGTACAGCTGTAAGGCAGAAAGCTGGGTATTTTTGATACAAACAGTAGGTTCTTGTTTGAAATAAGTAAAGTCAGTTATGTAAAGCCTTATGCTTATTCTAAGCAATATTTGTGTTTGACTATGAAATGATTGTTCAAACATTAGCTGCCGTGTACAGTACAAGAAACAAAAGCAATTTATTTCAGATGAGCAATACCTGTATTTTTGCATGCAAATTTTGTTTTAGCATCACATTGACGTAGTGTTCCATTGCAGCCTCTCTCATCGCTACCATCTTCACAATCCTTTTCTCCATCACAAAGCCATAATTCTGGAATACAGTTCCCATCAGGATGGCACTGGAACTGTTTAGCTTCACACGCCCCAGAGACAGGAAAAACTTAAAACAAAAAATGTGATTGTTATAAAAATATACAATATAGTTTAGAGTCATAATGAATTTACAGAAAATGCTGAACTTAAGAATAAGAGAAGAACCTCACCACCTAATCTCCCGATATAACTATTACCTATAAAAGATAAAGTGAAAGTGATAAAGTGAAATGTAACAGTGATGGGCGTATTCATTCACCAGATGCAAATTTGCGTTTTGCTGCTAGTGAATAAATTTGCCGTGAAAATTCACCGGTGTCAAAGTTTTTTTTTACGCTTGCAACTTTCAACGGATGCCCATTGACTTTAATGGGTGCCAGCGTCAACTTCAACGCTGGCGCCAATTTTGAGGCTGTGGAATTGTCACCGGCATCAAAATTTCGTGTTTGGATAATTTTTCAACCGTTTTGTGAATTTCGTGGTGATGTGAAATGGGACAAATTCACCCATCACTAAAATGTAACATTTTTTTCTTTTTAAGAAGTAATAAACTAAAAATTATGATGATTGAACCAGCAAATGCAGAAGAAATAATTATTTAAACCATACAACTGCCATTTTCCTTGGAAAGGGATTTGCAACAACATTTGGCAGATTTTGTCTTCATAAGGTAGAGTTCTAGGTTCTGAAATCAAATCACTATTCATTAACATGCATATAAACAGTTGGTATTGTGCTACCATTTAAAGTTAATAATAAAAAAACAACATATACAAATACTTCTACAATAAATAAACCATATTATTGTTTGTCTTAAAAACTCCAAACCTATATTTCAACATTCTTTATTTATTTTTTTTAAATTCTTTGTTTGAAGTTTTATGAGAGGATGAGGGGATACAAAAAGCAAAAAGTAAAGAGGGGGTAAGGGAGGGGGTCAATATGTTACCATGTTCATATAATTAACTCATACAGTTTAACAGGAAAGATGACAACAAGTTGTAACTATTGAGGGGCGAATGTGCGAAATGCAAATTTTGACGCGGGCATCAAAATATTTTTGACGCCATCGACAATTCCGCCACAGCAACAATTCTGACGCCCATTAAAGTCAATGGGCACCTAGAATGTCATTGGCATCAGAATTGTCGCCGGCGTCAAATACATTTTGACGCCAGTGAATTTTCGCTGCAATTTCAAATTTATTCGACGGCAGCAAAACTCGGTAATCCACCGCAAATTCGTGCCTGTCGAAAATATTCGCCCATCACTAGTTGTGACTCAAAATATAGGTATAGTATGTATACATAACAATATATAATTATAGCACAAAAGTATAGTACTTTATAATACAAAATTATAGTTCTTGTTAATGGCAAGCATGTTACTATATTTTCAAATCAATGCCTCAATTGAGATAAGAGAATGCCTCTTAAAACTAATTTAGGGTTTTAAGATAGTTCAGCCAAGGGTACCATATTTTCCAATATCTTACACTTTGATTGTGTAGTATATGGGTTATTTCTTCCATCTGTCTAACATCTTCCATATTGGCCAACCAATGTAATGTGAGTGCCTCTAGTACTTTCCATTTCCTCGGTACAAGTGCCTTTGCTGCTTGTAGTAAATGCAAAGTAAGAGGGTCTGTTACTATTTTTTTAGTTTCATGGAAATAGTTCAGCATAATTGTCTTTTGTTTTTCTGCTCTTATATTATTACCTGCCACATGATTTATAACCTCTTATACCTTTTTCCAGTAACCATGTATAACTGGGCAAGTTAGACGTATATGTGTATGTGTTCCCTTGGAGCTGTTACATCTCCAACATAACCCTAAACTGGTAGGGTACATTTTTTTCAGTTTCGAAGGTGTGTAATGCCACCTTGTGACTTGTGCTTTTCTGGTTTTCACAGCTCTAGATGTCTTATTGATTGATTTGACAATTGTACTCCACGTATTATCAGATATATCTATTTTTAGTTTTTCTCCCATTCTAGACAAATAGATTTAGAGCTTTGAGGAATAGCTTCAAGTAATAGCTTGTACATTTTGGAGAGGGGTTGATTAATCTCTGTCAGTTTAGAGAAGAGTACTTTCCAATATATTTCAGGTCTATTCTTTATTTCCTCTTGCCTTAATGTACCCATGCAGCTGGTTGTATCCCCAGATGTCTCTGGGATGGGAGCTCCGCTTTTTTTGAATATCTGCCAGGGGAATCATTTTGTTTTTGATTGTTGCCTAGCTTTGTCTCTCTATTTACCCAATTTCCCTATCTTGTGAAAGACCCTTTTTCCATACTTGGTTGAACATTAAGGGGCATATTTATCAAGAGTCAAAATTCGAATTGAAAAAAATTTCGAAATTCAAAAAGACCAAACCGAAATTAAGTCAACTTTTTTTGGTCAAATAGGTCCATTTTTGATTGAATAGGTCAGTATTAGGCCGAATTCGAAGCATACGAATCGAAGGAATAGCATATTAGATCGAATTTGATTCGAAGTTTTTCCCCAAAAAAACTTAGATTTTTCAAAGTCGACCAATTGACTCCAAATAGGTTCTAGGAGGTCCCCCATAGGCTAAAACAGCAATTCAGCATTTTTTAAATGGTGAGTGGTGAATTTTGAAATTTTAAAGAGACAATGCATGATAAATTTCAATATTAGAATTTTTGAATTTTTTTTCAAATTCGAATTGAATTTGGACTATTCCTTAGTTGAAGTATACAAAAAATAGCTCGTATATGAATTTTTTTCATTCGAAAATTCACTTCAACCTTTAATAAATCTGCCCCTATAGGTTGGAGAATATATGGGGATTTTGTTAATCTAAACTTTATTTTGTTTTATGCCATATCTTCAATGTAGCCCCAACCAGGGGATGTTGTATCATTTCTTTCTTTTTTAACCCATAAATTGTTAACTAATGGGAAATCTACTATCAAGAACACACCAATCTTTTTTCCTATTTCCAGATACCCATTCAAAAACACGGACTAGATGCACTGCGATATAATAGAGGTAAGAGTTGGTTATGCCTAGGCCTCCTTTCTCTTTTAGAGAAATAAGTATATTATGCTTTAATCTGAGTTTTTTTCTCACCCCATATTAATCTGGATATTATGAATTTTACTGAAGTGAAAAAGGATTGGGTAGCCATTATTGGGAGCACTTGTATAATAGTTTAGGCATTAATACAATTTTAATAGCTTTTGTTTTCCCAAACCATGACAATTTTTAATTTCTCCCAATTACCTATTAATTTCTGAAAGGATAGTAACAGAGGTCAGTAAATATCTTGATATAGTATACCTACTGTATGTCAGCCCTTATTTTGATGCCTAAATATTTAAATTGTCGGATTTGCCCTTTTGAATGGAAAGTTTTGTTATTATGCTTTGGCTTTTGATTTTAAAGTATTTATATTCAGGATCTCCGATTTTGAATAATTCACCTTAAAATTAGACAGTTCTCCAAAGTTTCCAATAAGGGAGATCACTTTTGGGAGAGAGTTTGTAGGTTTTGGAATGTTCAGTAATAAATCATCTGCAAAGGTGACACATTTAAATTCTTGACTAGGGGAGATTGTGGATGCACACCTAAGGCCAATTTCAAAAAGTTTAAAGCCCTGTCTAAATGATTCAAGTAAATATGCAAGTGCATGTAATTTTGAAACAGGGTTTTTTTGTTACAAAGTTATGATCATAATTTTGATAAGCCACCATACCACATCAAGGTAAAACCCCTTGTTGTGCCTTGGTTTGTGCAATCGCTCTCTCTTAAAAGCCATAAATGCTAGCGGCATGGGAGGATCTAGCCGTGAAAAAACCAACGTCCCATTAGACACTTCTCTATGTACACACACACTTATTGTGTCTTTCATTTAGTTCTTCTTTACACTCTTTCATTCTATGCTTTCTTACATACATACTCCCAAATACACATACACTTTCCCTTACCACTACCATACACACCTTCACATTTCACTTACACATGTATACACACTACTGTGCAACTGCACATATCACTCTACTTTGTTTTTAATTACAACACCTGACTTCTACTTTTCTAAAATGGGCGTTGGTTAAGGCAGTCTCTCCCTCTTAAAAGCCGCTTAGCAGTTGGCGGGGGAGGATCTAGCACAGAGTTTGAAACCAAAGCACAGGAGATGTTTACATAAAGAATTGTTACTACAGAGAGGTAATGTACCTTTTTTACTATGACTAAAGATAAATAAGTTAGGGACCACCATGTGGGGTTTTACCTTGACGTGGTATGGTGGCTTATCAATATTATGATCATAACTTTGTAACAAAAAAAACCCTGTTTCAAAATTACATGCACTGGCATATTTACTTGAATTACTTAGACAGGGCTTTATACTTTTTGGAAATTGGCCTCAGGTGTGCATCCACAACCCCCCCATATACATTTAAATTCTTGCCCTGCTGCTATAATTCCTGAAATATCAGGAATCTTTCTTATGTGAGCAAGTAGGGTTTCCATAAACAGAATAAAAATAATTGGTGATAAAGGGTACCCCTGTCATGTCCCATTAAATATTTTTACCCTAGAACAAAGTATTCCAATAACTCTAATTCTTGCAGTAGGTTGTTCATATAAGACCATTATTCTCTTTCTGATTTCAGGACCAAAACCAACTAATGTTCTTTCAAGGAAGGTCAATGACACCCTATAAAAATCCTTCTCAGCATCAGTGGGAAGTATGATAGAAGGTATATTCTTTTTGGGCATGTTTTATTAGCGATAGAACTTTGGATGTGTTATTTTTATCCTCTTTTAGGTACAAACTCTGCTTGTTCAGTGTGGATAATGTCAGGTAAGTAACTTTTTATCCTATAACTAAGCATCTTAGCATATATCTTCATATTTATGTTGATCTAGGAGGTGGTTCTATAACTTGGACACAATTGGGGATCCTTATCTGGTTTAAGAATTATAGTAATGTGAGCCTCTTTGGCTTGTGGGTGGAATCTGTTACTTTGTGTTACACCATTAAAATATTCTAGATGAAAGGGTATTATTTATTTCTTAAATAATTTATAAAACAATGTAGCATAACCATCAGGTCCATGTCCAGGTCTCAGCACTGGGTAGCTTAGTCTTTAATTTGTAAAATGCCTGATAGTACACTTAAAAGGCTATCTCCATTGTATCGTGAATTTGTTATGTTTTTCCCATCTTTAATTGACATAATATGTGTTTGTGGTTGGATTATATTAATTGTCCTACTAATATGTTTATTACATTTGTCACTTAACTTATAAAATCTTTGTTTCATCCTCATATAGGCTTTCTGTACACAAAAATAGCTTGAAATTCGATTTTTTTTTTACTTCGAATTTTCAATCCAACCCTTGATAAATATGCCCCTTAATGTTCTAGGAATTGAAAATTTGATTAGTACCAGTGAGTGGTCTGATAAATGAGAACTACCTATGTTACATAGTACATAGTTACATAGTTAAATTGGGTTGAAAAAAGACAAAGTCCATCAAGTTCAACCCCTCCAAATGAAAACCCAGCATCCATACACACACCCCTCCCTACTTTTAATTAAAATTCTATATACCCATACCTATATTAACTATAGAGTTTAGTATCACAATAGCCTTTAATATTATGTCTGTCCAAAAAATCATCCAAGCCATTCTTAAAGGCATTAACTGAATCAGCCATCACAACATCACCCGGCAGTGCATTCCACAACCTCACTGTCCTGACTGTGAAGAACCCTCTACGTTGCTTGTCTCACAGAAATGTCTCACAGAAAATGTCATCACGCTATCCCATCAAATTAAAGTGTGAACATTGGTAGTATTTTATTGTTCTTGGGAAGGTTAAATGCATACAGTATGCACCCTCCTCCCCTGTGGATAATACAGCAACCCCCAGCAGACAATTAAACACATTAGGGGTCCTAACAATAATTTCCAAATGCTAAAAAAAAACAGAACAAACCCTACCACAGGTAGCGTAGGGCAGGCAGAGTATGGCACACACAGGGAGCATAGCATAGGCAGAGTAGGGCACACACAGGCAGAGTGGGGCAGGCAGAGTATGGCATACATAGGGAGCATAGGGCAGGCAGAGTAGGGCACACACTGGGAGCATAGGGTAAGCAGAGTATGGCACACACAGGCAGCATATGGCAAGCAGAGTATGGCTATGTATTCATTATAAGCAGAACGCTTAGCTAAAACGTAAGTTGTATGGCTTTTTCCTTATCAGAACAAAGTGTAGTACTTGTATAAATATCTAAGAACTTCAAACACATACTTTTATTAGTAATGCAAAAATATGGTCAGCTCTAGGGTTCTATGACCTTTAAAAAAAATGTTATATGGTCAGCAAACTCCTTGTCAAGTACATGTATTAGGTTCTAAATATTAAATTAGAATAGGAGCAACATTTTGTATGCATCTTCTAAATAACATGAATAAATTGCTGCATATGTTGTTTTTAATGTTTTTTTGAAGCTGGTATTCAAATTAATGAATAATTGTCAGAATAATCTTTTAAGACTTTCCATGTTGCTTCACTTTGATCTTGCCAAGTTGCATTTTGCCAGTAAACAGGAGGTGCAGCATAAAGTAGATCAAAGAGAAACCTGGAACATCAATTTAGCATGATAAGGGTGCCATTGAGTCTGTGATAAGTTATATTTTCCAGAGCTTTAGAGTAGAGTGCAGTGTCACTAGATTTTCCAAGAATAAGAGCATTAGGCTCTAAACATATGCTTTTTAGTGGAAAAATATATGCAAAAATTTAAATAGTACTTTTCAGTTTAAACTAGAATGGTGCTAGCCCGTTTATTTAGGGGAGAAGAAAAAGTGACAGGTAGGTAGTAGCTACAGTACTTTAGATATTAATTTTCACAAGATGAATACTTAAAATGGGAAACATGACAATAAATTAAAGCAGAGCAGATAGTGAAAATGAAAAATCATCATATGTGCCTATCTTTACCAATACGTACTACATTTGGCCACTGCTCCTGTATAAACTATAACAAACAAGGGAAAGTTTCAACAACTTTCCCTTGTTAGTTATAGTTTATACAGGAGCAGTGGCCAGCTCCATGTTGTAGCTCCCACCCCACTCAGCTATAGTCAGTTGATCCCACCGGTGTCTAATAAAAGGGCAGCCGAGTTTGCAGGTAAAACTTAGTCCCTTTGTCAAATGTATAATGAAGCAAAAGATTTCTTAATGAATCAGATGCAATTTGAGTGTAGGACTGGCCAGATATGGGATGACTTTGACGTAGTTGGCCAGCTTAAATATATTGCAATATATGGACAAACAATCACTGTTTTGTTTAAAGGGTAAGCCATTTTTAGTAGCTGCACAAAATGCCTCAATGTCTTAAATATATTGATAATGGGTTGAGTGCAGAACAGCTAATTATTGACAGAGTATAAAGTAGAAGAACAGATTTAAAGTAGAAAAAAATAAGAGTATTAATAGCACACTGATTTCCAGAAGGTCGGAAATTAAACTATGAGAGTTTTCTACTTATCCTTCTTATTTCGAGAAGTCAGTAGAATCTGTGAAAGAACCCAGCTACTTAAAATAATAATTGAAAGCACATGGTCAGCAATAAAAAGTGACATTTCTTTCTCTTGTTAACTTTATTTGAAATGTAACCAAGATATCACAAATGTTCTGCAGTAACCTCCAATTAAATTAACTCAGAGGGCAGCTGACTCCTTCTTTGCAACAAGGTAAATTTCATCAGCACAATGATTGACACTGATGGTAGATTACATCCAGTACAACCACAGTCTGACTCTTTAGAAAAAGATTTAATAACTAGGATCATGCAATATGATGTATATGCTTATGGTTTAATTAAAAATGCATGTATTTTATTTTCATTATAATTAATGTACTGCTTATATTCATAACCACTGCCTACAGGTGCATTGTATTTGTATTTGAATTCCTGTTCCCCATTTGGTTGTACTGACCTGTTCTAGAACAGTTAAAATGAGTTTCATCACTAAAGTCTCCACAGTCATTGTCACCATCACAAACCCAGTGTTCAGGAATACATCTTCCACTTGAGCATCTAAACTGCTTATCAGTGCATGAGACTGAACATCCCTTCTCATCACTGCCATCACCACAATCATCATCTGAAATAATTCAATGTAAACATATAGATGTAAAATGTAGAAGCAAACAGGTATGTCAATGAACTATTTTGCATTTGCATGTTCTAAATATTTAAGACAACGGTTTAGAGTACTTACATTTTCTCTGATGAGCACTTCTGAATCATTTTTAATGTGCCCCAAACTACTATATCAGAAGAGTCCAGCTGGCTGCCCCATGGCTAAAAGAGGATTAAGCATCTGTCTATACTTTTCTATGGGCTGATGAGTTAAATTATTTAAAGATATTGAAATATTTTACAAAGAATTCTACTCAACAGCTGCCATGTTAGTATAACAAAATGCCACCAAACTATTTATTAATAGTGCATTAACCATAATCTTCAATAGCAAACCATTTGCAAAATAAATGACATTGGAAAGCTTGATATTGCAAATAACATCATTAATTATCTCAGAAGTACAAACTGCATCCACCTACTTGTGATTCACTCTCAAAATAGACTGGTAATGACTAGACCAGATCTGTATTTCCATACACAAGTTATTCATTGTCGTATTATAATGTGTCTATTGTTGTGCTTATTTTAATCTGGCACAGATTTACTAAGATTCATAAGACATTCATGGTCTTTTCACTTGTTTTCACCAGGAAAAAAATGTTTTTGAGCTATCTACTATTCTTGGGAAATTTTTAATAAATAACCCAAAAAAAGTCATGTTTGTAAAAGAAACTTTGTTCACAAAATCACACCCAATTTTTCATAAAAGTTTTTACATATTACCTGACTTTGTAAGGGAACCCCCCCTAATTGTTAGTCAGACAGCACTGTAAGCACATTTTCTGTGGTTTTAGGTTCAGGTTAATAACTAGCATCAACCCTGAACGGTTTCTCTAAAAATTTTGGAATTTACCCAATTAGATTATCAAGAATGATGGAATCAGTTGGGACAAAATGTTGATCTCAACTGACAAATGTATAAACCATGGATAGCACATGGTAAAAGAGGCTCCTATTGAGGGTAGTGATTTGGGATCATCTCCCGTTAATTGGCAATGAAGTATCTCAGTAACAAAAAATGTACACTTTTGAATTTTTTAGGAATGATAATTATAATAATAAATAATAAAACAATTATTAAATTATGGAAAAATGTGCACATTTAAACTTGCCTGAATCACAGTGCCACTTATTGCTAATGCAATGGCCATTTCCACACACAAACTGAGTATCAGATTCACATGTCTGAGGTTCTGAAAAATAAAAAAAATAGTTAAAATGAATATTTAAGTATGCCCAAGGGAAATATATATAATTTATACTGTATATAATGTAAATTATTCTTATAGGACCAGTTGAAAATATTTACAGTCTCCTGTGCAAAAGCTAAACATATTGCTAAACATATAAACCACAATTTTTTCTGGTTGGGTTTTTTTTGCAAAACCTAGAATTTTTTAAGATTTATTATACCCCGAAGCTGCAAAAATTGTGAATCCAAAAATCTCAAACCTGTTGAGGTCATGTAGAAGTCAACGGGAGATGTCCCTTTTATATTTTGAAGATTTTGTGGTTTGCGCTTATAGGCTTATAGGTCTAATAGGTTTCTATATGTTACTGCACCTAGGCAAATTTTGTTTATATGTTTTTATATACAGTATGTATCCAAGATGCACAATGCCCATTGTTAATAAAGTGGGCAGATATCACGAGCAAGATAAAATATTAAAATTCTGTAAAGGTAACAGACTTGGATATTACAAGATATGTTATACTAAGACTGTATTTCTAAATTATTTTACCATACCCATTCTATATCATTTTAACATATTTTATATAGACATCCTCTATCATTATTAACATATACCCATCCTTCATACCACATACCCTTCCATTGGGTGTTCAAGGTGTGTTTTACTCATCTAGCCTTGACCACATAGTAAAAGTGCCAGTAAAATCCTCTAGGTATACCATTACAAAATTAATTATACTGGGTCAACATCATCCATGGGATTTTAATCACCATAGATACTTTTGCATCTGGGGTTATGCTGCACGCTGCATCTGAATAGGGGGACAAGGGATGAGGGAGGATACATATATGTTTCCCATGCCCATCCCTTATGGACATAGCACTGCCTAACACAAGCAGCAAATTATATATTGGAGAATGGCGGTCCCTATGTTCCATTCTGAAGGACAGGTACTTGTGGCCAGAAGACAGTGACTTATGCTGTACACCTTCCCACACTAGTAAGTAATCAAAAGCTCCTTCCAGGAGTCAGTTATGGAGGCCTATCAAAGGTCAGTTTTTAGTGGTTTTAGAGATTTTTGAAACCATGACTAAACTCACTTTATCTAAAACCACAAATGTCATGACATTTATTAAAAGAAAAACGGAAAATAACGAACGTTGGACTAAAAAAATATGAATACCTTTTCGAAAATTTAGCTTTTCGGAAAATTCCTAGCAAAAAAAAAAAAAAAATCTGAAAACCTCTAAAAGTCAGAATTGATTAGAAACAATCCGATAGGATTAATGCAGCTTTATTTATGCTGAGTACATTGTATTTTAATTTGGAGAATATTTCACCAACCAACCAGGGGACATTTGACCGCAGTCAAAGTCAAAGTTATCAACTTTTCCTGGCCAATTCATGACAAATCATCATGTACAAAAAGCAAAGATATAATCTGTGCAGGTTATGGTTATGCTTAGGTTATGCCGTGTCCTTTTCTGCTGCCATGTATGCAAAGGGGTAAGGGATAGTGATGAGCAAATCTGTCCTGTTTTACTTCACAGAAAAATTCACAAAACGCAGTCAATAGGCATCAAATATTTTTTGCACAACAATTTTTTTACGTGCGCAACAATTTTTTCACACCCCATTCAAGTCATTCAAGTCAGCGGGCATTTTTTCTTGTGACTAATTTGTCTAGACTACTTTTTTTCTCAGCAACTTTTTTGTCCAAATGCATTAAAGTCTATTGGAGTTTTTTCTTATGGTAACTTTTTTGTCTTTGCAAAAATTTTGTGTTTGTGACAATTTTGCCTTGGCAACTTTTTTGTCACAACAAGTTTTTTTCAGCACATTTTTGCAAAAAAAAATATATATATATTGCACGTGGCAAAGTGTGTAATTTCACTGCAAATCCATGCCTGGTGAAAAAATTTGCTCATCATAAAACAAAATACTAGAATAATATTTTTGCTTATGAGGATTAATAAATAAAACATTTGGTGGGGGCGTGGCCAACCTTGATGGAGGAAGCACGCGTTGACTAGGAGCTCCTCGCCTTAACAGGCCTTTTAAGCTCGAAATTCAGCAACCAGCTTAGCCAGCTAGACGAATTCGGGTCAGGTGTTATCGGAGGTGGCCCGCTATACAACATGGGCAAGAAAAAGCCGCTACCATGTCTCCATACCTTTAGAGATCACAGTCGCAGAAAACGAAGGCCGTGCGGCAAGATGGCGCCGAAAGATCTATGGCGCACCACGAGAGCGACTCACCGAGCGCTTCTCCTTCCTCGTTGCCGCCGGATCCCGAGAGCCCGCAGCTTCACCTTACAGGTCAGTCTCCTGCTATCACTACACCCCCGTGCCACCTGCAACCGGTTACTGCCCCAGTATTAGCGCAACATCTGGCGCAGCTTAAAGAGGCCTTGCAGGACACTATCACGCATACGGTCTCCCGGGCAGTCACCGCAGCAATCAGGGAGGTTCAAAGAGACTTAACTGACCTGGGTGAATGCACGGACAAATTGGAGACATATACTGATGATGTAGCTCAAAGGCTGGGACTTTTAGAAGACGAGAATTATACGCTGCGAGAGGAATTAACATACCTTAAGGACACCTGTGAGGACCTGGAAAACAGGTCTCGCAGACAAAATTTGAGATTTAGAGGTATCCCTGAGACAGTGGGGGGCCCTGAAATTGTGCAGTACTTGCAAGATCTATTTTGTGTTCTATGCCCCCAAGCGTCTTCAAAATTGTGGCTGCTGGACAGAGCCCACCGTTCATTGGCTTCAAAACCCCCAGACCACAAGCCACCTCGTGACATAATAGCGAGGTTTCACTACTACGAAGGCAAAGAAATGATAGCCTCTGCGACCCGCTCTATGCAATCTGTGGACTTTCATAACTGTAAGCTGCAGATATTTGCAGTCACTTTGGCCAAAAGGAGGGAGCTCAAGCCCATAACACAGAAGCTGAGGGAAAACAAAATTCCTTACCGGTGGGGTTTCCCTTTTAAACTGGTTGTTAACCATAGGGGCACGACACACACACTTCTGAACCCGGCAAAGGGAGGTAAATTGCTGTCAGCATTGGGGCTTCAATCCAAAAGCCCCACGGCTTCCCCACGACAATCTCCTGTCAAACCAGCACTCACTCCTCAATGGAACAGGGTTCCTACTTCCTCACTAGAACCCAGACTAGCGCTAAGTCCCTCTCCTCCAGCAGAAGAAGGATGAGTCTGCCTAATGGACCGCTCCACCTCTGTTTAATAAGTTATCAAAATTCATTTGGCAGGATGCTGACTAGGCCTGTGTTACTTCATCTGTTTCCTTCCCCCCTCACATTGAGCCGAGGGCTCTTTTTGGCTCATCAATGACTGTATTACCTGAGCCACGAAATTTATTTTCCGGACTTTCGCAATGCCAAATAGGCGTATCATCTACCTCTTTTGCTGCCGGATGTTCCATACAGTTAACCTTGTTTTTGTTTTTATTATTTTCAGCCTTGGTATTTGTTTTCTTTTGTTTATCTACATTCAAATTTCATTGGGTTAATAATGCATGCAACGTATCTGAATTTACAGTCAATGCTCTGTTGGGTAAATATTATGTGGGTTTTCAATCTGACACCAGCCATGAGCTGTTAGTTGTCGTCAAGCTGCTTTTGAGATATAGGGAACTCCCCCCATGTGATTCACCTTCCTGTATTAGTAAAGCGCCCAGACATTTTTGGATCAATTATGGTTAAGCTGATATCATTAAATGTCAAGGGACTGAACAGTATAACCAAAAGATACCTGACTCTTAAGGAACTGAGGCTTTCGAGGGCTGACATTGCTTTCATACAGGAGACTCATTTTGATGCATCTAGCCCCCATAAACTGAGTTCTAGATATTTTCCAATTGGTTACTATGCTTCCGGCAAGCATAAGAAAGCTGGTGTGGCCATACTAATCCATAAAGACTGCCCTCTTCTTGTAAATCAGGTTATTCGTGATCCTGAAGGACACTATTTACTGCTATCAGCCACCTATACAGGGATTCCAATTAGCTTGCTTAATATATACTCCCCCAACAAAGGGCAATACGCCTTCCTACTGAAGATCTTACACCAACACCTAGATACTCTCCACCCCTACTTAGTGATTGGTGGTGATTTTAATATGACTTTTTCGCAGACCATGGACCGTTCCCAACAGGCCCTGAATCAGGCGACCCACAATATGTCCAGAAAATTTAGGCAGCTAACACGACAGTTCTCTTTATTCGATGCCTGGCGGATCAATCATCCAACTGAAAAACAATATACATTCTAATCCAACCCTCACAAACTCCATACCCGTATTGATTATTTCCTAATTTCACATCCCTGCTTGAAACTTCGTTACTCCACTGACATACTTCCCATTACATGGTCCGATCATTCCCCCATAGTCCTGCAATTGCACCTTGCTACGCTCCCAGGCAGAGAACCACATTGGCGATTGAATGAGACTATCCTTCATGATGCTGACACGGTTCAACAAATTGAGTCTGCACTACAGGAATACTTTCGACTTAATACAAATTCAGTACAGTCCCTGCCAATCCTATGGGAAGCGCACAAGGCTACAATTAGAGGTAGATTCATTGCCCTTGCAGCACAAAAAAAACAGCTATATCTTGGCACTTACAAAACTCTACAGGCCCGATTACGCGTGCTTGAGAGCTCATACAACGCCCATAACTCACCCACTTTGCTGACGCAAATTTTACAAATACGAGGTGAACTGAAAGCAGCTAGATATAAAGAAATTGAGAAAGCTATGATCTGGACCAAATTAAAATATTATGAAAAAGGTGATAAGCAACACACACTTTTAGCGAAAAAACTAAGGGATCAAAAAGTTTCGACTAGGATAGCTGCCATCAAAACCCAGTCAGGCCAATTAACGTACAATCCTGATCGAATTGGGCAGATCTTTCATGATTTCTACCACAAATTATATAACTTAGACCTGCGCTTGCCAACTGGTACTGATTCAGACCTGAACCCTCTTACTAATTTTCTCATGGAAGCAAACTTACCAAAATTCATGGAATCAGATTTGCAAACACTTAACCAACCCATCACTCCGGAGGAAATAGCAGCGACGCTTAAGTCAATGCCTAATGCTAAAACTCCAGGACCTGACGGGTTTACATACGAATATTATAAGACTTTCCTACATATCTTCTCTCCACTTCTCACAAAACTTTTTAATGAATACCTTCAAGGTACCCCTATTCCACATACGGATCTTACTTCATACCTAGCTTTGATCCCCAAGGAAGGTAAGGATGCAACACTCTGTACTAACTATAGGCCCATAGCCTTACTAAATTCTGTTTTAAAATTATTTTCCAAGATCCTTGCTAACCGTTTTGCCCCCATTTTGCCCCGTCTCATACACCGGGATCAGGTGGGTTTTATACAAGGTCGACAGGCGGGAGATAACACGAGACAGACCATTGACCTTCTGGAAATTGCCCATAAGTCGAAACAACCAATGCTCCTACTTAGCCTAGATGCCGAAAAGGCTTTTGATCGCTTAAGTTGGCCTTTTCTATTTGCCCTTCTCCGCCATCTGAACCTTGCAGGTCCCTATTTAACTGCGCTAAAAAGTTTATATAGCACCCCTACAACATATCTCAAGCTCCCAGGTCAGGCCCACAGTCCTGTTTCAATCACCAACGGCATGAGGCAGGGTTGCCCTCTCTCTCCTCTGCTGTACGCCCTTAGTATTGAGCCTCTAGCAGCTGTAATCAGGAACAGTAAGGACGTCACTGGGGTACAGGTTAATAATGAGCAGTTTAAGCTGTCACTATTTGCTGATGATGTACTATTAACTATTACTAACCCTTTATTAACCTTGCTGTCCTTGCATAGAATACTGGAGGTATATGGCAGTTTATCGGGACATAAAATCAACTTGACCAAAACGGAAGCCCTGCCAGTGCAATTACCCCAAATGACCTTAGAAATTTTAAAATCTAAATTTGAATATAACTGGAAATCTAACTTCATTACCTATCTGGGCACGAAAATCACCCCTTCCTATAACCAGTTGTTTGGCTGCAATTTCACTCCTCTTATCAACCAAACGAAGTCCACCTTGCAACGGTGGAGTACTCATTCTCTTTCCTGGTTTGGGAGGATTGCTGCATTGAAAATGAACATTCTCCCCAAATTTTTGTATTTATTTGAGACGCTGCCTATCCCGTTTCCCCGCAAAACTTTTCAGGATATCCAGGCCTCATTTCATAACTTCATTTGGGGAAATAAACGCCATAGGATATCAAAAGCAACGTTAACCGCTCCATTGAGAAACGGGGGTCTTGGTGTTCCCTTCCTCCAGCGGTATTATGAGGCGTCACACCTCAGACAGATACTGGCCTGGTCTCATTGGGACTCTAATACCATCTGGGGCCATATTGAAAACGTACAGTCCTTAGGTAACCATCTTAACTACCGCATATGGTCCTCCAGTAACAAACCACATCCGTTATCTGATCTTCTGCATTCGACACAACATACTCTGCGAATCTGGTCTGCCCTTAAAGCGAAATTCAATTTAAAGTCGGCTTACTCCTTGAATACACTCTTCTTGAAAAACCCGGACTTCTATCCAGGTACATTGCAGGGATTTTATTCCAGGTGGCAAACCACATCTCTGTGCAGGGTCAAGGACTTGCTGACTCCCACTAACACACTCCTGACATATGGAGAACTCTGCCAAAAAGCCCCGCTGGCTCATCTTCGACTGTTTGAGTATTTCCAACTACGACACTTTTTGCAACCATACCTACAGCAGGCTAAAACTGCGACTCCTCTGCCATTTGAACTTTTGGCTAGATCGGGCTTGCCACAGAAAGGCTTGATTTCCAGGATCTACAAGATCTTGCTGGACACGCCACTGAATGAACGTCCCAACCATTCCTATATGGTCAAATGGGAAGAGTCCTTAGCGCAACAATTGAGTGCAGAAGATTGGACTGCAATCTGGACTAACGCACAGAAAATGGTCACTTGCACCAGACAAAAGGAGAGTGTATACAAGATACTTATGAGATGGTATCATACCCCAGATAAACTACACGCTTTGTTTCCAGACCACCCAAACACCTGCTGGAGGCAATGTGGTGATGTTGGTTCGTTGCTACATACTTTTTGGTCCTGCCCCAAATTACAAGCATTGTGGGGTGATGTTGAGAACTTACTAACCAGATTAACCACCTACAATTTGCCCAGAGATCCTTTAACTTACCTTTTGGGTAAGCCGTTCCCCCGACTGTCCAAACACTCCCAGATCTTAGTTAACCAGGTTTTAACGGCTACCAGATTAGCTATAGCGGCCAAATGGAAATCCACAGACCCCCCAACCTTAACTGAAGTGATAACTAGGGTTAACAGTAATCGTTTCTTTGAGGAGCGAATAGCTTTTCTTCAAAACACAACCCCTAAATACTTGCGGATCTGGTCTGTTTGGGTACTTGGGGGTCTGGCTGCCTGAGACACTCGTGCCTGTAGGTTAATTTATGATCTGTTTCCACTGATTCCTACTTTTGTGCTACATTGCTGCTATCTCAAAATGTGTTGTTGACCCAAGGCTGACTGTTCTGGTTTATTATATATTTTTTTTTTTTTCTTTCCTCTTTACCTCTGTTTCTCACTCATTTCCTTTCCTCTTCCCTCCCCCACTTCCTTCTCTGACCCCCCTTCCTTTAATCCTGAAGGAGCCTCACGGACCCTGTAATTGTTCAACACTGTTTGTGATGACTTGTGTTATTTTGTATGGCTCATGCTATGTATGATTCCTTTTCTTGCTAATAAAAACTATAAGTTACAAAAAAAAATAAAATAAATAAAACATTTATTCTACATTAAGAAGCAGATTTAACAAGGGTTGAATATCGAAGTACAAAAAACTTAGAAATTCGAACATCAAATTAAAAAACTTTGAATTCGAATATCGAGTTCGAAGTTTTTTCAACAAATTTGGCAATCCAGCAGTCAAATAAAAATTGTTCGATCGAACAATTAAATTCTTCAAATTGAACGATTCAAACAATTTTAGCGATAGATCGAAGGATTTTCCTTTGACCTCTAAAGACTTAGAAAATGGTTGTAGAAAGTCCCCATAGGCTTACATAGCACTTCGGCAGGTTTAGTTTGGCGAAGTATTAAAGTCGAAGTTTTTTTAAAGAGACAGTACTTCGATTATCGAATGGTCGAATATTCGAACGATTTTTATTTAGAATAAAAGTCGAAGTAAATTCGAAGTCGTAGTATCCTATTCGACGGTTGAAGTATCCAAAAAATTACTTCGAATTTCAATTTTTTTTACTAGAAAATTCCCTTGAATTCACTTAGACCCTTGATAAATCTGCCCCTAAATGTATAATAGCTTTTTACAAAGGTAATAACAAAGGTAGGTAAATTATAACTAACTTTCAGTCTCTCTTCTGCTCATGCTTCCATTAGGTCTGGAATTTGTGTCCTCACTGCATGCTGACTTCACAGAACTATCTTATCACACTGACTATGAAGATTTTCATTCATCCAGGTCATGGTATGTCTAGTATAGGTAAATATAGTTGTTTTAGATTTACCTATACTAGACATATCTTACCAATCTTAACCAGTTCTTTTAACCTAGAGCTTGACCACTTGGTCTTTACAGTAAGGGGCAGATTTACATAGGGTCGATTATCGAGGGTTAATTAACCCTCAATATTCGACTGCCGAATGTAAATCCTTCGACTTCGAATATCGAAGTCGAAGGATTTACTGCAAATAGTATGATCCAACAAGGGTTTTAATCCATCGATCGAACGATTTTTCTTCGACCTAAATATTGTTACAAAGCCTATGGGGACCTTCCCCATAGGCTAACATGGCACTTCGGTAGGTTTTAGGTTGCGAACTAGGAGGTCAAAGTTTTTTTCAAAGAGACAGTACTTAGATTATCGAATGGTCAAATAGTCGAAAGATTTTTAGTTTGAATCGTTCGAATCGAAGTTGAAGTCGTATTCAAAGGTCAAAGTAGCCAATTCGATGGTTGAAGTAGCCAAAAAAATCATTTGAAATTCGAAGTTTTTTTTATTCTTTTCCTTCACTCAAGCTAAGTAAATGCACCCCTTAGTAAATATTAGATTAACTTAAAAGAGTTGGACTTCTAAGTAGTGATGGGTGAATTTATTCGCCAGGCATGGATTGGTGGCAAATTTCCACATTTTGAAAATATTTTCTGAAAACGGTGGCGAAAAATTGTTGCGCATCAAAAATTTCCAAACGCCCATTGACTGTAATGCATTTGGACAAAAGAGTAGCACGTAAAAAAATTGTTGCTTGTGTCAAAATTCACACGCGTTGACTACAATGCATTTCACAAATCCTTCGCCATTTGCAAATTTTAATGACAAGGTTATAAGGTTGTCACTTGCATAGGAGTAAGTTGTTTGGATCACAAAAACTTGGTAATATAGTGGGTTCCATTTACATAGTGAATACAGTAGAACCCTGCTTTTAAGTTTCCTGAGGACCACACAAAAACAATGTAAATTACAAGAAAATTTAAAAAAAAGAACAATGCTTACCTGTACCAGACCAAGAATAATAGGAGTACTTTCTGGAAACATTTATATTCCAAGTACATACATTTATGGTTCTACTGTATTTATGTATATAGTTGTTTTACTGTGCTCATCTTTTTTTAGAGATGAGCATTGTGCATACATTTTTACAATGTGAGCAAGCACATATTTTTCTATGCCACCAAAGTTGTGGCATACCGTATATACTCGAGTATAAGCTGAGTTTTTCAGCACCCAAAATGTGCTGAAAAACTCTACCTTGACTTATACTTGAGTCAATACACAAAATGCTGCAAAACCGAAAGGCTGCGCTTCAGGAGCTCCTGCTCTCTCACCCATATCCTGGTGGAAGTTAGCTTCAATGATGGCTTCAGTGCATCATCAGGCAGCGCCAATGTCCTGTGTAGCCTGATGGGGCTTTCAGAAATGAAGCTGTGGGTGTTGCCATGGCTACCATATGAGCCACTCAAACTTCCAGTTCCCAGCGGATGATGCGGGGGCGCGCATAGTGGGGGTTGTGTTCTGTTGGAAGGAGTTTCTCGCTACTGATTAAAGGGAGTCAATGTGAATGAGGTGAAATGGTTGAACCCAGCAGACGATGCGGCTCCTCTAAAAAAACAGTAAGCATTGGGGTGGGTGGGAATGTGAGGAGATAAAGTTGTGTTGGAAGTAGTGATGGGCGAATTTATTCGCCAGGCGCGAATTTGCGGCGAATTTGCGGGATTCGCGCCGAGAGAATAAATTCGCGAAACGCCCACGAAAATTCGCGGTAAAAACGAGACGCTGGCGCCGTTTCGCGAATTTTTCGGCTAAGCGAAACGGCGCAAATTCGCCCATCACTAGTTGGAAGAGACCAGCCAGGAGTGGACACGGGGGGGGGGCCTCTGATACTTGGGAGTAAACTAGGACTCATTTCAGTCTTCACAAGAGTCAGAGCAGGCGGAATTAGCAAGAAAAGTGCAGGGAGTGCGGGCGAGTGGCTGCACGTTTGCATGTTACTGAGGGAGGAGGGAATTTGACGGGCTGTGGGAGGCTCTCATTCATTTGCCAGTGAAACTCGAGCTTAAGCCTCTGATCAGACTGCTGGAAGTTCCTAGCAAACCTGCAAGTCTGCCACAACCTTGCCTGCTGTCTCATTCCCTTTCCCTTCAATGAAAAGGAATGTTCTGACTCCAGGAACTTGCATAAAGAAATATGTTATGTTGTGTAACAGTTTGCAGCCCTCCAGCTGTAGCTGAACTACTACTTCCATGCACCCCACCCCACCAACAGTGCATTTCTCACCCTAGGCTTATACTCGAGTCAATAACTTTTCCCAGTTTTTGCAGGTAAAATTAGGTACCTCGGCTTATACTCGGGTCGGCTTATACTAGAGTATATACGGTAACTGGAATGGAGAGTGTGTGCATAAATATTTGCCATATTTAAAAAGCTCTTAAGGACAATTGCAGTGCGCATAAACATTCACAATTATATTTGCACATTGCAATACACCCATCTTGTAAAGCTTTATAAATATAAAAAACGTATAGGGCAAATATGTTCACTGAGCGAATCAAGCGTCTCTACATTTATAAATGAGCCCCAATAGGTGTTCTTCAAGAGAATATTTTCTCTTTCCTCATTTTCTTACTTCTAATAATACTAAGCTTATTTCCCAGTATTTTTGATCAATCTTCTCCGTTGCCTGATGCTATAAAGACAATTTTAAATATTTAATCTAAAATAACCCAAGGTAGTTTTTTTCCTCTGAACAGATTCATATTTCTTTACAGTTTAAATAATATTTCACTTGAGAGACTTCTCTACCCTGGAGAATAACAGAACACTAAATATTAGCCATTTATCTGTCCATGTGTGCATTTTGTAAATGTATTTCCATACTTATATTCTGCTGTATTTACCTTAATGTATAGCATAGAGTAAAATGATTTCACTTAAGACTTCTTTTATAGTTTATGGGCATACTTAAATTAATTATACTATTACTGATCTTAATTGTAACTTATATGGCAAATAGCTACTATCCTTGCTGCATTTATTTTTGTGTGAATGTACAGTGTGTGTGTGTGTGTGTGTGTGTGTGTGTGTGTGTGTCTGTGTGTCTGTGTGTGTGTGTGTGTATAAAAGAATATTTTCATTAAAAACCATATTTAAATTTGCATTTTTTAAAATGTTTGAAGTATGAAGGATCTGCATGACAAGGGATCTGAATGTCCAGCAGCCAGATTACACTGGTTTATGTTTAGAGATTGGCAGAATAAGATGCAGCTTTGATTGGGTGAGAAGTAATGAATTAAGGTAGGGGAAAGCTGGGCTGGGGGACAGAGGAAGAGAGGGCTGTGATGTCAAGGGAAGAAGCAGTTGACTTCCTTATCTTCTGAGCAGATAGAAACATTCCACCCACCCTCCCCCTTTTTTGCATATTTTGCAAAAATATCAGTAGTTTTTTTTCTTTATGTTCTCATATTAATTAATAACTGAATGTGGTTGTTTTTCTGAATGCAGTGTTATATTGTGGTTTCCGATTCTTTGTAAAGTATAAGGGGGTTATTTATCAAGGTCCAAATTTATCTCATTTCTTTATCTATTTATTTCTAATATCATTAGGCTTGCACTTTAAATATTATAAATGACCACTTTGCCATATTGAACCATCCTTTTTATAGACCATGATGTACTTGAATATGCATCATTCCCTCATGCCCCTTAAAATGAATAAAACCAACTTTCCTCTGCCCTTCTGTCCTCTGGAAGAATTTACTTGGCATCACAAAATTGTCCCTTATTTATTTATTTATACATAGTTTCCCTGTAAGCAAAAATGGGAACATTTCCAAATTATCCAATCATAACTAAGACCTTCCTTACCCTTTACAAAAATAAGTATTCAACATCCTCTTCAATTTGGGTACATGTTGATATCAATAAGAATTACATTTTAGCTGAATATTATATTGACAGTTAAGTGCATGCCTATGGGATTTACAGTGGGGTCAGTTATACCTATCCAACTTTTTGATTCCACTGTTTAACACACTAAACAGCAACCAAGTAAAATCTGTACTCTGTTATGGGTAACTTTGATGCTAAAGAATCACACTCCAATACAGGAGAGCATTAAAATCTGATTAAATGCATGAGAGTGCTCATCACATCATAATAGTGTCTGCTGTGCATATGCCTCAGACCTAGATTAAAGCAGTTAAAATACATCTCATTCTCAAGAACGTTGAATGAATTTTAGGGACTGGTGGCTTATAGAAATGCTGTGTTATGTTGAAATAGAGTAAAAAAATATCTTAATCTCAATCAATACACGAGACAAGCTAAATGAGCAGCTTTAAAACCCAATATCCAACATTAATAAAGATAACTCAGTTTTGGATTCTCAGAAGAGAAGTTGCTTTTGCACCTGGTATTATTCATAATGTAGCACCAATTTGCCAATGAAATCCATAGCAGTGCATCTGCCACTTCAACAAACTGTGTTCCATCTCTATGACTCTTCAGCTACTGTAAACTGTAGAATTGCTGAATATTCTAACAGTGAAGAGCTGCATGTTTTATTCTTTGATTAAAGTGGCCACTAAACATGTAAAAGACTCACCAATGAATCGGTTTTCACACTGTTGGGCTAGATACAATTCAGTGAGAAAAAATTATCTCATAGTTTATCACATGAAAACTCATGGACGAGATTCAATTTGAAAAAAAAATTCTCCAAATTCATTTCCATTTTTCCCCATAGACTTTAATTAAAACTACATGTATGTTTTATAGATTTTTAAGACAGTAGGGCTCATTTATAAACTTGATTGGTTCGCACAGTGAATATATTTGCCCTGCACATGGTTACATTTCTAAAGCTAAGTATAAATCTGAGCTGTATTCAAACAGAATTGCTAATTTTTTTTCACACTAGGAATGTCTATAAGAGCATATAAATATGGCTAAAATTGCAAATTGTGAATATTATGTGCACGCTTATGAAGCATTTAAAGTATTGCTTCATATTTTTTTTTTTTTTAAAGTTTCTTTTATTCAGCAAAAGGCAAAGTGACATATCAATACACATCAAACAGACACGTGTGATCAAACATGTACAATCCACACAATAGAAGACAGTAGGCATTAAAATGAAGACAGTACGGTCATCAAGGACAGGTTTAAAGACAAAGCAATCACTGAACATTAGGGTTAGGATATACCTCAAGCCATCTCTCCCAAATCTTCTCAAATTTAGTTGAGGAGCCCCGCGCTTCATAAGTGAGTTTAATAAGTGGTAAGGTGCGGTTAACCAAGGCAATCCAATATTGGACTGAGGGAGGTGCAGGCTGAAGCCAATGAAGTATAATGGCCTTTTTAGCATAAAACAGCAAAGTACGGTACAAAAGTTTAACGTGATTCTGTGGAACCATATCTCCCACTACCCCCAAAAGACAGGCTTCAGGAGAGAGGACCTGAGGCAGCTCCAAGTCATCACTCATACATTTAACCACCGCACGCCAAAATCGAGCAATCTTGGGGCAGGACCACAAAATATGTAAGAAATCTGCGGATGGGTCTTGGCATCTGGGACATGCTGGAGATTTGTCGGGGAATATATTATGCAATCTGAGGGGTGAAAAGTAATAGAGGTGGAGAACTTTAAAATTAATTAACCTATCCCTAGTAGAAATAAGGAAACCATAGCTAGAAGCGGTGGCTTCATCCCAAATATCATCATCAATCACTGGTAGTATTGATTGCCATTTACGACGGGCAGAGTCAAATGGAGAAGGTCCTAGGTCTTGCAAAGCTCTGTATAAGTGAGTAACTAGCTGTCTCGTACTCTCCACTCTAAGAATATCTTCAAACCGAAAAGCATGATAAGTAATTGGACCAAACTGGGCTCTATAAGCATGCTGCAACTGCAGAAAATCGGAACACATTCAAACTCATAGGAGCCACAGAATCTTGCAGCTGCTGAAATGTTGGAAATGACCCATGTTGTAACAGGTCTCCAAGAGTTTTAATTTTACGAATGGGCCAGTATATAAAATCAGGCAGATGCCGAAGGTGGGGAAGATGGGAATTGCCCCACAAAGGGGTGTATGGAGTAAGCAAGGGATTCGACAGGCGCTGCAACCTCCTTGCAGTCTGCCAGGCATCATAGGGGGCCCTCAATACAGGAGGCAAAATAGCAGAGTCCTTTAACTTCCGTTTAGGGCAGTGGCAGAGGGATTCGACCGAACCTAGGATAAGGGAGTGAAATAACATATTGGGGTCTTCCGGATTAGGGACCAGCCATTCATGCACATGTGACAGTTGTGCTGCTACATAGTAAAACCAGAGATGCGGGAGTCCCAGGCCCCCATTCGGGACAGTAGCTGTAAGAGACTTCCAGGAGATCCTAGGGCGTTTATCCGCCCATATAAATGAGATCAAAGCACTATTGACTCTGCTAAAGAATGATTTAGGTATCTTCGCGGGAGCATTTCGAAAGAAATACAGAAATTTCGGTAGGAAAATCATTTTAAACAGATTAATTTTCCCCCATAAAGTCAAAGGGAGACCCTTCCAGGAGGTTGCCGTTTTGAGGAAGGTACCAAGCAATGGCAGCAAATTATCCTCAAGGAAGGAGGAATCCTTGGCAGTTACAATAATTCCCAGATATTTAATTTGGTCAGACCACTGTAATTGAAGAGACGGGGGTCGAAGGACAACAGGGACAGGATCCACCGGCAAAATGGAGGATTTATCCCAGTTGACCTTCAAGCCCGAATACGTCCCATATTCTTGGATAAGGGAAAGGGCATTATGAAGGGAAGGGCCTGGGTCTGCAAGAAATAGCAAAATATCATCCGCATACAAAGCAATGCGCTCTTCACAGGTTTTGTAACGGAGTCCAGAGATATTGGTAGCCTGTCTAATCATTATGGCCAGAGGTTCAATTGCCAATGCAAACAATAAAGGAGACAGTGGGCAGCCCTGGCGGGTGCCACGATACAATGAGAAAGGTAGAGAATTGGAGTTATTAACCCTAATCTGAGCCTCTGGATGTGCATAAAGTAACTGGACCCAAGCTATAAATTTAGGACCAAAGCCAAATGACCTGAGCGTCTCCCACAGAAAGGACCATTCTACCGTATCAAACGCCTTAGCAGAAAGTGATAACCTTAATCAACCGGGTGGCCAAAATTTTCGCCAATATCTTGGCATCCGTGTTAATAAGTGATATAGGGCGATAGGAATCACAGGATTCAGGGTGCTTGCCCGATTTATGTATCAAAATTATCAAGGCCGAATATAAAGAGGGAGGGAGACGGTGGTCAGCCAAGGAAGCATTGTACATAAGGAGTAACTTGGGAATTAGGTCTTTAGCTACAGTTTTATACCACTCAGCTTGGAGACCGTCAACTCCTGGTGTTTTATTATTCGGAAGGGAATGTATAGCCTCCGAAATTTCTTGGACAGTTATATCTGCTTCTAGGAATGCGACCTGAGGGAAATCCAAACTGGGGATAGGGAAGTGACTCAAGTAAAGACCAATGGACGCTGGGGATTTAGTTATATGAGATTGGTATAGAGAGGTATAATACTCCTGAAACGTGGAAACGATTTCTTCAGGAGAGGAAGTAACATCTCCATTCAGTTTCTTAATTCGAGGGATCATGGTAGTGGGCGTGGAAGTCTTAGCCAAATATGCTAGTGTTTTCCCACTCTTCTCCCCTTGGTCAAATAGACGCTGGGTAGCATATAATAATTTCTTTTGGGTTAAGGAGGTACGGGTGAGTTCCAGGGCTTTTTGGGCCTTACACAAATTATTGTGAAAGAACTCCGAAGGCCGATCTACAAATTCTCGCTCAGCAGCTTGAAGCTCCCTTTCGGCCAACTGAATCTCCTGTTTAGCGTGGTTTCTAGCCTGTTTAATTGCAAATGCTATGGACCCACGTGCTACCGCTTTAGAAGCCTCCCAAGTTACAGCAGGGGTGGACGAGTCCCCATTATTGGTCCAATACTCAGTATATTCCAATACCACTTTCTCTTGAACTATCGAGTTTTTCAACCACAGAGGGCTAAGGCGCCACAGCTTGTCAATGGGTTGACTATTAATACATATGGTTAAAAGAAGTGGGGCATGGTCAGAGAATGCCCTGGGAAGGTAGGAAATCTCAGATACCCAGGGTAGGAAGTCTTGTGAAGCCAGAGCCAAATCAATCCTAGAGAGTGACTGATGCGTGGCTGAATGACAGGAAAATTGTCTCGTCTGCGGATGTTTCCAACGCCACACTTCAGTCAATAACATTGACTGATGCGTGGCTGAATGACAGGAAAATTGTCTCGTCTGCGGATGTTTCCAACGCCACACTTCAGTCAATAACATTCCCTCTGCCCAATTCGCTAGAGGAGTAGAGGAGTGGGTAGTATGGGACAGCTTATCCAATTGGGGAATAAGGGGAGAATTGAAGTCGCCCAATAGGCAGAAGGGGGCCGGGGGAAATTCCAATACCTTCTTAAAAATTACAGATGGAGCCAGAATGGATTATACATTTGTCGCGCTGTAACGGTAGATAAGCGCAGCTAATGCGAAATCCTACATGCGTTGCGTTTACCTGCATGTAATACAGAGTTGTGGCCACTAGATGTCACCAAATGCTAGTTATAACAAACCACATTACATATGGTGGCTTAGTGGGTAAAGTCCCTGCCTTTGACCAGTGTGTTTAGTGTTCAATCCCCAAAGTCAAACCAAGTTAAATTCTGTTGTCACTTTCAGTGCAATGAACCATGTCCCAACATTAAAAAAAAATATTTTTTTGGTGGGGGGTGGGAGACAAATAAATGGAAAAATAATCAATGGGCTTTTGTGACCATAATTCTAGGCATTAGTAATTTGCATAGTACTGTATTAATACTTGGTTGAGTACTTTACCCCCCTATAAAAACAAATAATAATTATAAAAACAAATACATACATCAATGTTTTATAGAACCTTAAATACAGCAATATTTATTATTATTTTTTTTTAACTTTTTAATAGCTGTATGTATTAGCCTAAAAGAAACGTTTTCAGCACATGCACTAGATCAGAGGCTTCATAGCCTTGTGGTTAAGTGACTGAACTTTGAAACTGAAGGTCATGGGTTCAAATCCTAGATTTTCTTTTCCCCCTTCACAATCATGATTTTTTTTTTTTTGGTGTGTGGGACACTGCTAAATCAATTGAAATAAATATTCCATATTCCATGAGAGACATACTCACGACCAGCAGACATAGAAAACTGAAAACAGAAGGCCTCATGGATCAGCATTACCACGACGTGGAGAACGATGTCGCAAAGCATCAGGGATATTAGCCTCTATCCATTGCATGACGGCTTCAGGTTGGTCAAAAAATACAGAAGAGTCACCAGTGGTGATGCGGAGCTTCGCTGGGAACATCAGAGCATACTGAACCTTGTGCTCACGGAGTATCCGACGAACTTCTGTGAAGGAGTTGCGCTTCTTCTGAACAATCGAGGAGAAGTCAGGAAACAGTAGAATCTTGGCATTGCCTTGCATAATATCACCCTTGGAGCGCGCCTCCCGAAGAACAGCATCTCTATCCTTAAAATTAAGCATTTTCAGGACAACCGCCCTGGCTGGGGCCCCTGGAGGAGGCTTGCGCGCTGGGACGCGGTGGGCCCTTTCAATAGCAAATTGCGGAGAGAATATGTTAGGGCCAAGCTTATCTTTGAACCACGACTCCAGGAACAGCTCCATATGCGCGCCCTCTGTTCCTTCTGGTAGGCCAATAATCCGGAGATTAGATCTGCGTTGTCTATTCTCCAAGTCGTCAACATGTGCTATCAGTAACTTCTGATCATGTTGAAGTCGTTGTATTTGGTGCTGGAGAGGATGCACCCCATCCTCTAAATCACTAATGCGACGTTCAGCCTCACCTGTGCGCTCACGCAGCTTCTGCATATCATGGCGGATAAGGGAGAGATCCACTCTGATCTCTTCGATCTTGGACGTAACCGTGGCCGTGTTTTCTGTAAGTTTAGCGGATAGAGAAGCTTTCGATTCGGATATCGCCAACATCAGCGAATGGAGAGAGGGCTCTGCCGACGGCCCCGCAGGGCACTCAGCCTCCGAGGGCTCAGTCGCGGCGTGTGACGCAGATTCTGGCACAGGATCCAAGGCCGCGTCGCCATCTTGAGAAACGGCTCTGGCAAAAAACTTCTGGACACTGTCCGCCTTAGGTTTCGTGGCACTTTTAGGAGGCATGATGCGGTGGCAATGCAGTAAACTTACAGTCCAGGTAAGTAGAAAGGTATATGGCAGCAAATAACAGCACAGGATCAGTGAAGGTACGGGAGCTCTTGCTACCCACGTCTGCTCTCGATCACATCCAAGCTCCGCCCCCATTGCTTCATATTTTAAACATATTTGGCTGCTAATAAACCATGTTAATACCGCTACAGAGATTAGATGTATGTACCAAAATCTACCAAAAAAGATATTGTCCTCAATATCAATGCCTTTGATATATTGATAAATTGATTTTAAAGGGGACCCGTCACCCAAACAAAATTATCCAAATCCTATTTTATCATGTTAGTCAAGCAAAATTAACTTTAATTACACTGTATAAATTATTTGAATATTGTTTCCATCAGTCTGGGAACTCATAATTATAGCAACCAGGAAGGAGCCATTTTGTGGACACTGTTATTAAGGCAAGCCTTGTATCATCTCAGAATCTTGTTTGTGCACCAGGGGACAGGGACCCAATGTCCATCCCCATGCCCTGGTTACACAATTAAATGGTGAAGAGAACAGGGGAATGTGGGGTGAGCAGTGACATCTAGGAAGTGCTGAATGGAAAGTGAAAGTAATTGCTTGCCCCGCTTCTATGCCTAGGCATAGAGGCGGGGTAGGCAATATTTGAATGACAGCTGATATTTTTAAATGAGTTTACAACAGCTATGAATGCTTTAATAAAAAAAAAATTGGATTTCATATTTAATTTAAGAAGGACTTTTATTATACAGATTTTTATGTCTGGGTGACAGGTCCACTTTAACTCAGGTCAATGGTTTCATGATCAACAATATTTAACCAACAAATTACAATACCACAAAATGTGAGAAACGCTTTGCAGCATTTTTCACACTTAAAATTCTGACAAAAAATGCGAGAAGTTCCACATTTTCTTTTATTTCTGGGTATTTTGCTTTTGAAGTGCCAAGACATAAATAATCCATTCTGTTTTAAAACTCTAACATTAATCATGACCATTTTAAATATACTGTAAGCAGCAAGAGATAATAATCTTTTTTTAATGGGCTATTGTTAGTGTATATACTGGCTTCCAGAATTCTGTTCTGAGCACGTTTGTGTGGCTACATTTATATCGAGATAAACAAATTGTGAATATATTGGTAGTTAGTTATACTGAAAATGAAAATTTTATTGACTTAGATTTTCACTGATATAACAAATCGATTTTATAAAATGAAAACCTTAGAAATTAGATTTGAAAGAAACCATAGATAAAGCTTACCATCCTGATTTGGGCAGGTCTTAAATAGGCTGGTTCATTAATAATAGTATGCTGTGTTTGGTGATGGATTAAAGGGATAACTACATTTAACTGGAACTGGCCAATCATAGCATAGCATACAAATGAAATATTTTAGCTTTTCATCCAGGTATGGCATGAGTTTATTGTTAAAATGCATATCTGTAGGGCAGTGGACAATTTTAGTAAATTTTGTGATTGACAGCATTTCAGCAGGATTCAAAATAATTCAAACCTCTTTTCATTTGAGATGAGGTTTAGGTCATAGTGCTCTGCTGTTGAGCTGCCCCAAGCACTAATACCTCATAGAAAATGAAGGTGTTAGACTGCTCAAAGCACATTCTGATGAACTGACACATTTTACTGTAGCAGCTTTGATAAATGTAAGTTGATTGGGAAACAGATCAAACTTCTGGGAATTTTTCTGGATTCCACAATTTAATAATTTAGACGGCCAAATATTTAGCCAAAAAATTTTTGACGCCGCTGACTATCTTGGCGCCGGTGACAATTTAATGCATGACCATTTACTTTAATGCAATCGAACAAAATAGGCGCACGTCAAATTGTCGCCAGCATCCAAATTGTCCCCGGTGTCCAAATTGATGTTTCTTCACCGTTTCACATATTTCGCAGGAAATTCTCAATTTGTTCAGCTAAACTAAATGGAACAAATTCGCCTATCACTAGTCTATACCCATCATGTCTATAAGGTTTCTTACACATGAGTGTAGCTGGCACATTTCATTGTGGTGAATCATTCATTCATTCCTCTGCAAGGGAATGCATGAGTTAGCACAGCCCACTGTATTTTTCATCATTTTATACTCATTGTGCTGCAAGGGAGTGCCAAATATGGGAATCTAGGATATATTAATACCTTGAATTTGTTGGTGCAAAACCAATGTTCATCGTTTATCCATTCTTTTTCAGGTATACAGAAAGTAGAAATCCTGTAAGTGCCAACTGCCAACTTTAACGCATCCAAGGAACTAATGAAAGGCCTTTACATTGGGCAATGAAAACTACACAAAGAGCCTGGTCTATAAGTTTAAACTTCTTATGTAAGCAGCAGAAAATACAAATGAATATACAACGGCTAATATGTTTTCAAGAGTTGCCACGGTGATGCTTGTATTTTATTCACAAGATAAAGTTGATGACCTCCCAGTATCTACTCAACAGTACTTAAACCCTATATTTAGTAATTTAGTAACTTTAGTAATTTGCATTTGCTACTGTTTCATTCATTTATGAATAACATTGTGTAACAAATGACAAATCATGCCATTTACAGAATAACTTCATTAAAAAGTAGTAGTGGTAACATTTGGCATCAATCTGCAAATCAAGCTGCCAAAAGAACTTACCACATGAAGCCATTTCATCGGAACGATCACCGCAATCATCTTCTTGATCACATAGCCAAGACAAAGAAATACACCGACCATTGTTACAAGAATATTGATGAGGCTGACAGGTCTTTGCTGCAAATTGTGAACATAAACAATGCACAAACACAAGTCAGTTTTACATCAATCAGCCTGTAAGTTTACAATTGAGAAATGCTGCTAAAAATAATAATTGCACTGCAATTTTATCATTTAAAAAGTACAAGCAAGTGACAGAGAATACAGGAAGTCTCTCTCTTATTATTAACTGTGAGTAACTGGGTGTTAAAGGGGTTGTTCATCTTCCAAACATTTTTTTTTTCAGTTCAGTTGTTTTCAGATTGTTCCCCAGAAATAAATACTTTTTTCAATTACTTTACATTATTTGTTTTTTTTACTGTTTACCCAAAATCTAAGTTTAAAGTCCCTGTTTCAGTCTGGCAGCTCAGTAATTCAGGCACAGACTCAATTTTGCATTATTCAGTTGATACATTTCTGAGAAGCATCTCTGGAGTATTAGCAACTATTGTATCAATTTCAAAGCAGCTGCCTTTAATGTAACTCAGGGATTCTGCTCAGCAGGGACAAAGATAAGAAATTTAGAACAGTTAACAGGGTCGGCGGCCCCCCCTCCCAGAGCATCTTCAGATGGTGAAAAATTACACTTCACACTTCAATACACTTCAATGATGCACGGCAAAATTTCTGATATTTTGGTCGGTGTATAATTTCAACTCACCAATCATGCTGTGTTAGACAGTTTGAGATTATCCTCTATTCTCAGCAATTAGAATTTAATTAAAGCACTGGGCAGGGTTCATAAATACCAGTGTATTGTTGTGCATTTACAAACACATGCAGAGCATGTCAAATGCACATATTGTGTTTAGATTTGATGTTGTGATGGATGATTCAATAAATGTTTTTAAGAGTGGCTTGGATGATTTCTTGGGCAACCATAATGTCCATGACTATTGTGATATTACAATCTATTGTTAGTATAGATATGAGTACAATATATATAGTTTGTGGGGGTATGGAGGGGTCAGTGTGTGTATGTATGGTTGCTCAGTTATATTTGGAGAGGATAAACTTGATGGACTTTTTTCAACATTATTTAACGATGCAACTATGTAACTGTATGCATTTCTCAAACAGGCATCCAAGTTGATCCAACACAAAAAAAGCCCCTTTATTCAAGAGCCCTTTACTGTAGAGTGCAGGAGATAAGTTGCCCAGAGAAGCAGCGATTTATCGCTATCGATTAATCTCCTGGTGTGTCACTGCCCTTAAGATGAAACTTCTGAAAATTCTGGAAAATGGAGGGGGATGTCAGACATTTTGATTTAGGAGAAGTTGTTGTGTTGGACACCCATGTTCTTTAATCATAATAAATAAACAACAAATGAATGACTTCATGTAAAGTATAATTTCAGTAGGTGGAATGCATTCTGTTAAAATTCCACTTAAGCATATGCTAGACCACTGCCAAAATAAATGAACTGTTTTTCTCTTTTAAGAAAAGCAGAACAGTTGTATTCCTACTATGTTTTACTCTGACTACATTTACATAAATTTAGGTAATCATCAAATGAATACAGAAGAGGAAGAATTTGGGTGATTGTAAGAAGGAGTCATTTGCATCTGATTTGTATCTCATCACCTATGCCTACTTGTTACTCCTACATAGTATGAATGTCACGTAATAAGGAAAGAAGACAAGGATTGATATTAAGAAATGTTGAAATGTTATAGGGGGAAGTAGTAAACAAAATCTTATCATGGTCTTTAAAAATGACCTAGTGAATGTTAATTAGTCAAATAATTACTCTGTCAATATATATGGAGTATGGCCAAGATCAACAGCAATTGCACCATGCCTAAGACAAGGTTACACTGAACCCATGACATTCAGGTGGGATTCTATTTTATAGGGGTAAGCATGAAGGTTTATACACATTTTGGTGACAGCAGTTCTGAAATACAGTGTAGCTATGGTTTTGCCAATAGGGAGTTGGTATGGTACTTTACTGGACCACCCCAGTTCCCTCTAATGCCTTATTGCTACACTGGTGAAACATCAAAATAAGGGACTCCCTGCTTGATACAGATTCTACACAGTACTGTACTTTAGGTACTGTGAAAATTCTCTATGTTCCACTTTATTCATAGAAGGTAAAGTATAAACCAGAGTTTCTGGCCCCCTCTTCCTTGCTTAGAAGAATGGTAAACCATGTCCACCAGATGCATGAATAAGTCATTTGCCAGAAATAATTATAATGTAATTCCCTGCCTTGCATCTTTATGGGAAAACCATGGGTGACATTCAATTCAGTGAGAATAAAATTTTCTGAGTTTGAGTTGAATTTTCATAAGAGAAACCAAGAAATATGTTTTTTCATGAAAATATATCTGGTCCCTTATGCTATAATATTCACTACATAAACGTGTTGCATTGCCTTCTGTTTTGAAAGCTTACATGGGGAGTGTGAGGGAGTGAACCATATTCAAAACAATTAAAAATAAAGGCACTGCAAGTCAGACTAATATGAAAAGCTAATACATATAAAACCAACATGTGTGATCAATAAAAAGACCTGTAGGCTCACCACCCTATGCTCCCCATAGATACAGTCTATGCATAAAAAAAAAATTCTGATTTAGTGGATGTAGCGTGGCTGTCAAAAATGCATGGCATATATAAAAATTAAGGGAAAAGGCAGCTATGTGTATATAATCCACTCAAATGGATCCCAGCGTCTCCTGTTCTTGCCCCGCTTGTATCTCAAATACCTCCATTAATATACTTTACCCACCGCAACTAGCGATGTTATCAGTGGTAGTGAGAGTATATGTACAGGAGGGGAAAGGGGCCACTGACTACTCACAGAGCCTTCGCTTTATCTGGTTCCCAGAGTGCTGCCATATAAACTCTTTTATGTCCAACTATGTGTTTTTGATTACTTGAACATCCGCAACACACTTTTGGGCAAATTTACTAAAGGGTGAAGTGGCTAATGGCGCGAAAATTTGCCAGCGTGATGTCATTTTGGCACTTAGCCGATTTACTAACAGGCACTGGCGTAATTATGCTAGGGAAGGAGGTAGACTCTGGCGCAACTTCACAATCTCTAATGCCAGGCGAATTTTCAATCTGGCGAAAGAGCGTTACTACACAAATTCAGTAAGTTTTTTATTTTACTGATCGTTACCTCTACTTCGCAACTTCGGATCTTCGTGAATAAGCGTTGTCCAGGCGAATATACTCCTGGAGAAGTGTTGAGATGAGCACGAAGCCAGCGCTGGTGAATTTTCGCAGGTAAGTAAATTTGCCCCTATAAATTTGAGAAACGCACTGAAGTCAATGGGCATCAAAATTATTTTGATGCGTGTCAATTTCGACGCCCGCAACAATTGTTATACGCATGCCTATTTTGGCCAAATCCATTAAAGTCAATGGGTTTCTGAATAATTTTGACGTGCGACAATGTTTATGCACATTTTTTTGATGCAGCAGATTTTTCACTGGCAAATTTTTGCTGCAGTTTCACAAATTTATTCACCAGTGGCAAAATGCGGAAATTTGCAGTGAATTTACTATCATCACTAATCAACATCGTAAATCCTAGGCCTATAATGTTGTATCTATGGGGAGCATAAGATGGCCACCCTCCAGATCTTTGCATTGATCACACATGTTGATTTTGTATATATTAGGGTTAAGGGAACAAACATGTTTTTCTTTAAATGAATTGAGGCTATGTTTGCATGACCCAGTGCACCACGGACCACCTTATTTAACTTTTCAGAATGGACTTCCAATTTATTAAAATGAGTGCCATTAGTTGGATCTTTGTTTCTTTTTCTCCTGTGAGGGTTGGTCAGAGTCCATTACATTCACAAAGATAAAAATAAGACCTTATATCAAATTATATTCAAGCAGTGCTGAATGTCTGCCGTGAATTTTTATCACCTCTAACTTTCTACACAATCAATGTGCAAGCTCACTATAGGAAAATGACTTGCAGATTATTAATTAGCTGTTTTAACTGAAGAAGCTAATATACAATATGTACAGCAACATGGCAAACCAGAAAATCAATGAGCCATGTCTTACTTGCTTGTATGTCAACAAACTTTCATAAATTCATTTTTGAACCATGCAATGTAAAGTGTGAGATGCTGTCCTGCTAATAAGACTTTACATGCGTCTTGCTCTTACTGCCTCTTCACTATAATTTCTACATAATGCTGAAAAATTTGCATGGCATATGATTTCATATAGTTAAATACTATAAACATTCTATTTTTAGATATTTTTATTTTGCACTTGGTTTTTCTTTACTAAATATACTAATTTTTATTAAACTGAATATGACATACATTAAAGCAGCTGCAGAGTTTGTTCTTTTCCCTTGCTAAGTATTCCTATCCTAATAATTAATCCTGTTAAGGGCTGAATATCCTGCAGTGATGGAACACAGATATGATCTGTGACAGAATGTTAATGATACATTAAAATTAATACAAAATAAATATTTTGATACATAATAATGTTGACCTGCTAAAATTATTCATACTGTATAATTATATATAAGTTAAAACTTCCCAAGCCAGCCTTCATCCATTAAAACTGAAACTTCCTCCTCACCCAAAGATTCCTATTTCTCCTTTTCCTCTCTCCCACCCTTCCTTTTCTTCCTCTTCTCTTCAGTTATTTCCCCTTCCAATTCAGTCTCTGAATTTCCCTGGGAAGATTGGACCAGCATTTCCTCCCCCTGTTCTCCTTCTGGGGATGAAACTTCTTTGTTTCATTCTTTTTCTTTCCTCCTTCCTCCTTTTGACCTCACAACCTCCTTTCTTTCTTCCTTCTCCATTCTTTTCAGTTCCACCTCCTCCTCAGCCAAATCCTCCCAACTCTTCCCTTGTGGGAACAAATCTACCTCACACAAATCTACCTCTACGAATCTGCCTTATTAACATCCTCCCCTCCTTACTCTTCTATGATTTTAGCTCACCATCCTCCAGCCATCCTCCTCCTTATATTTAGTCTGTGTCAGGGCGCGAAGGCTCAGTTTGGAGTTGCGGACCAAGGAGGAAGATGTAGGCTCCAATACAAAGTTTGTGGTAACAAGGGGTAAAGAAGAAGAGTAGTCAATCCAGGTAAAAAGTCAGTTCAGGCAGCAAAGGTTCAAAGTCGGGATACAAGCCGAAGTCGGAGATCAGAAATCAGATTAGCTCAAAACACACCCAGGAACACAATATAGTAGAACCTATAATTGGGCAATGGTTTAATTCTTCTGGTGTCCTTTTATAGATGAATTTTCATGCCAAAACGTGCGTGGTGACATCATGCGCTGACGTTGCGCGTCAATGCTGCATGTTTTGACAGTGCATCCAGATTGATGCGCCGGCATCAGATGACCACGTGGTTCCCCCTGGTCGCTGCCATCTTGGATAGGATGCCACCATGGAAGGACGAGCGCTCCTTACAGTCTGTGCCTGATCCTGATGCCTAGTAAAGTTCTCTTCAGAACTTTCCTCTGAAGACGTAATTTCACTTGCCCTTTATCCATCAATCTCCCTCTCTCTGTGCCAATTAGTTTGCAAGAACTCACTTTCCACATTGGAGCAGTTCTTTACAATATTGTGCCAAGCATCTGGACATTGGTGATGAGTGTGACCAAGTTCCTGGCACAGATTAAACTGACCTTGTCACATTTCTTACTGACATGGCCCTTGACCCCAAACGACACACACCTTTAAACTGGCCAAACACTATAAGATCCGCTCATTTGGCAAGGTTGCTAAACAAGTCAATCTTCCCTCAATATGCCCACCAAAAGGTGGGCAATATCAGGCTAATTCATCCCTACAGCCAAAAGGTTGAATTACAATGATAGGCATACCAGCCAACCATCAAAGGGCCCCTATACACTGGCAGATTAGATGCAAAATGTGTCTAAGGATCCAAACAAGCATCTTAAATCTGCCTTTGTATGGCCACTTTAAGAGAGCATTCACCTGTCAGATGCTCTCTGGAGCCATTTAAAACACACTTTAGGCTGATCCAAATTGAAACATAACCTTTCCTATTTTCCAATGAAAAATTAATTTACTAGAATTTACTAGAATCCATGCTATTTTGAAGCTGTCCTCTGGAAAATATGGGTTCTACTGTATCAAAATACAGTTGATTTCCTGTGCATCTCCCTTTTATAAAAACGGATAGGATATTTTGATCATTTGGCCAAACCCATTAACTGTATATTTCAATATGTTCCATGCTTAGTCATGACAAAATGTTTAAATACTGTTTCAATACCTTTTAAACACAGATAGATAGATATATAAATAAATGTTGCCAGTTCTAAGCATTTTAGCTTTACAGTATAAAGATAGCAGCCAGCCTGCCCTGATAATATTGATGTCAAAGGGTTGAAGTTGAAGCTCATTTCTACCACAGGCCAAATCTCAGACGGCAGACCTTCTCTCTGTAGCCTTTATGTCAACAAATGTTCATAAAATCATCTTTGAACCATGCAGTGCAGAAACGCATTCTTGAGTTCTTTACAAGCTTCATAAGCTTGTAATTGCCTGTTCTGCAACATCTATATGCTGCCATTAACTGTTAAGAATTTTAAACACATCACAGTACCAGCAGTACAGAAATTCTCATCAGCAGAAGATATAAAAAGAGTGTGAGTGACGCATCATGAAAAGAAAAAAAAATAAATAAGTGGAAGCTGTTATACCTCCTGTTCAGAATTCATGGGAATTGTAATGCAAAATTTTGTTGTAAGATATAGAATATAAATTACACCTTGAAAGCCCTTTACTTGAGGTAGCTGTTAGTTTGGCTATGGCCACTGCTATTATGCATGACAATAAAATTAAAGGTATGTACTGAATCTCTTTTATTTCTTATTTTAATACTGTTTTAATACAGTTCTCACATTCTTCGAAGGTTCTACTGGCTTGCAGTTTTGAACTCTGACAGGTCAAAGCTACAGTATCTTTATTGCCAGCCATAATTTTAACCCTATGTGTCATTCCCCTTGTAAGACTATGGAAGAGAGCATGTTCTAGCATCCCTGTTGAAGATGGTAATAGAATTAATAATGCACCGCAATAGCAACTATAACAACCTACTATAGTCTATAGATGATGTGACCACTACAGGCCTCATGATTTCAACATTCAGCCAGGAAGTAGGATATCTATATGATCGGTGTTAGAACTTTGGCATTTGCTTAGAGGAGATTTTCACAAAAAAAAAACGGAAAATGTCACAAAACCACTAATTTTGCCTGAAATGCAATGAGTCCATGAAAAGATGAAACTGCATTGCATTTCAGGTATCCATCACAAATCGTTGTGATGGTTTTAAGAAATTCTCATGCTTACATACTGAAGTTCATTATGAGTCCCAAACCTGGGTATAACATGAATATATAGAGCGGGAGTGGGAGCATCTATGGTCCAATGAAAGTAGGGGCAGATGAACTAGGGAAAACAGATAAATGTGTGATCCTATTGACCAGTGACATTTATAGCTTATAACTTATAGTGACATTTATATTTACTTACAATATCTATTGGAAACAGTTGAAATGAGATGGCTGCTTGTATCAAATTGAGACCTGTCAAGTCTAGCTTCAACTTAGGGGATGGAAAATAGACCCAGAAGACATTTGGTTTAATTCAATTGTACATGTATGCCAAATAAATGGCTTTCCTATTTGTAGGTCATAATGCAGTAGGCTAGAACCTGTATTTCTGCAAGTTTTACACAGAAAGTACTGTCTGTTAGAAGAGATAGAAGCAAATTGTAAGTTTAAATAGCCCTTGTCATTTCCCACAGTCCCTGCAGCAAAAGCATAGTTATTAAATTTTTGGTTCTATGACTGCTTCTTTAGATCTGTGTCTGCTTGTGACAATATAAAAATGCAATACGTTTGTTTTCAGGATAAAAGAATGTGGCCATAAGTATTTTTTATCTGCTCGATAAAGTGGAGTTTTATCACTGGCTCATACACTATAATCGTGTGTGTTTGTATAAGTAAAAGCTTTCAACCAAAGTCATCATGATCAATTCCGTTTTTGTTATAGGCACAACTTATCAGCTCTCACTTAAATCACACAAGAAAATGAACATTTTTTAGGCTACAAACTGTAGTCTAAAATAACCAGTTTCTGTACTGTTCTTATTATGTAAGACTTGCAGTTTGTAAATACTCTGGATCACTTTTACTAAAAAAATACCAGAGTGACGTGCATAAAAAACAAAGTTCACCAGTGATCATATAGAGATGTTAAATCAGACAAAGCTAATGACAGTTACTAGTAGAGCAACATTGTGAAAGCCCCTGGAAAAAATGTTTTCCTAGCCCCCCAACCTGATGAAACCGCAGGTCATCTGTGACCCATGCAAAAACAAGGGGCACCAACGATTTCAAGAGCGTCACAGGGCATGCAAAATTGGCGGTCAACAATGACCCCCACATGCCCCTGTATAAAGGAAGCAGACCATGAGCACACCACAGCTCATTCAAAAAAGCAATTTCCCTTTAGTGATCTATTACTTGTATCCAGTCTCTTTAAATAACTCTAAGTTAAAAGCATTGCTATGATAGTAAATTATTATTGCATCATGTATAAGCTGGTGGCAATTTTTTTAGCTGCATAGGGGTACTTTTTAAGAATATACAACTGAACATAAAGAAAGGAAAATTGGAAATTCTGGTGAAAAATGCTTACCTGACACTCAAACCTAATCTTACGGTTGAACTTAATGGATATGTATCTTTATTCAACCTAACTTACTATGTTACTATGTTACACACCAATAAGATTTTTATGGCAGGGTCAATATATGAAAACATGCAGTTTGGGTTACATTCTTTCCTAATGCTTTACCTTTAATAATATGTGCAATCAATTTGCAATAAGCACAATCCAGACAACTGCATTTTTTACCCATTTATTTTCAAATGATCTGTTAACCTTCCCGTAAGGAGTTCTTGCTCTTTATTTTCATGTGACACAAATCATTTTCATTTGAAGTGTTGATCTTATCAGAACATTAAAAGGTTCAAGGTTTTCTGGACCTCCAAATGTGTCCATTATTTTGAAAATTGAACATAAAATGTTCTCTTTCCTCATCTCTTAGTCATAAAGTGCCAGAAATTATCAATTAGGATTGGAATCTGGCTGGGTACAAGTGGGAGTCTAATGAAAAGAAGTTTACTGGATGTGATATCAATGTTACTTAAAAGACACAAGTATTATTATCCTTGGTGTTTATTATCAACCTCATTTTCAGTATACATTAAAGTACCTATCTGAGCAACATTCAAGGTTGACTGAGAACTAGAAATATTTTTAATTTCTTTTAAGGTTTCTGTTACGGGTAAAAGCCCTTTTGTGTCTGCATTATGTTATTTTCTTTGTTATTCTTTCTTTTTAAGAAACCTGCAAGCACAGCAGGTAACATTCCATCGAAGAAGAGGATGAATACACAAAAAGGACATGTCTGTTAGAGATTTAAGGACACAAAAGCTATTGATCAAAGCTTGGATCTATGTGTTCAATAAACCAAATTGACTGTGCAAGTTTTGCGTTGTTTGGTGAAGAATATACTTAAAAAACTGAAAAAAGTTTACAACAAAGAGGATGCAGATCTACAGATGTAAAGATGTAAAGCAATGTACTGGCAGTTATCACTTGTTTCACATTGTAGTTCAATGCATGTTACAATTCCCCATGTTCCATTTGTACTCAGTAGTCTGGATAACTAACTAAAGGTTAGATATACACAATATAAACACTACACATGCCTAGAGTGAAAAGATACTTAGGGGTGTATTTTTAATATACACAGTTTCTTAAACCCCCTTACACACCTAACTTTTACAACTTTTTAAGACTCTCTTTTATCAGAACATCATTTTGATGCAACCAGCCTTCGGCTGTAGCAAAATGGGTTAACATGAAGGTTATTGGGATCTATGGAATTCCTTAACAAATGAAGTTTAATCCCCATTGCTAAACGGGTTAACAAGGAAGTTATTGGGAGCTATGGCATTTCTTAACAAATGCAGTTTGATCCCCATGGCTAAATGGGTTAACAAGAAAGTTATTGGGAGCTAATGGAATTTCTTAAAAAATGTAGTTTGAACTCCATGGCTAAATTATAGAGAAGCTGTATAAGAACTTAATATCAATGCAGATCATTTTAAGCAGTCTCACATCCAATTACTACAGCTCGTACTTTGTTTCATGTCAAATTAACTGAAATGACATTATTTAAATCAGAGTGATTTATGCGTTACATCGCCGGGGATTCCTTCTACTGTATCATTCTACTGAATCAATACAAAGAAGGCAACAGAAATGTTTGTGGTAATCACCAAGCCAATTAACAATGGCAAGAACAAAAGGGAGACATCTTGACCTCAACAGTCAGCCACCATCTGTTTGAATGTAATGATTGCATTGATTTATTTATAATAAAATAGGGTAGTTTGTCTGCAAGCTTTATAGCATATGTAAAAGAGGTTTTGGCAATGTACTGTATTTGAAATCTTTGTTACTATGTGAAGATTGTATTTCAAATGCTTTGAACAGCTGTGTGAGGAGACAGAGGACAACGGTATGTATTATTTGTTTTCCATGCTTTGGGGCACCAAGATATTCATAAATATTAAACGTTATTATTGGTATTGTCAGTAGAAGTAGTGCAGTAGTTGACAACATAGACATAAGCAATGGGTGAAATCAGACACTTGGAACAAACACAACAGCCCACTTAACTTTGTTCTTACCTAAACAGGTCTCATTTGATTCATCTTCATTACTTCCACAATCATTGGCTCCATCACAAAGCCATCTCTTGGGAATACAACGGTTACTTTGACACTTAAACTGATTATTTGGACAGCTATGGTTCACTAAGAAAACAACAAAAGGCAATTTAGAACACTTGAGGCAAACGAAAGATTGAGCAACATGTACAGCTTGCAAATTACACCAAAATAATACATGCAATATGGGATGGATTAAAAAAACACAATAAAGGGACATGTCATATACCATTTATTTTTATTAACAGATGAATAAAGACCTAAATGAGTTTTTAATGATATTTTGTTCAGAACAAAATGAATGGTACTAAGCCATTTGTCAACACAAGGATAAGCTTTAATTTATGAAACAATGGTTCGTAATTTATATATTGTAAAGAACAAAATGGAATCAGCGTTCTAATGATTCACGCTCTAATGTATAAGCCACACGTGGGAACATTCTCTCTATCTAACTAGATGAATTCCTATTAAGCTAAACATTTATTTTGCTCGGCAATCCTCATTATTTTACAAATAAACTCAAGCTCTAAGCAAGAGGCAAGCCATTTCAGGAGTAGGATTGCGAGGAAGAAGAAATGGTGCAATCAGTAAAGCAACTCCAGTTGTTAGTTAGAATAGAACATGTCTTTCCCTTTTGTAGTCTACGGTTCCCTTGATTCATTAATCAAGATCTTTATGACATTGTAACAAAGAGTATCTCCACCAGGTGAACCTTCATAATGTAATAGGCCTACTTTACAATTTGCTTGTCAGCGGGGGTTATTTATAAACACTGGGCAAATTTGCACCTGGGCACTAACCCATGGCAACCAATTAGATGATTGCTTCCAGTGTTCAACCTATAGCTGGTTGAAAAAAGCTAATTACTGATTGGTTGTTATAGGTTACTGGCCAGGTGCAAATTTGCCCAGTGTGTATAAATGAGCCCCTGTGTGTCTTAGTTAGAGGGCAGATGTTTATTAAAATACAACTTGCTTGTCATCAGCAGCAATCATTTTGCCAGATTAAGCGCTATTTTTTAGTATATTAATCAACAACAATAGACCATTTTTACAACTCCGTACCATATGTTACAGGCACTTTTCACCTCCTAAATCTAAATTCGCCCATCACTACTACTCAGAGATATTTTGAATGGCTAGCGGTGACATCAGAAAACTGATGCGACTGGAAAAGAATCATGAGTGCTTTATTGCTTAGCGGCACATTTACTTAGCTCGAGTGAAGGATTAGAATGAAAAATTCTTTGAATTTCAAAGTATTTTTTTTGGCTACTTCGACCAATCGAATTGGCTACTTCGACCTTCGACTTTGAATCGAATGATTCGAACTAAAAATCGTTCGACTATTCGACCAATTCGATAGTCGAAGTACTCTCTCTTTAAAAAAAACTTTGACCACCTACTTCGCCACCTAAAACCTACCGAGCACCAATGTTAGCCTATGGGGAAGGTCCCCATAGGCTTTCTAAGTAATTTCTGATCGAAGGAAAATCGTTCTATCGATGGATTAAAATCATTCGAATCGTTCGATTCGAAGGATTTAATCGTTCGTTGATCAAACGATTTTTCCTTTGATCGTTCGATTGAACGAATTGCGGTAAATCTTTCGACTTCGATATTCGATTTAAGGATTTAACCCTCGATATTCGACCCATAGTAAATGTGCCCCTAAGTGTAGGTTGGCTTTTCTTTTAACACACAATGTTTTTGGGGTTTCCTTACCCTTTAACATTGCAATATTAGCATTATCAATAACTTTTAGGTGACCACTAAATTCTTTCTGCTGATTGCTATAGGTGAATTGTAGCAAATTATCATCTTATTTTACATAACCCCACAAGGGGTCTAAAGATTAAAGTCTAACTGTGAAGATATCTTTGCAAAAGTACATTTTAAGAGCACTACATATAGGTAAACAGGAATGTTTTTCTTTTCTTTTTTATTTACCAACAACTACAGTAAAGAAGCTGTTTTCCAAAATGTTTAGTTCTGCTAGTCCACAAATAACACCTAAAATAGTGTTTAAACCATTGTTGATATTTTTCATTTGATTAGCTAGAGAGTCTGCAGAGAAATTTTGAGATGTATGTCCTCCCTTATCTATGCATTTAGAATAATGAAAGAGATGATGTAAAATACATACAGCAGTTTTCAAAATCTTCATCACTACCATCTAAGCAGTCATCTTCTCCATCACATTTCCAGTTCTCTTGGATGCAGCGATGGTTTTTACATTGAAACTCCTCTCTATTACACAGCTGGGGTAATTTTTCTTCAAAGTTAACTACAGCAAAGAGAAATAGTTATTTCCTTCTGAGCATGTAAATCTTCCATAACAGTGCTACTGTAGGTTAACCAAAACCACAGCATCCAGGACATATAAATTAAATGCTTCATGACAGAGTGGTATGTTCAAAGGAGCATAAAAATCTCATAAAACTCTTGCATTGCACTCATTGGTTTTTCAATGTATGCAATAAAACATACCTATCTAGTCTCTTCTACCAGACTTCAGCTTTTTAAGAAAGTTGCCTTCAGTGACTTCTTACCAATGTTACAGATCCTCAAGAGAGAATTCAGCCAACTCTATACATCCATGGATCTCTATTATTTGCTCATGTGATCATCACTGAAGACATCAACATTCTCTAGTATTAAAGCTAACAGTTACTCTTAGGGGCAAATTTATTAAGAGTCTAATTGAAAATTCAAATTCAATTTTAAAATTTTTTGTCAAATTCGACTAGGGGATCATCCAAACTCAATTTGAGTTTTTTTAAAAAAAAACCTCTTATTTGATTTTTGAAATGTATCATACTCTGGCCCTTTAAGAATTTGAATTTGGCTATTTGCCACCTGAATTGCTGTATAATGGGAGAGGTCCAGTCAGTTTCCCTGTCATTCTAGTTTGATCAAATTCGAATCAAATTTGAATTGAGTTTTTGGCTGGTTAAAATTTGTGCAAGTGTTTACAATTCAATTTTATTCATATATTTCCCTAAGTCGAATTTTGAATTCAATTGACTTTAAGGTGGTTTTAAAAAACTCGAAAAAAAAATCAAAATTCAACCCTTGATAAATGTGCCTCGTAGAGTTAGAGTTTGTGTACTTGTGTGTGGAAAGCTGATGAGTGCTGAGGAGGAGTTTATGTCTGCTATAAACACATCACTCTTTCAGCAAATTAATAATCACATTTTCCGCAAATTAATGGATATATTACACATTTTTTGTAATTTCCAGAGCAAAAGGTCTAGTTCAAAATGACAGTCACATCATCATTTTTATTTATAAGAATAGACAGATGATGGCATCACAAGCTTTAGCGATTGTCTGACCATCATAATAACATAAAAATATAATGCCCTGCATTTCCCTAGAATTAAGTACACTTGTATTATTCTTTTGCATGTCAAAGGTTACATGAAATTGCATCCATCTGAATTTCTTATTGACAACCCATTGTTGAGGGTGACCTGAAATTGCTAATGTTATCATGCTTGTAGCCATGCTTGTGGTGATTCACTTATATTGGTTGAATCAAACAAGGTTAAAACATCAGGTTTAAGATACAGAAACATTTTGTTACATGTAATAAAATTACTAATTTTAACAACCATGAAACATATCTTGTCATTTTGTGCACTTGAAGCCTATTTGATTGTAAAATAACCTTTATAGTAAATAATAATAGATATAATATACAAAATTCCCTTTCACTACCATACATCTGCCAATTAATTAATTATTCATCTTTTTTAATAAAAAATCTATTAAACTATTAATCATTAACTAACCAAATATATTTAATTAAATGGTATATCCTCAGACTGCCTGCACAGACTAAGTGCAGCTCCCCCTTCAGACCATATAAAAAGATCAGTGAATGCACTTGATCAGAGCTCAGAAAAGGGATACCGTAAGTATAAGTAGCATACAGTATATGGTTGTGATGGAGAAAGATACACTTCAAATGGGGATTTCCTACAAGAAACTGGCACAGGCTTCAGTCCAAATGCATTTCTATTTCTGTCTGGGGGGCAATATGTGTTTTTGCATGAAATATCTATTTTTTTATAATAAGGAATAAAATACCTAGCTAAAATTGACTACTTTTCCCCATCAAAAACATGCCACAATTAACTCTCATAACCCATTGCAAAAGTTGATTCGGTGACTTGTTATTGTGTTGAGTGAAATACTTTTTCTGTTCAATTTCATGTAATCCTAGAAATGTAGAATTTGGCTAGGCCTGGATTTGTAGTAAGGCACAAAGGCCCAGGCCTAGGTAGCACAAAATTAGGGGCAGCATACTGCCCAACCACATCTGCCTCTGGAGCACTGGGCACACAGGAGAATTAGTTAAATTTTTGGTGCAACCAGTCCCCAATGGTAGGAAGAACGAACTAAGGAGCAGGTAGGGATGCATACACGCTAGCAGGGGTGGTAAAGTGATGGACTGCAAGGCAGGTGGGCAGCATGAGTTGTAGCAGGCCTTGGGTCACCTATTTTAGAAATCCAGCCCTATTACTGCCATTCTAGGTAAGGTAAGTCAATACAGCATCTTGACTTTTTTATTGCACTGCCGCTATTTTCAAGTTATACATGGTGATCCACTTCTCTCACTGAAAATCAGGTCAAAGTACTTGAGATCATTGAGGATTGTAGTGATTGTAGTGTTAACTCAAAACCATGTGGTTAACATAATTGGGAATAATCATTCCTAAGAGTAAAAAGACCAATCTGTATTTATTTTGAAATGACTCTCCAGTGTAGTCTTATGTTCTTGACTTTGTAAGAAAATTCTCTCAACTGCAAAAAATATAATAAAAATAACATTTTGGAAATAAAAACAAATACAAAGAAATATATTCTGTTGCAGAAAGGGAAAATCTGTAATGCATACAATTCTGTTTCATGCAGTCATGCAGTGTTAATCCATTACAAGAAGTATAAGACAAAAGACGCCTTACACACACAAGTTGAATTATTTTCATCCAAATGTTGGTTATCCGCACAGCCACAAACCCTGCCTCCAGGTATAGCCAAACACAGTGTTCCGCAACCCCCGTTGTTTAACCGACAAGCATTGTCACCTGCAGAATAAAATAAACATCTTTAGAACTAATAACTTTTCAGTAATGAGAATTGTAGGGCAGCAAACTTTATTTCTAAAGAGACTAAAAGCCATTTGTCTGGAAATGTGAATATTGCTCCTGAACATTTCTCTAAGCAATATAGAAAAGAAATATCTATAAACTGCTTTATTGTGTCCTTGGCACATTAGAGTAAATCTTTCTGTGAGATCTAAAAGCTACAACCTGCTAGCCTATTACAGCTATAATTCTTTGACTTTGAAGTTATTTGTATTATTAGTTATTATATTATTATTAAGATGTACAACAAAGTTTGTATTTTATTAAAATGGATAATTGTGGACCCTAAAGTTTGCATGTTTTTCAAAAAAAAAAAGAAAGAGAAAAAAGTACAGTATGTTCACATTTTCCCACTGTAAATTAACTTTTTTTTTGTTTTCAATGAATAACACAATTCATAGAATGCATTATGTCATGTTTTATATTCTGAAAACTTATAGGTGAGATTCAATTTGAGGATAAAACACTTTTTTCCTAATTCAGTTTTTTTCCATATACTTCAATTGAGTTAGGTTATAGTCAATTGAAAAAAATTAAGCTTGTCTCAAAAAAACTCAATAGAAGTCTATAGTGATATCTGGAACTAAGTTCCTTTCACATGAAAACATGTGACATCCTTAGCAAATTGAATCTGGATCAGAAATTCTATTCTATTTTATTTGTATGATAAAGAACATTTGCTCATATTTATCAAGCAATAACATGGGAACTAAGCATTTCATTGGCATACTGTATATTAGCAATGATAAGATATTTTATTAGTCAGCAAACTCAACAACTATATGTTTCTAAATCTTTAATTAGTCAGCATAATGTTCTTTAATCAAAGACCCCTGGGTTCACATGCTTAAAAGATAGTTGTGTTTGACAAAAGAAAAGTACTAGAATAGAAAATAAATACATTTTGTATGTCAGTCTGATGTACTGTAAGATTGCAGTAGCACATATTCTGCAGTTGTTGTTCTGGCCCCAGGCACAAAGCAGGGACAGTAAAAGAAAAGAAAAAGCAGAATATATGTACATACTGCCTGCTATAAATATTTAATTCATGTAAGTATATATTCAAGTGAGGTTATGTCCTCAGCCCTCTGTCAATAAACTGGAATCATGTAGTCCCCTTGTTCAATAGTTTTCAAGTTAAAATTGAATTAGAGCTGTTTACAAGACCATACAATTGAAAAAGCCTAGAAGCCAGTTAGACAGTGGGTTTTAAAAATACATTTTAACATCATTTAATTTGTGAACCCATTGGAGTCAACAGGAAGGAAACATGATTTTGTGGTTTAGGTGTTTTAGCTTCACAATAGCCTACATATTGCCCTACCATTCCCACTATACTACAGCTGTTCTTCAGAGAGAAATAATAATATAAATATAGTGGATCAGACACATTCTTCCCCTGTTTTTCTGTCTGTGACATCATAAAGCCCAGTTACAGGCTGGAGAGCCATCCAATTGGCTGGGCGCCCCAGTGCATCTTTGGTAGAGAGGGTGTGCCTGACTTTGAAACCAAATGTACAGGGTCTCCAACATAGCTTAACAAGGGTTCTATGCTGCAGCAGCCAGAGAGATCCAGATATGTGGTGTGTGATAATGCTGCTTAAGGAGGAGTTCCAGGAAGAAGCAAAAGAAAAGGCTGCATTTTGCTCTACTGGATAAAATGTGTGAGCTTCAGGAAGAGCCTGTTTCTACCTCTTGCCTGTAAATACTTGTGTGTTCCCCAGGAGGAGGACAGGTCTTTCTCGTATACCTGCCATGTGGGAGCAGCTACTACTTTCAAAGGAAAAGGTACCTTGGTGCAGGTAGCACAACCTGGGGACATAAGAGCTCTTGGGAAAGTGACATTGAACTGACCGGAGTGATTCTGCATTTATCCACCCATTGTGGAACTGTGACATTGAGAGACTATGCCAGGGGTTGATTGCCCACACAGGTTTCCCAGAGTAAAAGCTATATTGTGTAATTTACATTTACAGTTACTAAATACAGTTTATAAAAAATGTATATTTGTTATATTGCAAACTGTGTGTGTTTTATTTTTCCTAGTGGAAATTCCCTGAGGTGTGCTCCTCAGTGTTTCCTAGATGGAGGCACTGCGCTGTAAAATTCAGTTCCCAGTACTTTTCATACGCAAAAGGGACTCAGGGCTGTGGATTGCAAAGCTGGGTTAATTGCTATTTAAAGAGACAGTAACCAAAGTAGGGTTATATATATATATACTGAATATGTAGGCTAAGGGGCCTGTTCCCTCCCTCAACCCATGATGAGATTAGTTTCTCATTGAATGATTACTATTTCATTTAACGTTGCGGCTGAATTAATCAAAGAGCAGGGGAATTGCTATGCAAGTATAGTTTTATGTTATCTCTCTGCTCAGGCTATGAGCCAACCTATGGGATGTTTAATTCAGTTTTAAATCTTCAATATAATCCTGAGGGTGCTTCTAATTTTTATTCTTTTATAACCTCTTTTACCTCTCTCCAGTTTTTGGGACTTATGGGTAAAGCAATTCAAACCTCTGATGTTTTCTTTCATGATGTAATTTCCTTTGGTTCCCACTTGACTGATGCTATCCAATGGGAATGACTTCTGTCATAATTGAATTCATTCCCCTACCCATTTCGACTAATGCACATCCGAGAGCCTATGCTATACAGCACTCCATTAATGTTGAGTCACTCAATCAAAGTCGGAACAGGATGAAGCGCTTTGGGAACAGATTTAACAGACTTTATTGATGAATCATTTTCTGCTAAATTGTAAGTGCAAAATAAGGTTTGGATACAGTTTTACAGGATGGGAGCGTGCCCCTTCTTTTATGTTTATTTGTAGACTTTGCCTGCTTGGGACAGCAGATTAAAGAGGCAGCAACCCACATGGATCATTTGTTGGAGTTTTCTGATAATTTCCTTTTAACCCTTGGAATATCAAACATTTGTATCTGACCTTCAGAGTATTTGGACTATGTTTGTAATATTCGTTTTCACACATAACTCCCTTAAACCAGTTAGAGCCCTTTTTCCCTTATATATTTGCAACTGCAAAGTTGTATTGTTTTATTAATATTTTACACAGGGAACTTATCTCCTGTGTCAAGACCACATCAGGGTGAAATAAACAAAAAAAGGACCTTATTTATCAAATGCATAGTTTTAGAGGTTTTTTTTTTTTCAACCGTGACTAGTCACATTTTAAAAGCATGAATAAAATGATAAAAGCACAAACTTATAAAAGTACAGAAAGAAAATGAAAACCTCAAAACCCTAATTTTTGTAGGAATTTTTGTGCACTTACAAGAAAAAAACTCGATTTGCTTGAATCATTCAAGTGTTTGGGCAAAGCCCTCCGAAAAAAACTCGAACATCAAGTGGGCTGTTAACCTCTTAAAATGGTTCAGGGCACCTCTGCCATTGATGTCTACAGAACCTCAACAGGTTTTAGGTTATGTATTTTCAGATTTAAGCTATTTTCAGGGTCGGGGTATAATAATTCTCAAATTATTTTTTATCTGAAAATGCAACTCGAAAACTTGAATTTTTGTGGAAAAAACAATCCGAATCTGCCACTTTATAAATATATACATTTTTATGGTTTACATAAATGATTCTACTATATAATGCTTAGCTCAAAAAAGTTTAATGCCAGAAAACAATTATAAAGTTAATAAATTGGCCCCTAAGCATCCAAAATCATTTGATAAACTTCCCGCTCTTTATATTTCAAACTCATACACATGTAAAGCTTTTTTTTATTGAATTGTATATCTGAACAATTGGAGCTACACTTACAAACCTAACTTAAGGATTGTCTTAATGTAAATACTGCCACATAATTAAAATAAATGCTATTAAAAATTAAGGATGTTGTGGAGACAGTACATTTGCTAATTAAATCAATAACATCAAGCATGAAATTGAAGATGAGTAATTTGATTCCCATGTTGACTCTTTGCAACCTCAGGCATATCATTATTTTTTTACTATGTCTCCTGTACACAAACCACACATTATGGATTACTGGCATCATAAAATGAAAGGGAATATTAGCTAAACAGAATGTTTTACTGCAATATTCAGTGCAACAGGGATTAAAAATAATGTGCAACTCACACTGAAAAATGCAGTACTTCACACTAAGGAATAAAAAGCACCTATTTGGCTGATGTTACATATAGGTGTTCTTTTAGTCGATGATTAGAGTTTTGTATAATTTGGGCATTTTTTTCTCAAAGAAAAAAGCTCAGCTGCTGATCTCTGTGTTGTTATAGATTTTTGTGTAACTGCTGCACTGAGCATATAGCTGTAGAGCCTTAGAGGGAGTGCAAAGACTAGAGGGGCCATTTATAAACATAAGAGCAGTGTGCAAAGTGCAACACTTCTGACATGAATCACCATGTTACACAAAATGCACCATATGAACCTATAATTTTTGCTTAATTGCGGCCTCTCTCTTAGTTGATTCAGCTGCAATTTCACCCGAAGCATCAAGGAGAATGCCATTGCACTTACTGTACATTTTGATACAAACTGGGTGAACGTTGTGTCTCACATTTTTAAGAGTGGATGTTTGCTTAACTTTTGGAATGTACTGTATGTTTACAGTGGAATATGCAATAGATTCAGTGTGGGTGGTGGGTGCTCCAGTGTTCCTCAGATTGGTAAGAAGCCTAATGACCCCAATACATTTAGGGGCCGATTCACTAAGGGTCGAATATCGAGGGTTAATTAACCCTCGATATTCGACTAGGAATTAAAATCCTTCGACTTCGAATATCGAAGTTGAAGGATTTAGCACAGATAGTTCGATTGAACAATCGAAGGATAATTCCTTCGATCAAACAATTAGATCCTACGAATCGAATTCCTTCGATCAAAAAAAGTTAGCCAAGCCTATGGGGACCTTCCCCATAGGCTAACATTGACTTCGGTAGCTTTTAGATGGCGAACTAGGGGGTCGAAGTTTTTTTAAGAGACAGTACTTCGACTATCGAATGGTCGAATAGTCGAACGATTTTTACTTCGAATCATTCGATTCGAAGTCGTAGTCGAAGGTCGAAGTAGCCCATTCGATGGTCGAAGTAGCCCAAAAAAAACTTTGAAATTAGAAGTTTTTAACCTTCGAATGCTCCACTCGAAGTTAGTGAATCGGCCCCCTGGTGTAAGAAAAAAAATACCCTTTAACTGAAATGCATTTGGTGACTTATATGACTCTGCAGAAGGAGTGTTATCAACTGTTTTGTAAAAAAAAAAATTCTCCCATAAAAGAATCCCTTTAAACACTCAGCGTGTTTCAGATTATAAAGTGAATCATAAATATAGAAACAAAGCAAATGTTAACGTATTGCCAAAAATGCAAGCTGTTTTAAATACGATAGAGATGAAGATCTGACCACATTTAGTTCTTCTGCTCATATATATTAATGTGATTGACTAAATTTACTAAACTGGTCTGTAGTTGGATTTATATAACCTAGCTGTGCTTTAAAACCCACCTTATAGGATGCAACAGGTGACTTGTGACCATGTGACTTTTCTCTGAGACTGCTTGAAGAGATTACATTATATGTATGTTTGATGGATGTTTTATTGCCATTATGAGACTGTAAAAATCAACCTGTATTTAGCTTTGTTTAGAATACAATACATAATGTATAGAAACAGAAATAAAACACAGCAGCAGCTGTACTTGTATGTACTCTATATGAATCAGCAGCACTTCTCAACATGAATAACTATTATAAATGAGCAGATGGCTTTGCTGTATGCGTTAGTGTCTTTGCCTGATGGGAATGGAGGCATGCTTACAAGAAACTTCAAGCAATTGACAAGATATTGCAGCATTGTTATTATGGACACAGGCATATTTTAAAACTGTTTAAACTTGCAGCCAATCCCAAACTGAGTTTATACTTCAACACTTAAACAATAAGGGCTACAAATAGAGTATATACACAAATCAGCTGTATACCTGTACCTGAAGACTGCAATCAAAAAGTTGTGGCCGTCTGCTCACTTTGTAAGGGCATTGTAACACAATAGGAGCATATGGCAATTGATAAGGAAGGGTATTGTCAGACAGTGGTAGCTTAGGCAAGTTTAAGGCTAGTGCCACAAGAGGAGTGAAATTGACATGCTGAAATTCACAGGCCGAAAATCAGCTTGGGTGCAGGCACATGTGGCTGATTTCAGTGTAAGAAAAGTTTTCCATTTCTTCAATGAAATGGTTGTCTACATGCTGCCTACCCCTCATGAATACAACAAAGGCAGCAGCCCATTAAATTGGGTTATTCACCTTCCAACCACTTTTTTCAGTTCATTTGTTTTCCGATTGTTCCCCAGAAATAAAAACTTTTTTCAATTGCTTTCCATTTTTTTTTTCTATTACTATTTTTTCAAAATCTATGTTTAAAGTTGTTTAATGTCCCTGTCTTTGGTGTTTAAATCTGTCAGCTCAGTAATTCATGTGCATAATCTAAACAACTATTATATCAATTCTAACAGCTGCCGTTCAGCAGGGCCAAAAATAAGAAATGTATCAAATAAATGTATCAATTTAGAACAGTTTACAGGGTGAAAAACTTTACATTTCAATATTAGAAAAATGGTCACACATACTGTAGAACATAGAAAGTAATTTCTTGTAAACTATCTGAAGCCAACTGAACTGAAAAAGTGTTGGAAGGTGAATAACCCCTTTAAAAGAGTATATGCAATTCTCTACACATTTTTGAGCACAGAGACTTATATATAATATATATTTTGCTTCTAATTGTTATATTATGCAAAGGACAAAACATGTAGGTGCAACAGCTGTTCAAACAATGTATTATTTCTTATCTTTAGGGCCGCCTAGTACATTGTCACAGTTACATATGCTGATTCTGCAATTGTGTCTTAAGAAGAACTAAGTAATAATGAATTCTATTCTTATTTTCTCTGTGTTCAATTTATTTTATTCCATAAGTGCAAGCCTACTGTACTTTTCATCCCATAATAGAAAAGGCTTCTCTGTAATCCTATGTTCAACTCACTGCACTGAATTGAAAGCAAGCTTGTTTTCTGGCAAATTAAAAACAATTGATCGTTGAACTACAGCTTTGAAACACGTAAATGTGTCATTATTTTCTGTGTAGACTTTTGGCTCTAGGGAAGGGGCAATGAAACCCCTTTATAAATGCATTATAAAGATGCAGAACATCTTATTCAGTTATGAAAATATAAATTTCAGAGAAATATATCTCTTCTGGGGTTTTTTCTAAGTCATATACTTAATTGGAAATGTTCCAACAGCTTGTGAAAAATTTTGCCAAGGAATTGCACAGAATTCATCCTTAATCAATGAAATGTTATTATCTCACTAATCCATCAGGCTTGGGACTTTAGCTGACCCTCAACAAATCAGTTTATATTTATTCCAATGTATATTCCATGTCACTGGGATATATATATATATATATATATATATATATATATATATATATATATTTATATATATATTTATATATATATATATATATATATATTTATATATATATTTATATATTTTTTCCTACTTTTAGTTATAAAAATTGATTTAGATATTCATGTGCATGCTTTCCAGAATCAATGCTACGCCATGTAACAGGTCCGCTATTGATGAAATTTCAGTTTTATTCATTTAATAAGGAAACGTAGTTACAGATTCAAAGGACCATAATTTATGTGTTATTAAGTGTTATTCAGCAGCTCTGCAGTGTAAATGGGATGTCCAGGCAAACAGGCTTTTGGATGTCTCCTTAAGTTGGCATGGTTCTCCATATGTCCCAGAAGCATATGTTAAAATTAAAATTGATATGGTGTGATACTACCCATAGTACACAAAAGGGGTCATTTGATACAGGGCAGGGCAGGGTGCATAGTACAAAAAATGGACACAACCCACCATGTTTTTGCATTAAGTGCATGCTTGCTGGATAAACTGGTCATGTTCCTATGTATATAGCGTTTCCTGTATTTTATTTAAGTCTCAAAATACCAGGCTTCTACACACAATATAGCGTGTTTTTCCAATATACCAATGAACATCACAGAAAAAAAAATATCCTGTATTTTGTGTGGAATTTTCCAAACGCAATGCAATTTTTTGGTGTCACCCAAACTCAGCTCCCTTGCATGTGTGTGTCTTGTTTTTTTTTGTACCTTATTTAGTCATTAAATGGCATTTTGATAAAAAGGTTAAATCAATGCAAGTAACTGTTAATAACATGCAATTTTTGGTGGATTTTGCTCTTGCACTGGTAAAATGTAAAACTGATTTTCTCCATTGTTGTTCCCACATTTTATCACATTGTCAAATAATAAATTACCTTTTCAAGCCTGAGCTAATTACTTCAGTGTTTAAGAAAGCCTGCTTGGACACAATCCATCTTAACAACTACCAATTATTTCTTTTGTAAATAAATATATTCACAGAGCTTCCTAAGACTTCTGTATTCTTGACTTCTTTCACTCTGACTTTCACCCAGCTCACACAGGCATGACAGCTGTATATTAAGGTCACCATTCATATACAAAGACCAAGAATGTTTTCCCTTCTTTTTTGATCTGGAAACCACAATCCACTCTAACAATTTTACTCAGTTTTAGTCCTGCTATATCTTTAGTTGTAATTCAGAATCATTTTTCTAACACATCTTTCAAAGTTATTAAACACTTCATAGGTGTGCCCCCAAGGGTCTTTCTTGTACTCAATTTTTATTTTTTATATTATATTTTTGTGTTGATCCCATTCATATGTCTTAATCCTACCAACAGTATGTTGTAACTTATCTTTATCCAATACAATCTAACTTCTGTTGAGCTACTCACATATAGAGATGAAGGTAATTAACCTAGGGGAAAAGCCAGTACAGGTATGGGACCTGTTATCCAGAATGCTCTGGACCTGGAGCTTTCTGGATAATGGATCTTCATACCTTAAGTCTACTAGAAAATCATGTAAATATTAATAAACCCAATAGGCTGGTTGTGCTGCCAATAAGGATTAATTATATCTTAGTTGGGATCAAGTACGAGGTACTGTTTTATTATTACAGAGAAAAAGGAATTCATTTTTAAAAATGTGGATTATTAGATTGTAATGGAGTCTATTGGATCTTTCTGGATAACAGGTTTCCGGATAATGGATCCCATCCCAGACCATTGTTTCTTAAAAACCTTAAAACAGCACCCAGTTTGTAAATTCATCCAGGTTGAAGATGTTCCTTATATCTGTAATTGGTTGTAATCATACTTTTTTTTTTTTTTTGTTTTTTTCATATATATATAAAAACATTACATATTAGGAAATTAGTTATAAACATTAAGCACCTTTATATTGTAAATCAATTATTAAAATATCAAATGTGTATTTTGAGTGTAAGCAAGCATGCATACATATGTTCCTTTATGTATTCATGTTTTAAGTACATAAAATATAAATGAAAACAGTCACATTTCCTTTATTTATCTATGTTTAATAAGTTCTCTCATAATACCTCAGAATTACGTTATTGAATGTTTCCAGGTAAAACTTGCCTGCTAATTTTTATTATTTAGATACACCTTTTGACCAGGCCATACGTTTTTCTAAAATCTGGTTATTTACTGCTTTGTAATTTGTCGCCAGTGAAGTAAGTAGTGAAAAGCAGTGATTTGACTGGTTTCCAGTTTTAAAATGTGTTAATTGTTTTTCAGGTCTTTGTCTAAATCTCAAGTAGTGAAAATTCTGTCACAGCTGTGCTGCCATTTGGTGGCTGAAAACAGAAGTAGGTAATACTACAGAAGGTTTATATTAGGTGAGATATCCATTAAAAATTATCCATAAAAAGTTCAGTGTCTAGCCTAGGAAAACCAAAAATGTGATCCTAGTTCTGACTAAATACAGTCCTTTAAAAATATTTTATATTTTATAAATGTTACCAGAGAAACATATGCGTGATGTCCATTACTGAACAATATCTTACCTTGCTGTTTTCTGGGGTCATAGATTTGAAGACCAAATAATGGTGGCCTTTCCTGCCTCAGTAGTGTAATGTTTTTATTTCTGAGGTCCAGCTGAAATATCGACCCATTCATATAGTCTGTCCAAAAAACATAAGGTCCGTGATGAGAGAGTCCAAAAGGATGATTCAACTCTCTCCCACTACCCACTACCTGAAAAAATAAAACATCAGGTGATAGATAATAATAATGTAATTAAAATGTTCAATTGGTGTTTCATCAAGAGTGACAAGTTGATGGAATATGGAATTCTTGATGAAGCAACACTGGTTGCCTGCAAAGCTCTACATTACCAGAATTCTAGAAATGTAAAGTTTGCTATTGCAAGTATTCAAAACAACAGTTAAAGATACACAAAATCCAGAAGTTTTTTTTTAACAGATTAAAATTTTACTGAAGGCAACACCAAAATCATATAATTATGATAACTGTATATAAATAATAACATGCACTTAAAATGACCTCTGTCTGTATGTTATTGTATGCGAGCATTTGCAATAACTTCCAGTCTATCAGTACATGCAACAATGTTTTTCAAGTAATAATAATCTCTAGATGTACTTAGGGTATGTCACGAGAAAGTTGGAAAATGAAAGTAGACCATTGTTAATTGTACACCAACTGGTCTTTATTTGCAGTTGTTGGTAAAATGCCATGGTTTAACTGATATTGACTGGTTAGTCAAAGCAGTCAACACAGTGATATACCAATATGCAAATAAAACTTCTGGTGTCACTGCACCAAAGTTAAGTAGCACCAAGCTAAGTTTATAAGCATATCCGCCCATCTAACAAAAATGTTCAACAATTAGTTTTTATTCTAAGAGAGTTTCATTCGGATAAATAATCTCCATCAGATTTTTGCATTGTTCTTACACCTAGCTATAATTAGAATGTACTATTTTAAGGCATCCTCGTGGTTTAATTTTATGCAAATGTGTTTGTCTGTTTGCTCATTTGCACTTACTGAAGCACATCTGAATATGCATCATTGGTGAATTTTACTAATCAACTCAAAATATGTTATCGGACTACAAATCAAATACAATTTTGTGCAATTCCAGTATGTCTTCTTATACAAATATAAGAGACCATGTTAATTGCCAAATGGATGCTGGAATTTGCTGAACCAGCAGAACTAAGTTGCAGTCTTTAATTCCCATTTTATATAATATAAATTTCTTGAGTCTGCCTTCAGGAAAAATTAAATAAACATACTGCACTGGTTTTAAATATAAAATCAATAAATGTCTTGCATTGAGTAAACAAGTAACTGCTTGGTAAAGCCATGCAAGCATTCTATTTGTTAATGGTTCTGAATAATATTTGGTAGATGGTCCTTGCTGAAAGCTCACATTTCATTTACCTTTCTGAAAGTTCCATTTAAGTATATCTGTTCAATGTGGTCATAGAAAGCATCACACCAGTACAAAATGCTGTTTTCATGGTCTAGTGATAACCCATTCGGCCATAACATATTTGATGTCACAAAGATCTGTCGGTTAGAACCATCCATCCATGCTTTCTCAATTCTTCCCATGCTGTCATCTATTTCATCTTCTTCCCAATCTGTCCAGTACATCCAACTAAAAGAGAATAATGAAATACAAACATCTCATCAATAAAGGCATTGAATAAACTTATTTAATTGATTTTAAAAGAGGACACATAATTAAGCAACTTATGACTTTTTTAGTCACACCAGTTGCCCTGCAGTTTTTATCTTTGTCACTTATACCTTATGTACTGTACTGTATATATGTATACCATATACCAAATGCACTTTAAAGTAGTTGAGGTCAGTGCTTGAATAAGAGTTTAAAAAAGCGGAGGAATGCTACTTGCACCACACGTAGCGCAACACGCCAAATCAGCTCCCCCCCATAATTATAAGCCACACTCATGGTTATAATAAGCCTCACCCACAAAGAATGATGTACAGTACATAAACAGTTATTCACCATTTGAAGGTACTGTATGGTACAGTGGCCAACTGTTGGTAATACATTTGCAGATCTAGTTGGGCAGTTTGACCAATTTTGACCATGCTGTGACACCTCTCATGATGTTTGGCATCCCTGAGGGGCAGTTTTAGACAGCCCATGCATTTACCTATACCAGTTCACAGTCCTAAAGTGCTGATACCCTTTCTCATCAGGGGATAGGGCAATGGTAACTTAAGAAGTGAGTGGAACATCGGCTTTAATTCGAACTAAATTAAACTCTTGGCTCTAATGAAAAGAAATGTAGTAACTGACCATGCACGCAGATGCCCAAAGATGCCAAGATTCACTATTATACGGTTGCCTTAATATTCTTTCTTGGTATCCAGTCTGGAGGAATGCATAGTACATATGATCTTGCTTGTGATATGCAACATAAATGCTACTTGTTTTATGAATGTTTAGGTCAGTTTAATGGAATATACTTTCTAAATATGCAACATGGTAAAAGGGTCATAGGTATCACAATTTATTTCTGTTATTCCCTGACCCTGTATATTACATTTCAGATACACATGATTACAGGTGCAAATGTTTTTAAAACAATTGATTGTTATAAGCTTTCAACAATTTCTAGTCCCATGACTTACCACTTACTGTACATGCCTTAAAGGGATACTGAATCAGTTAATAGTGCTGCTCCAGCAGAATTCTGCACTGAAATCCATTTCTCAAAAGAGCAAACAGATTTTTTTATATTCAATTTTGAAATCTGACATGGGGCTAGACATATTGTCAATTTCCCAGCTGCCCCAAGTCATGTGACTTGTGCTCTGATAAACTTCAATCACTCTTTACTGCTGTACTGCAAGTTGGAGTGATATCACCCCCTCCATTTCCCCCCCCCAGCAGCCAAACAAAAGAACAATGGGAAGGTAACCAGATAACAGCTCCCTAACACAAGATAACAGCTGCCTTGTAGATCTAAGAACAGCACTCAATAGTAAAAACCCATGTCCCACTGAGACACATTCAGTTACATTGAGATGGAAAAACAGCAGCCTGCCAGAACGCATTTCTCTCCTAAAGTGCAGGCACAAGTCACATGATCAGGGGCAGCTGGGAAATTGACAAAATGTTGAATATAAAAAAATCTTTTTGCTCTTTTGAGAAATGGATTTCAGTGCAGAATTCTGCTGGAGCAGCACTATTAACTGATGCATTTTGAAAAAAATATTTTTTTCCCATGACAGTATCCCTTTAACAGTGGTAGATGTGTGGGGGTTTAAGGGCATGTGCATTGTAGTGGAACAAGGAATCACCATTTCATAAACAATTGTAGTAGAAGGTGGACCACCAATCTGGGGAGGGGATTTCCCTGGGAACATTATAAAATAAAGTGAAGTGTTGAATCAGGAGTCTTTGTTTGATGAAGCTCATGGCTTGAAGATCCCAGCATCATAGGCCCCAAATGATATATTTGTTAGTAAGGCCAGCTAGTATTAGGGTAGGTTCATAGGAACTCACTGTAGTTGGTAAGAGATACATGTAGGTCATCTAGCTGAGCCACAGTGAATGGCTGAGGGGTATCTTGGTTCTTACAAAACAAAATTAATGCAGACATCCACAAAGCAAAGAGGACAATAAAGTCTCAGCGTGACTTGCAGGAAGTCACAGTTAACCACAAAGAGTTGTAGTGTCTTAATTGTGTTAATCACTTGTGCAGTAGTTGAGATATGAATAAAAGTGTATCTGTTCTGTACACACAGTGCACTACTGTTTGAAATCTCTGCTTATTTAGGAAAAATATGTGCAAGCTAGAAAACATTGATTTAAACAGGCAATGGTTTCCCATTTAAATATCTATTATACTGTAGATATACATCTGTCTCTATGTGCATTCATGTAATAGTATGTGCAGAGTTGCAGCTAATTTTGGAGGTGGTATTTCCAATTAATTAATATTTCTAATAGAACAAATAGCCATGAGATGCAATATTTGTGAATAATAAACAAACAATGTCTCATTTAGAAAATGTTCACCAATGTTCTATCCATTTCAGAACAACATCTCAAGTCCTGACCTAATTTCCAGGACTCAATCACCACCCTAGGACCATCAAGCATGTAATCCTCAAAGATAAATTTACCAGCTAATTTGCAGCGTAGTTTTCTTGCAGGAGGTAAATAAACGATTTAGCAGTAAACTATGGGAAAATGCTATAGGTCTAGGTATATAATCAATATGCAGTATTCCAGCAAAATGTAAATAATTCATGCCTATAAAGATCTTAAGTGGTATCTTAAGGGCAATTCGCTGTTTACTGCGTTTTATTTTGCTGTACAGATAATACTTTGCAAAAAGGAAAGGGCTATCTACTTCTGCAAAGTAGCAGCAAGAGAGAAGCAATTTAAATACCACAGTCTTTAAACATGGCAATAAATCTCAATGAAACTTCATTACATTAAGCAGTGTCAGCCACCACTATCATCTAACATCTCTTGTCTAAATGTGATTCAGACAACCTTCTTGGTCCAGGTCAATATTTTTCCCACAATGTTGAGAGAAGATAAATCAATAAAAGTCTTAAACATTTATGTTGCTTGTTAAATGGCAATTACTATTCCTTTTTTTTCTTGTTAATGTTACAACTGGGTTGTCAGGAGTTGAGAGGCAATGCTACCTAATATGCCATAAGAAAAATATAAATTTGATTTAAAGGAACAGTAACACCAAAAAATTTAAGTGTTTTAAAGTAATGAAAATATCATGTACTGTTGCCCTGCACTAGTAAAACCGATCTGTTTATTTCAGAAACACTGCTATAGTTCATATAAACAATGCATTTTACTAATTTTTAGTTGAAACGGAACCGGACAGATTTGCCCATTGTTACAGGTGACCATTATACACAGACCATGCAGGCTTATGATGAGATGATTATTAGAACATTCTCTTGCTTTAAATATGCCATTAGCTATTAAGAAATGAGTAAATGTTAAAGTGTTACTTTAAAGCACCTTAGGTGGTACACATGTGTAGTGGAGTAAAATCAGAATTTAGAGAGTAAAAACACTGTCCATATGGCATACCTGGACATGAGACACAATTACACTATAGTCTGAGTAGAACCCCACAGGCCCGGACTGAGAATTAAAATAGGCCCTGCCATTTCAGGTACATAGAGGCCCAATCAGCCCACACAGAGGCCCAAACAGCCCTCACCAGCCCACTGAATACTGACTTTCTATGGGACCTTATAGCAGCCCCTCTGGCATTTGCCAGAACCCACAGATTGCCAGTCCGGGCCTGGAACCCCATGCCAGAGAGCCAACCAGGGTCTGAGATTAGTTATTATGGAGGGAGGTTGCAAATTGTTATGCACCCGCCAGTGATTATATTAACTAACCTCAGACCTCAGTCAGTACTCTTCTTCACTGAAAAAAAGGCAGGAATCCTTTCCTTTTCCTTTTAAAGAACCAACTCCAATGTTGCCAAGCAAAAAGTAATTTTTGGTAACACATTCCAGTATGATGGGTGTTGTGGTAGAACAACACAGCAAATGAAACATAAGCTAAGGTGGGGGAAGGGGGTAGGAAAAAGTTAAATGACACTATTTCAACTGTAAACTAGGAAAAGGCTCTTTGTAATTGTGCATTTTTCAGCATAAAATTGGAGCAAATCTGAAAACCATCAAGAATAAGTGTAACAAAAGATAATTTAGTAATGCACATTCAAATTATGGATATAAAGTGATTGGGATCTGGGCAATTAATCTCTATTAATACCAAAAAAATAGACTGCTATGATACTATATATTCTGTATCATTGAAATCCCTGCCTGATTTAGTACTATTTTTTCTATTTTTTCTTCAAAGAATTTATTCATCTCAGTAGAAACTTGTACTTTATCTTCACAAAATCAATCCTGTTTTTTTAGAAACCTTAAAACATGGTGCTTCAAATTGCATAATGCATGTTATCAATAAATATCCCAAACATTTTTGAGAATATCTTTAACTACTGTATTATATTACAACGTATTTGATAAACCCATTGTTACCACTGAGTGTCAACTTTTCCATCTCAGTAACAGAATAATTTTTAATCAAATAAGACCATAAACTGGATATTTATATAAACATGGAAACACTGCTACTCTTTACCCATACAGTACAATAATTAATCAACGGCTACTTTGTTTCCGAAAGCCTTTTATGAATAACAAGGTACCAAGCAGTTATCAGTACATGAGGTTAGTGACCAACATTTTCTGTTCTAGAAAGTGGTGTGTACTGTGCAAGAAAACCAATGAACTTTGGTCCTGAGTAGAATCTTACACAATTATTTCAATAAACAAATATCAGAGAACTTGCTCCCAATAATTGCTTTAAAAAAACAAACTAGAATAAAATATAATATGTTTAAATAATTGTCTAGGTTTCTGTATGTGTATGATATGTGTTTTTGCATGAGTTTGATAACAGACCATTACAAATATGGTCATTGTTCTGCAGTTAATAAACATTCCTGTAAGATAATCTTCTGTCCTAGAAGATGAATATCCATATGTTTGTGCAGGCATATGGATAACAAAAGCTATCTGTCATGTGTCATGTGTTCATTGTAGACACAGGGAAAGTACAGATTCCAACACTGGTTTGTGAATCATTTTACAAAAATGGAACAAGATAAAGCAAGGTTAACTGAAGCATCTGGCACATGGAGTCACACTCTGTCCCAACACAGTTGTGTAGTATAAGTACTGAAACTTGCTTAGACTGTAAAGCTTTCTGCCAGTAAAATAGCTATTTAATTTGCAAGAGAGTTATTCATTTGTAAAACTACCACTGTTTATTAGATCTTCTGTGCAGAGAAAACTGTTTCATCAAAATGAACAGTAAGATGTCCATTCATCTGAAAGAATGCTGAAGCAGAACTTGGTACATCGCTTTGATTAAATTTCAGGTTTTTGTAGAATTCTGATTCAAAGAAATCCTTTCAGTTGATGTAAATATTTCAGGCCCTGATTCTTCTCTGTGAATTTATGGGTTTTTTTCATGGGGGATATAAAATACCCAGAGGTGTAACCACTCCTCTAGTTGATAAAAATGGTGCAATGCAATAAGAAACAAACACTCAGGGGCAGATTTACATAGGGTCGAATATCGAGGGTTAATAACCCTCGATATTCGACTGCCGAATGTAAATCCTTCAACTTTGAATATCGAAGTCAAAGGATTTAGCGATATTCCTGCGATTGAACGATCAAAGGAATAATCGTTTTATCGAACAATTAAATCCTTCGCATCGAACGATTCGAAGGATTTTAATCCATCGATCAAATGATTTTCCTTCAATCAGAAAATTGTTAGGAAGCCTATGGGGACATTGGCCTCAGTAGATTTTAGGTGGTGAACTAGGAGGTCGAAGTATTTTTTAAAGAGACAGTACTTCGACTATCAAATGGTCGAATTGTCGAACAAAGTTGTAGTCGAAGGTTGAAGTAGCCTATTCGATGGTTGAAGTAGCCATATTCGACCATTCAAAATTCAAAGTATTTTTTCTTCTAATCCTTCACTCGAGCTAAGTAAATGAGCCCCTCAGTGAGGAAAAGGTTTATCATGTAAAAACCCATAGAAAAGATTGAATTTGTGATGCAATTAAATTCTGAAAAACTTACCTCACTGTTTATCATGTGAGAATTAGTGATGGGTGAATTTATTCGCCAGGCGCAAATTTGCGGCGAATAAATTTGCAAAACGCCCGCGAAAAACGGATGCCGGCGCCAAAAACGGGCGCCGGCGTCGAAAAAATGGGCGCCGGCATCAAAAATGGGTGCCGGCGTCAAAAACGAGATGCCGGCGCCGTTTCGCAAATTTTTAGCCGTTTCGCGAATTTTGCAAATTTTTCGGCGAAGCGAAACGGTGAAATTCGCCCATCACTAGTGAGAATTGATAAACTGGAACTGGAACATAAAAAAAAATGCAAACCATTTTAAGCCTTTCAAAGACCTCTTTAGTCTACCACCTAGCTATTTATATAAATTATATATGCAAAAAAAGTCACCTACAATCCAACATAGGGAGATAACTAAGCTGTCTTGCATACCATACTGCACTGTAATCCACCAATGAAAGGGTATGAATGAGGATTTTAAAGTTTTTAGTGTTTGCTATAATCACAAGAACAAAAAAATACCTACGGAATCAGCATTAAAAAATTATTAAACGTGTTGTTTCTTGAATTCTATCATATTTCTAAATACTAGAATCAGAAAAACTAAACTTCATCAACACAAAAATCACATTGACACATTCATTTTTAAAAAAGGTGACAAAACAAAATACTTGCCATTGGAATGTAAGAAATACACCTCCAATCGTGCTTTGAAGCATAGAAGGATTTAGCTGCCATTTTTTTCCAATTATTTGATTTTCACTTTTGATTGATAAATAAAATAAATACTGAATGTATACAATTATGCAAAAAAAATTACCAAGTACACAATGGCAAGTGAAGCAGAGTCAACCCTGCACGTTTATTGCATCAAGCGATGTAATGTTTCAAAGGGATCCACCCCCATTTATTACATCACAGGATGCAATAAATGTGCTGGGGTTTTCCCTGCTTTACTTGCCATTGTGTGCTTGGTAATTTTGTTGCATACTTGTGGGAGAGTTCAACCTCTCTAACCAACACTAGGCAGTTCTATAATTGTTGGAAAATTGTTTCTTTTTGAATTTATACAATTAGCATTTTCTTTTAGGCTGCTGTTTGCAGTATTTATACTGTTAAAAAAAACTATTTTGATAGAGGATCACTATCTTTTACATAGCTTGAGAAATGCACTGTTTTTTCTGCAATGATGCCTGGCTATCAGATGGTGATGTGTACTGTATCTGGCTGCTGTTTATTACACAGCATGATAAATAGGCCCTTATCTTTCTCCTGAAACATCTTTATATTTATCTTGGATCTACCAGGGATTATATCTTTTATTATTTGTAACTTAAAATTAGTATTTGTTTTTTACAGGCATATGAAATATAAACACAGTCACAAGTATATCACATTGATATTCAGTTTTGCAGATTACAATTCAGTTTAGGTATTAACATGTTATACAGCCTTGAGACATGATATGCAATTGAAGCTTGATTATACATACACTTCTTATGCCTATTACATTACTCAGCTAAATGTTGTATTATGTTATTTAAACCAGAATCAATCTGATAACCAGAAAAAAAAGGAAAAAGAAGGGGGGGAAGTGAAAGGTGCCCTTAGGGGAGGAATCAAAGAGTACCATCCTATTTTTTGTGTGATTTTTAGCCTGTATCACTATATAAGGGTATTGTTTCTAGACTTTTGGGTGGATATTATATAATGGTTCCAATTAGACCATATTTTCTACCAATTATCCCTACGCCCTCTTATATTTGCAGTAATGTACTTAATGTAATGTAATTTCCCTCATATCTTTCACTCTGTGTATTATATCTGATATTCCAGGTGGGTGTATGCTTCTCCACTGTGAGGTAATTGCCAGTCTAGTTGCTGTTAGAATAACATTTGTAAGCCTCTGTTCGGAAGTAGAGTTATCTGGGATAGGTTCGCCCACTAATGTGGTATATATATCTAGATGGATATCCATGAGTAGTATCTAAGTAAGCATATCTTCAACACCTTTCCATAATACTGTAATTATGGGCCATTCCCACATTATATGTTGCAAAGAACCCCTAAGAGCTCAGTTTCTCTAGCACATTGGGGAAGTGCCTGGGAAGATCCGACTTAATTTCACAGGAATGTCATACCAGAAAAACACAGAGGACCTGTCTAGGGACTACCAATGGGAAAGTCTCTAACAAATACAAAATCTTAGGGAGGACAGTTATCTTGAGCACTGTGATGTGTCCCAACCAGGAAATTGTATAGGGTCTCCATTTAAGCAAAAATTACTTGTTTTCCTGCATTAGGGTAAGGACACACTGGACGATTTGTCACCAACGTTTTAAAAAAGTAAATCGCAGCGACAAGACGATTGTCTTTTTTGAACAGACGATTCACAGCGACTATTGGCACAGAGCGATTTGTATCCCATTACTCTGTGCGGTACGTGCTCCACCCAAACCGGAAACGGTTTGTGCTTCCCGCTGTAACCTGGCGTCTTTACGTTCTTGCGTCATTGCGTTCGCATTGTAATTTGAATACAATTGCTGCTACTTATCTGTATGTGTGTGCGTGTCTAGGAGATTTCAGTGCTTTTCTAAGTACATGCTATTTCTGATAAATCGCTCGGAAAAGGGTCTCAGTGCGCTTTGGAGCTACAGGCGATTCACAAACGCGATGTGGGCACAGCAGCTGGCGTCTTTCATTTGGTTTTGTTCAGAGACAAAACAAGCGATATATCGCCGCGATTTGCTTTTTAAAAACGTTGGCGACAAATCGTCCAGTGTGTCCTTACCCTAAATGGGGAAAAGTTACTTTGATAGAGTTGATTATATGTTTAGTTGAATTCCAAGGTATTTAAGGGATTGAGTCCTCCACTTATAATGGAATTTGGATGCCAGTGCTTGCTTGACCTCTTGGGGAACATTAAGGGGTTCCATCTTATCCACATATAATTTGTAGCCCGAATGCCTACTATATTAAAGTGAGAAGTATGTCATCTGCGAAGTTTGGTAAAAACCTAAGATCCGAATTTAAGAGAGCAATTGGTCTCTAGCCGACATCTGTCAGGAAATTGATCGGCCAGGTCAAAAAATCTATGTCGGTCCCAGTGCAATCTATCTATGTTTGCAGGGCCAAGCAGGCAGCTCCCCTTTGTTTTCCTGGCAAATTGGTCTTTTTAGTTGATGGTAAATTCATACGATCGTAAGATCGTTCTGAGAAGATCGTGTTCTCACGATCAGGATCTGATCTTTTAAAAATCTCAACATCTATGGCCAGCTTTAATCGTGTCTTTGATTTCTGTTTCGGTAATTGGTTTATTAAGAGTTTCTAAATCTATTTGCAATAAAGTGGCATGTATATTATCGGTGAGGAAGGTTAACCTGGAAGGCAGATGTCTGGGGTTGTGGGGGTAGTGATTTATAAAGTTTTGTATAGTAATCCTAAAACTCAGCTGCAATCCTCTGAGGTGAAAAGGCTTTTCCCCATCATCTTTAGCGATTGATATTAGCTGATTGGGCTCTGAGCTATCCCCATTCATAGAATTTCGGTCTAGTCCATTTTAAAGCCTTTTCAACATCACCAGACAAAAGTAAATTTAGTTCCCTACGGACCCCAAGGATCTCCTGGTGTAATACAGTAGTTGGATTACAATGTGCTTTACTTTTAAGAAGTCTAAGTTTTTGTTGCAACCTTAACTTAGTGTGCGACCGTGCCTTTTTCTTTGCTGCTGCAAGAGCTATAAATTTACCTTTCACTACCGCCTTATGAGCCTCCCATAAAACAGAGACCTTCTACACTGATTTGACATTTTCTATAAAGTAATTCTCAATGGTCTGAGAAAGGTCAGCACATGTTTGGGAATCATTTAAGAGGCCTTCATTCAGGTGTCAATGAGTAGGTTTCCATATCCGGGTGGACAGGTGTATATCTAATGTAACAGCATTGAGGTCTGACCACGTAATAGGGACTAGAGCCGAAGAGGCCGGATAAACAAGGAGGTTTCTTGAGGCCAAAAAAAAATCCAGTCTAGAATATAGTTGATGGCAAGCAGAATAAAAGGTATATGGTCTCTTATTGGGATAGTGTATATGCCATAGCTCCCTAATATCTAATCTCTGGCATTACCATTTGTATTGTTTAAATAAGGGGGGATGTGAGCGGTCTTTGTTCTCTGACAGTACTAGATTGTAATCCCTGCCAATTATTAGAGGTCTCATCTGGCTTTGTATTAGAGGGCTTTGATAGTCTCCTCTGGCTTTGGGAAGAATTCACTTGAGAAAGCGCAGTTGGTGTTTATTAGGGGAGTAGATGTTTGCCAGTCTAATGGGTTTACCCCCTAATAAACACTCCAAAATTAAATACTACCCCTTTGTATTCACCTTTGCATTCTGAACTTCAAGTGGGCAGTCCCTATGGGTCATTGTTATGATGGGTTTTTTTTTAAAATTTGTAGTTGCTTGATAAATTGTGGGGTACAATTTGGTGTTCAGGGACTTATTTTCTGAAGTCTTGAAATAAGATTCCTGATTCATGGCAATGAAGTTTATGTAGTTCCCTGATGACCATGTACCTCTTCATTATGCTATTTAACCCATTTACATTTAACGTTAATGATTTAACCATGATGACAGTATAACAAAGAATGCTTCCATTGGCATCTATAATACCCAACGACTCACATTAAAAGCATAAAACATTAGACATATCACAGGCAAAAAGTTGGTATTCCGTTTGTACTGTGAAGGGTAGGATGAATAGATTTTTGAAAGTTCTCTCAAGGGCAAAAAGTTAAGTGTATGTTAAAGAAACAAAAGTCAAACTGAAAAAAAGGAACAGTAACTGATATGATAATCCAACATAAAAAACCAAATAGGTGTTGAAGACATCCAGTCTTAAATAAAACTTTGTTTTATTAACCCCTAAGATGCAGGGGTAAGGATTCCACAGACCAACCATGTCTGTATTGGGAGCATTCCAGGTGACTTTGAGGGGGGGGGGAGAATACTCCCTTGAGCCTGCAGACCAAGGGGGATATGTATTAATGTCCAACTCTGTAAAATGAGAACAATCAGGTTGCATCAGGTGAAGGGGTGGATCCATAGGTGCCGTGTTTTACCTTTTCCCAGATTGGTGTTAGATATTTAGGTTGCTGTCTCTTCGGGCTTGTTGGGAGACTCTTTTGATCCATGGGTGGGAGATCAAGGTCTTGGAGTAGTTTAGGTCCTTGTAATGGGTCCTGAAGAATATAGTGGCGAACAGCTTGAATGGGAAACCCCATCGAGTAATGCTATGGTCTCTCAACTTCTGGATGTAGGTCTCTCCTCTTGCTCAGTGTAATCGGTGAAATATCATTAAAGATTTGTACCTTATAACCCTGATGATCGTAATGTGTGTTATTCTTGGCAATAATGTTTTCCTTAGTTTCAAAATAGTGTAGGCACACAATAAAAATGTCTCTTGGAGAAGTTACATTAGGTGGTCAGGCTCCCAAGGCTCTGTGGGCCCTATCGAAGCATCATGCTTCCACAGGGAGATCTGAATTAATGGCGGAAAAGAGGGAGCGTAAAAAATCTTCTAATGTCTTGTGGTGTGACATCTTCCGATACTTCTCGAACAGGCTATAGATATTGTTGGCATCATGCAAGTGGACTGTAGGTCTTCAGTTAAACCGCCCTGCAGTATTCTTGAAATACCTACTATACTAAAATGGCACAGTAATAAGCACCATTGCAATCTTGGAAACCTGGACACTTCTATATTGAGTCCATATATGCAAATGTTGTCGTTTGCATAGGTTTCTTTTGAGTGGGTTGGCCTTCTCCCACCGTCACAAAGGGGTTGGGGTCCATGCTGGGAATGGAAGGGCACAGGGGGAGCTGGGGTCTGCAGGGAGAGAGTTAAGGGAGCTTAGTATTGTGCAGGGAAGTTGCAGGTATCTTCTCATTTGGGAGCAGCATTTACATTTTTTCTTATGATTTAAAGTTACAAATAGTGTTAATCTACTGTTTTGTTGTGTTTATTCTTAATCACATTTTACAAGGAAATGCTTGCCAGTGATGGAGCATAAGGTCAAGATTCAATCGTCTTGTAAATTTTTAAGGCCAATTTAGTTGCATGTCCTAATTTCCCTGCTGCCTTCACCTGGGTTGTGCAACTTCTATGGCAAGTAACCTGTAATATAGTATTGTTTGGGATTAAGGCAAGCATTCCTAAGGGGGGTTCAGGCTTAACAGAACTAAGAGTCTGAAGCAGATGGAGCTGCCTAAGGTGCAAGAGGGGAGTGGGCACAATTCTGGAGAAAATAAATGGGTGGAGTTATCAAGTGAGCATTTTGTGAGTATTGTGCAAATAGCAAGTGGGAGCAAGAGAGTAGAAAGGGTGGAAAAAAAATAAAATAAAGGGCACCATTAGGGGGAGTGGATTCTTGATTCATCTAGCAGGAAGCAAAAGTGTGATGCAATAGGCCAAGTAATATTGCCTTGGGCACAACTACTATTTGATTTGACTCTGGTGTGTATGCTTTAAATTATAAAATGTTTGATAAAGAATTGGCATTTTGTAACTGTTAATAAAGTTGTGGTCTTTCAATATCGTACTGGACTTATTTTTGCTATGGTAGAAACATGAGATTTTAAAGCAGCAAAGCTGCAACTGAGATTACCTAAGATTACACTTCTCTGAAACTGTCTTTACCTTTATAACATATGAGTTACTATATAAATAAAGGATTAGAATGAAAAGAAATCTGGAGTAAAACTGAATATTCAGTTAGAATTAAATATATTTTGCAGTATAAATGTGATATCAAAGTCACACCTTTAATGGAAAAGTAAGAAGAAAGAGACTACTTAGAACTGTCTGAACACTTTAGTCCAAATACGTAACCAATGTGCAATCTTTAGTTTTCTGTTGAAGGTAATATCTTTAAATCACATTTGTTGTATTTTTTATCAGAAAAAAACTATTTACTTTCATCTCCGAATAAATAAAACTTTCACAACTGCAGAGCTCAACAAGGAATTAGTATTTCCCTCAGCCACACTTCCAAAATCAACAATCCAAGGATACTGACAGCCCACACAACTGAGAGGAAGGCAATACTTTCAGACAACTATCTTTTATGAATCTTATTGTCTGTGACCTCTCCTCAGAAGAAGGAGCTTCTATCCTCTCCAAGGGATGTGCTTTCTACCCATCCAAGAATTTGACAAAATCCAATTCTGTAGCAAAACAATATCTAAAGGCTTTTTTTCTGCTTCTGAACTAAAGTATCTTGGGAACCACCTCAGCTGCACAATAAATCTTCTACTGTGCTTTGACCACCTGTACATACTGTATATGACATAGTAATCTGTCTTTTGCTTCCTTCCATTGTTATGGCAAATCAAGCACAGTTAATGCAGCATCTGTTGTGCATGTTACCTCATGGAAGAAGTCTGCAGCACCTCAACTGGGTTAGACATAAAAAGGGTCTTAGAAGCAAAAACTGGTCAATGTCAAAGAATGCAGGCAGTTTTTGAAATTTTTTTAAAATAATTGGATTTAAAATAACACAGACCTAGTATGCTCTTAAAATCCACTATACCATATTTTCGTGAGGAATGGTGCTTAGAACAGATATTTGGCCATGTTGGCTGAGAATATTTAAAGTATAGCTTAAAGCAGTGCTGTCCAACTTCTGTGGTACCGAGGGCCAGAATTGTTCTGGCCTACATGGTGGAGGGTCAATAATTGAAGCCAGTGTTGACCATTCCCTGGTTTTAAACCACACCTATTTTACACCATATCCATGTTACCATAAGACCATGTCTACATTAATTGTGGTAGCACATCAAAAAACCAAATGGTTGGTGTTCAGTGCAGGGATATCACTTATCACTCACATGTGAAAAAAATGTAAGTCATATTAAGACATAACCTTAAATCCATATGCCTCCTCCTCCCCTGTGGATAACACAGCACCTCCCCCAGCACATGATTAAACACCTTAAGGGCCCCTAACAATAATATTCAAATGCTAACAAACCCCCAGAACAAATACCATTCTTATGTTGCACAGGCAGAGCAGGGCACACACAGGGTGCATAGGGAAGGCAGAGTATGGCACACACAGGCAGAGTATGGCACAAACAGGCAGAGTATGGCACACCCAAGGACCATAGGGCATACCCAGGCAGCAAAGGGCGGGCAGAGTATGGCACACACATGGAGCATAGGGCAGCAAGAGTAGGGCACACACAAGGAGCATAGGACAAGCAGAGTATGGCACACCCAAAGGAGCATATGGCAGGCAAGATAATGGCACACCCAGGGAGCATGGGGCAGGCAGAGTATGGCACGCACAGGAAGCATTAATGAAAGAAGAGTATGGCACACACAGGGAGCATAGGGTGAAGGCAAGTCTGGCGACAGAGGTAACGTCAGTAAAATCAAAAACTTAGGGAATTTGCATAGTAACGTTCTTTCGCCAGACCAAAAATTTGCCTGGAGTTAGAGTGCGAAGTTGCTCCAGAGTCAATCTCCTTGCTGAAATTACGCCAACGAAATTAAGCCAGCTACCATTAGTAAATTGGCGAATTTTCGGCAGCGTTAGCCACTTTGCCCTTTAGTAAATTTCCCCCCTATTAGTGTGTGCTAGCATGGTTTTATGGGTAATAGATCTTGCCAGACTAACTTAAATTCTTTTTATGAGAAGGTTAGCAGGGACCTCGATTCTGGGATGGAAGTGGATGTCATTTACTTAGACTTTGCTAAAGCATTTGATACAGTGCCACACAAAAGGTTACTGGTTAAATTGAGGAATGTTGGCCTGGAACATAGTATTTGTACCTGGATAGAGAACTGGCTAAAAGATAGACTACAAAGAGTGTTGGTAAATGGAACATTTTCTAATTGGACCAGTGTTGTTAGTGGAGTACTGCAGGGCTCTGTACTAGGTCCCTTGCTTTTCAACTTGTTTATTAATGACCTGGAGGTGGGCATTGAAAGCACTGTTTCTATTTTTGCAGATGATACTAAATTGTGCAGAACTATAGGTTCCATGCAGGATGCTGCCACTTTGCAGAGTAATTTGTCTAAATTGGGAAACTGGGCAGCAAACTGGAAAATGAGGTTCAATGTTGATAATTGCAAGGTTCTGCACTTTGGCAAAAATAATATAAATGCAAGTTATACACTAAATGGCAGTGTGTTGGAAGTTTCCTTAAATGAGAAGGATATAGGAGTTTTTTAGATAACAAGTTGTCTAATTCTGGGCAGTGTCATTCTGTGGCTACTAAAGCAAATAAAGTTATTTCTTGCCTCTTTATAGGTCCCTAGGAGGTAAGGCCTCATCTGGAGTATGCAGTGCAGATTTGGAATCCAGTCCTTAAGAGGGATATAAATGAGCTGGAGAGAGTACAGAGACGTGCAACTAAACTAGTTAGAGGGATGGAAGACTTAAATTTCGAGGGTAGACTGTCAAGGTTGGGGTTGTTTTCTCTGGAAAAAAGGCGCTTGCGAGGGGACATGATTATACTTTACAAGTACATTAGAGGACATTATAGACAAATAGCAGGGGACCTTTTTACCCATAAAGTGGATCACCGTACCAGAGGCCACTCCTTTAGACTAGAAGAAAAGAACTTTCATTTGAAGCAACGTAGGGGGCTCTTCACAGTCAGGACAGTGAGGTTGTGGAATGCAATGCATGTCAGGTGATGTTGTGATGGCTGATTCAGTTAATGCCTTTAAGAATGGCTTGGATGATTTTTTGGACAGACATAATATCAAAGGCTATTGTGATACTAAGCTCTATAGTTAGTATGGGTATATATAATTTATTTGAAAATATTGAGAGGTATGTGTATGGATGCTGGGTTTTCATTTGGAGGGGTTGAACTTGATGGACTTTGTCTTTTTCAACCCGATTTAACTATGTAACTATGTACTTACAAGGAGACAATGCAAAGAAGAGCCACAATGATTCATGGACTAAATATCACTAACAATATCTGGTCTTTAGAAGTAAGAAATTCTTCCTCTATCAAAACCCTTCTATCAGCTTTATATCATGGAATTGAGTTGATTAAATTTGACTTGCCTTTGTGGCTTAAAAACAGCATGTTCAGCGATACAGGCTTCTAGATTATATATGTATATATTATATATGTATATATGAACAAATTATATTTAACCTTCTCAAATTTAGCCTTTATGTAATAGAAAAAAAACCTACCACATCAGGTTCTATGGAAATATAATCCAAAATCATGCAAAGATCTCTGATTATAGTGGAGGACATTACATTTGCATTAAGAAGGTTACATATACAGATGAAGCCACTTGGATTTGTGAGTTAAATGCGTCATGACTCAGAGTTAATTGAAGAAACTGTGTTATCTAAAGTTATCTTAACTCATTTAATGCATTTAACCTTTTCATTAGCATACCAAAGCACCATTGTTCACAATGGTGAATGCTTTAATTAGATGGGATGTTGTGTCACAGTTTTCTGTGTTAAATGAGATAAATGGGATATCTGTGTTTAGTTATTCTGTGTCAAACAGACAAACCAAAGTGGCTGCATCTGTATATTCACTCTATTTTCTAAAAGTCAAGTTCTTGAATAATAAGACTCCAGTATGAATTCTCTGGAATCTTTCAAATTCAATGTAAAATGTCAGATGTTTGTAACTTTAACTGAATTGCCATTTAGTCTCCTTCTAAATGATCCTGATAAAGTGACTGACAAGGATATAATTGCTGCACCTTCAGCATTAGACACAAACTGTATAGCCTGGGTATGGTGAACAAATTAAGGAGCATTATCAATATGTTTTTAACAGCTGTATCCATATGTAGAGCTCAAACTGGTCAATCATGTGTTAGATTAACAAGAATAATATATTTACTCACTGTATGTGAATAGGCATTAAAAAGTGTTTATAAGTTCGTACCCATTAGCAGGATCCACAACGATTCCTCTGGGATGTGACATTTCTCCCTCTAATAAGGTCTTTCTGCTTTGAGATGCTTTCTCCAGACGAGCTACATTAATGGTTTTTCTGTGTCCATCATTTGTCCAATACAAATTGTTACTTATCCAGTCCACAGCAATTCCTTCTACATTGTCAAGGTCTTGTAGGTTGAGGGGAAAAAAATTTAATTAAATTAATTAAAGAAAATCTATGTTGCCATATGCTTATTAGTACTGTACATGTTTACATTTCCAGGATGTTTAAATACAGCAGTAGTCAGTTATCCAACAATAACAATTTTTTAATTGTCTAACATAAGTTTGTAAGGTATGTAATTTGCATTTTCATAATATTTTCATGTTTTAACATGATTTGTATTAATCCTTCTTTCTTCTCTGTTGACTTAAAAGGGTATGCAGTACTTTACAAAGCATAAGAATATCTTGTACAGTGGTTCGGTTAACACAAATTAAAGATAAATAATGAACGTAAGTCCTGGAAATTTCACAGCACAGTTAGAACAAGATCCTCTCCCAAAGAACTAAAGATTATGAGGAAGAAGAAATATAGAGTAAAATGGAGAGGAGGAGTAAGGCTTGTATTGAACCAGAGGATTACAATATTACTTTAATGCAGTGTTGTAACTTGATTTTACTGGGCTTCACAGCAAAATAATTTTAGGGCCCCCAACATATCCAGAGGTTGTCCTGATATACAGTATGTTGAAACTGATCAATAATTATGGCATCATGGGCCCCATATATCTCCTGAGCCCCCCTGCAGCCAAAGGGTCGGCTTCCACAATAGTTACACCCCTGCTTTAATGCTTCCATCAGAAAGGAAATGTTATAACAGGTTAATGTGTATGACTCTAGTAGTAAATTGTACAGAGAATAGGTTGTCCAAAGCATTATGACCAAGTGATAGTATATTGGGGGTTTGAAAGCAACTATATAGAAAGGTACAGAGAAATGAAGACTTTTGAAAGAGATATTTTTATATTTTTACTAGCAGCTAGTAAAGAGACGTCAGTAGTAAATTCTTCTGAGTGGGCATTAATTGATGCAGACAGTGAGTAACAAATTGCTCTAGTCAACCCTAGAAAAACATGCACAGTAAACAACATATTTTGTTGATGTTTCTGTGAAAAGAAACTGCATATTCCAGTTAGGGATTAAATGTGCACTGAAAAGGCATGGGAAACTCTTAGACAGTTTCCTTGGAGATGGTGCAATTATTTATTGTAATGTAGAAGGGAAGGAAGAAATATTAAAAGTTCAGTTCAGAGTGCATTACAGAATAAAGGGAGGGTATTTTAGAAGCTCAGCTTTGACTATAATGCAGAATGGAGGTATATTAGAAACTCAGCTTTCACATGTTGAGTTTCAGCTAGCAAGCAGCTATTCATAATGCTATTGTAGTTAGAGATGAAAGCTTATTTAGTAATACATGATGCATTCCAAATACAAATTTTGCCAAACACAAAATTTGCATCCATCAAAACACTATTTATAAAGGAATTGCACATGCTCATCTATACTTGTATCTGGTCCCATGAGTGTAACTGCAAGTGCAATATACAGGATGAACCCATTAATGGAACCCTGGAACTAACACCTTCCTTGAATGGTATTACTTTCAGGACTCTATTATGTATATTGTATGCACTGAAACTACTGTAACTCAAGCAAAACTACTGTAACTCAAGCATAATTTTGCACTGAAACTACTGTAACTCAAGCATAATTTTCCAATGCAGTCCACACTTTAGTGAGCACTACAGCCTGCAGTTATAATGGAATTATGGAAATTAGGTTGCATTGTGTGTAAGAAACATGCCAGGTTGCTCACAATTAATATACACCTTTTACCCAATCAATATATTATACAGCTAGAAAACAAACCTGGTTTCAATCGGGAAAACGTATGTGTGTCTTATGTCCAAGCACTAGTAAGAGCATAATAACTTTTTCTTTGAGCTCTGAGTATCATTGAATTGAGCTGTATGAGTGAATATTTTGAATACTCGTTTTCATTGCACACATTGTATTGTTACTGACTTGCAATCCAACTGCTTGGTTTCTGCAAATGATTAGACTTTGAACTTGCCTATTGAATAAAATAATTAAAAATAAATATGTATATATGTGTGTGTGTGTGTGTGTGTGTATACCTGTGTGTATATATATATATATATATATATATATATATATATATATATATATATATATATATATATATATATATATATATATATATATATAGATAGATAGATAGATAGATAGATAGATAGATATTGATAGATAGATAGATAGATACACTGTGCTTCCAGCAGGAGCATTAAAAGCAATTTGATGCATTGTTGTTACTGATTAATTAAATTTTTTGCCAGAGTTTTAATTTTTTTTAAACATATTATTTTTAACTTCTTATACAGGTTCTGGATTCATTAAAATGGATTTTAACAGAAGATAAACTATCTATGTATGCTTCAGTAACAGTATCTTACATTTAATTTAATTTAATACAAATAACAACACAAAGAAAAGGAAATAATAAATGCTGTATATGCAGAAATTCAGCTTTAAAACTTTATACAAATAAAATATAGGGATTCATAGGGTTAAGTTCCCCTATGGTCTGAAAAATCCCACATGGTTGGATATCCCCTGCTGTGGTCAGCTAAGTGTTGGACTTAAATTAGATCAGGGAGATGTAGTGAGTCCTTTATCCCTGTGCAGTGTGCCCTGGCAGTTTACAGATTTGGCCAGAAGGTGTTGATCCATTTCTTCAAATGCTGAGCTTCCATATGCTGAGGGTCAGTCTACGTCCTGGTTTCACTCCACTCTGGAGTGCATGGACTTTAGCAAAGATGTAAAGGCCTAGGGAATTGAGAAGCCTGAGGAGGTACAGGGCCCCTAGCCTGGGGAGCTTGAACATGGAGGGGTTAGAGTTCGGATGCAGTGGAGAGAATGTGAAGGAGTTGCCTGGAAAAGGATTCCTGTGAAAGAGGCTGGGATGTGCTAACACTCCAGATGAGTGCTAGAGCTGGCCTGAAGACTTCTGTGAGATGCTGTAGGTGCCTGTACCAGCTCTGTGTAAGCTCTCATTGAGTGATCAGCCTAAGGTAAAGGTATTGGAATGGCTCCAGTGTGTGTCAACAGGTGTTGTCCGTGTGCCTGCTATGTGGGAGCAACTACCTCTGTCCATCAGGAAAGGTATTTGGGCAGGTAGTTAGCCGATAAATACACAATTGCAGGAAAAAGAAGAGATCACACGAATAATCATGTTTATTTACAATTATGGTAGGTTCTTCTTTTGTGAATGCAGTTTTAAAATCACTGGCATTTTGACAATGAAATATTGTATACTCTTTTTGGGCAAAGACTTATTGTACCTTAATGTATATTTTTTACTGATTTGTACAACACCATAGTGATGAGCAAATTTGCCAAGTTTTGCCGCAAAAATGACACCCATAGACTTCAATGCATTTTGACAAATTTTCACAGTTTCACAAATTTTCAGACAAGTAAAACAGGTCAGATTTATAGATGACATGAGTAGCCCGATACTGATCTATTACCATACACAAACAAATGAAACCGGCTGTGTTTTTCCATCACACTGAAATGAGGACCAATTTGGTACCAGAGCCAAAGAAGATAGTAAATGTCTGCTGCTAGTACGATAGCTTTATTTATAGAAACATTTGCCTTAAGATATAATAGACATTATTAGATGAAAGGTATGTAAAATTTAATTATTTTCAAGTAAAAGAAAGGAGACCTTTTTATGCTTTATAATTTGCACAATACAAAACTGATGAAGGGCATAACACATGACCTGAAATACTGAGCTGCAAGGACTAACAGTGAATACTCATAAATTACTCCACATCTACATTAACAATATTTTTAGAACCCTTAAGATTATCTGCAAACTAGTGGTGCTCAAAGAAAAAAGAAGAAAAAGACAAAACAACACAAGAAACAAAATTGTGAGTTGGCGAGAGAGAAAGAGAGAGTGCATTAATATTTTAGAGAGATAGATTTATAGATAGATAGAATACATTAATATTTTAGAGAGATAAAAATAAATAAATAAAATATATTCTCCTATAAATATTGGTTACATACCATCTTTAAGAATGGTTTCTCTCCCTGAACCATCAATTTTTTGTCGTCCAATAAGAAAGCTGGTAGTGTCAGCAAAGTAAATATAGTTGGTCTCTGCATGGTAGTCTAATGCTCTGGGGTTAACTAAGTTTTCAATGGGATGCCTGTATTCGTCAGAAATGGTGGTATTAAGATCCATTGCTCGAATAATTCCTGGCCTTCCTTTCCCATAAAACAGAAACAGCTTATTCTTAGGCTCTGTAGATCAAATAGAATGTACAATAACGTGTAAATTAGAACCACAATGCAATATTTATATATTAATATTTTATTGATATTTATACTAACTTTTTAAATCTAATATGCATTAACATTATTGTTAAGTATGGAAGATTAAATGTTTCATCTAAATTAACTTTTCAACAATGTACTCAAATTGTATATGTGTTTTATCTATTTACTTTATATAAAGCAATTGAAGCATTGACATAAAACTGAATTTAGTTAATAGTTAGAGGCCCATTTATTAAAGGTTGACTTTTACTGGTATTAGAGCTTTTTGAAACCACGAATAAACACATTTCCTTTAAAACCATGAAAGTTATAAAACTTCATTTGTGAACATAGATTTTTCCCCCTGATTTCTAGCATATTTACAAAGAGCTTGAAGAAGAAAAACTGATTCACAGGGAAAAAAACTTGCAACAAAATGTTTATTGTTCCATTATTTGTTTCCAATTCAACTGTATAAAAGTTTTGAAGAAATTAAATAGGTTAAGGGGACAATTTATTAAAGGTTGCATTGTAGTTAACCTGAAAAATTTGATTTTTTCAGGGTTTTTGAGGTATAAAATAAAAACAAAATATCTAATTTTTCACGGTTAAAAAACCTAAAATGTTTCAAGTTTTTGTTAAAAAAGTTGAATTTTTCGAGATTTATGATACCCCCAAGCTGGAAATAGATTGAGTTCAAAAATACTCCAGTTAAAATCTGTCAAGGTTATGTATATGTAAATGGACCCTTGAATCATTTGAAGGTATTTCTACGTCTTTTTTTTGTGTTTCACTCGGAAACTTGATCAATTTGAGCAATTCAAGTTTTTTCCCATGGAAAACTCAATTAATTAAGTTTCCAGGGTGTTTACCTCAAATTCACTGATTCCAGTTTTTTCCATTCAAGTTTTTTTAGTAAGAAAAAAATAGAGTTCTGAGTTCATTCAAGGTATAAAAAGCCTCACAAAGCTCAAAAATTCGACCTTTCATAAATAACCCCCTAAAACAGCTTCTGTATTATCTTCTATAGAAGCTCATAAGGTTTTAATTGTAGATATTTTTATTGAAAAGATTTTTTGTACAGGGAATAACCATCAAGATATGCCAACATAGGTATCTCTACTACAAAGCACAAAAGTGCAGGAGAAATAAATTGTAAAGCACCCCTTTAGGCCATTTTCTAGGTACAAGAGCCTATTAAAAATATTGTGAATTACATATAGTTGTATATTTTTAGAAAATGCCTTATAAACATTTGATTGTTCAACATACTTTTGCATGACCTTCCATCACTTGCCAAGCTGAAGCCAGTCTTGCAGCGACAAGTCCGCATTTTATAACTGGAGCCGAGCAGGCAGATGTGTTCGCATCCCCCGGGCATTCCATCTGGGTTTATTTCACATGCATAGCTCCTGACTACAACAAATCATTGGGAAAGAAGAATCATCATGTTTTAGTTGATTTTATTTACTTTAACACGGCAACGCCTCTGACAACAAAATTGAGTTTATTTTGACAAAACACTGACTTAATTAGTTTTTCATGAATTAAGCATAATTTCAGCTTTTCAGTCCTTTGCAAGAGTTTGGAAGCAAAATAGAATTGTTTTCTATATTTTAACAGTTACAGATGAAACAAAACATGTTTCATTCCAATCAATGTTGACTTGATTTTGGGTCCTTACCTGCCGGCTGTGTTCTTTTGTGATAAATGTGAATGTCACGGGCATTTTCTAGGTTCAGCAGTGAGAAGACATCTGTGCTATTAAATCGGTTTATTCTTAAGATGGTGGAGCTATCTGTGTTACTGGCATACAAATAATTTTCAAATAATGATAGACCATACACATGACTGACCTATAAAGATAAAAACAAGGTAGTTATTTTTTTTCACTGAAGAGACTAGTAAAAGAATAATATGATGGTAGTAGAATAATAAGCTTTAAATTAGGAAATAACTGTACTCTTATTTTGTGGAAATAGAAGTCACTGCTATGTTTCTTGGTTCAATTTTACTGTGGTGCAGCTATTTACTACATGCTGCTTTGATAGGGTTCTAGTAATCTCCATAAATCAGACAGTTCTCAGCGTTTTACTTGTTGATCACAAAAAATCAAAGGTCCATTGAGAAACTCTCTATATAAAAAAGCTCCTTCCTTCTTCAAGCTGAAGCCTTTTTTTTTTGCTTTCACATATGGAACAGCTCATTATACAGAGGCAACCTCCACTGATATTACCCAAACAACCCAATAGAGGCATTTTTATCATGCTGTTTAAAATTCTTCATGTCAGACACCAAGCCCCCCCCCAACTTAGGATAACATACCAGACCAGAGAACATAAGATATCTTAGGTGAAAAATACCTCAGCTTGTTTACTAACAAATTTACATAAATAACGACCAACATATAGTGACATATGTTAAATGTAAACAATTACATTTAAATACTATTTAATATCTTTCTTGTAACCTCAGTTACTGAAGACTCCTAGGTGTGGCTTTCCTCCAAAACTCATGCCTCTTCCATTACTTTGGCCTCTTGCCTAACCCCTGTTATGCCCTAAGCTTCCCCCCAAGGGGAGCACCTCACTTCACTAATACCACCCCCCAACACCACTACCTCCTCTGGGAAGAGAGCTGTTCAAGGTAAAAGGGAACACCCCTTCACTTCCTTGCTTCTCTACCCCTCATGTATCCACCCATCCTCACAACAACCCAGGAAATTACAACACTCATAATCCTTACTCCTCAATTCCCCTACTTCCTAGCCCTGTCATGGCCCTGTTGTTCACAGTTTCTGGCTCACTTCCAAGGGGTATTCTGGAGAAATATAAAACTCTTATATAAACAGAACAGCTTGTTCTGTTTATACATTGCTCCATTTTTTTTTTTTGTTAATGAGATCATTGCTATAGGCATTAAGCTAACTTTTTTACTAATGCCAAAACAATGTTTTAAAACTACTATATTTAATTTTAGTGTAAAACTGGCATACGATATGCAAGGTTACTGAACGATGACAGATGAAGGAGAATTGTATTGCTTCTGTAATTGTTATAATTAATTTGGATAACAGGGGTGTAAATTAAACATTTTTAGAAAATGTATATTGCTTTAATGGGAATGCAAACACTTAGGGGGTTATTTACTAAACTCCGAAAGTATCTAGACAGGCTTTTTGGGGCAAAACTCTTTTTTTTTAAAAAAAGTCAAATATTTCGAGATTCATTAAATCTTGATGCTGCAAAAAGCCATAATCCGAAAATCTGCAATCTCAGACCTTCTGAGGTTGTGTATAAGTCAATGGCAGATGTCCCTAGCCTATTTGGAAGTTTCTATAGTCTGCTCTAGCCTGAACATCTGACCATTTTGGGCAAAAATCCCAAAAAATTCAGGCTTTTCTGGAAAAAGCCCCCAAAAATTGTATGATTCAGGACCCCCCCCCCAAAAAATAATAATATATGATTCGGTTTTTGCTCAATTTTATCATGTTTTTACCCAAACCAATTAAATCAAGCTTTTCAAATAATAAATAAGGTAAATCGGTATGGGAGTTTCATTGTGGTTTTTTAATTTAAATAATGAGTTAAATTTTGATTTTAGTAAATAACCTTCACAATCTTTCCTTATTGCAAACCCCCCCCCCCAGAGCTAAACACATCATTAGTGTTATAATTTTGGGTATTTTTGACATCTCATTTTAGGTTTACACTTGTGGGAAGATTTATTAGTATTTGTATTTTTGCTGCAATTCAAGAATGACAAGGTGGGTGATATCGGTTACAAGAACTGAAATAGTGTCTGTCTGGGTGAGGGCCACATCCATGAACTGATGCGGTCCTCAATCCAACATGAAAATCAAACCTGATCAATCGACATCTGCCCAATTTTTGGTCTGCTTTTTTTATGCCCACCTTTAGATATGGGGTTAGTTGACATTAGTGCTCTCAGACTGTGACAGTCACTTCACATAGAGTATGTTCTCCATGTTATGACAGCTTAATGCAATTCCCTGAAGTAGTAGTAAAAGGCTGATTTCTATCATTATGTTCAGTCAGTTTATGTTAATTCAGTAGGATCAACTGGGAATTGTTCAGAGCTTGACTGCAAACTACTCACAGACTGAGCATCAGAATTAAATATTCTAATATCAGGGAATCACATACCATCTTTTTTGATATAAGCATACTTATATATACTACACAATGTTTAGTAGGTAACGCCCTCCATCAGTTGAGCATAACTCAAATAATATCAATAAAAATATGTTGTTGCTAAAACTAAGAAATTATGAAAATGATTGTGAAACCTAAGGATAGCTACAAATTTGAAGACAGTTTACCTACCAAACTGGCTTCAATTTTCATGTTTTTCTTTTATCCTTTCCTTTTAAAAATATTATAGTGAAACTCATTGAAAAGGATAAGGGCCTCAGATTGGTACTTCTATAGTAGTAGTCTCATAAATATCTACAAAGTTAATAAAGTAGCACCTTGCCTCACATGAAACAGCTGCTAATTATTGTTATTGTGCAGTATGAAGAACATTGCTGGAAAACGTCAACATTCTGCTTCTAGAAGAAATGGTAATAGGTTTTTAATTCCATGGCCATCCCTCAGGTCATGGCAAGCAAACATAGGTACTTTTAATATTAAAGCGACCTCCTTTAGCCTTTTGCTTTTAAGCAAACACACTTTGATTAAAAATTATTTTGCTACCAGTTTATCTCATAGCAACAGAAAGAAATTATATAGATATTGTATTTAGTTATGAAATCACCTTTGTTACCAATATAATGTGCCAATATGTCATTCGTTTTTGTAAGGTGCTTTATTATGTTGGCTGATACGGAATTTAATTATGGTGGAAAAATATTAAACTTAGTAACTTAGGTAAGTAATGGAAATCTCAATCACTTTTTTTAATTAAATGGACAGTAAGGGAGTTATTTATCAAAGTCCAATTTTATCTGCTACAAACTCTGATCAAATCTGCTCGGGTTTTTTTAAACTTATTTATTATTACATTTTCCCAAAAATTTGCTTTGCAGGAAAAAATCTGATTTTCATGATTTTTTTGGATTTTTCAACCGGAAAACTCCAATTTCTTATGCTTTTTTGCCTGAAAACTTTGGGTATTGCACGTAACCCAGCGCACATCGAAAAATCATTGGGACTTTTCCCGTTGACTTATATGCAACCTTGACAGGTCTTTGATGCTCAATTTTCTAATTCAGACTTTTCCATCCTTGGGATTTAATAAATTTCAAAAAAATCAGTGATTTTTTAAAAGTCAGATTTTACAAAAAAAAATCACACATTTTTTGGGATTTTTGCATTTAAAGTTTAGTAAATAACTCCCTATATGTTAGTTTCTGAGCTGTGCTTTAAAAACAAAAAACTGAATCTCGTGGTTTATGACGTGAAGAGTTGTGGACGAGTTTCAGTTTAACAAGAAAAAGCTTTTTACCTAATTCAGTTCCAGTTTTTTCCCCATAGACTCTCAATAGAGTTTTCACTTGATAAACAAAGATATGTTTTTCTAAATTATTGCATCTCTAATTGTATCTCTTCCATGAATTTTCATGTGAGAAACCTTTTTCTCACTGAATTGAATCTGGTCCTTTCTGTGTTAACTTTCTTCTTTATCATTTAGCACCTGCTTTAAATATTATTTGGTCTCTATAGAACTGCTGTAGTAGCCACCTTGCTACAGATCTTGGTACATCTGTAATCGTGCCCTAGCATGTGTGGTCAAGCATTCACGTATTGATGTACAATATGAATTTTTGTTCTGAAATCAAAAAAAATTTTGTTTGTGTTCAGATATCAACAAAAATTGTGTTCACAAATAATAGGGTTTCTTAATAAAAACAGGTCCTCTCACACTTCTCATCTAAGGACAGAAAAGTTTATTTTTTTCCACTAAAAGTCATTCAAAGGGTCAAAAGGAATACAACAGTGTGTTCCATTGTATTTTAACATCCAGTTAACTACAGAATGTTAGATGATATCTCTATGATATATATACAGTCCATGACCACTAAGACAGAATGCTCTGTTTTAAAAATAACTACAGGAAAGCTTTGTATGTGTGTGTGTGTGGGGGGGGTGTGTATGGGATGTGACTACTAAATTATATTTCCCAATGCAAGCACAAAAAATACAAATCCCACAAACAGGCATTGTAAGGGAAAAGTAATCCTTATTTTAAATAAATATAGAACTTGCCAGAGCCTTTTTTATTTTGTGCATTTTGTGTGCACAAAATGCAAAAGGTGATACTTTGTTGGTATAGGTTTTTATATTTCACAACCACATTTTGTGTGAAAGAATCATCCACAAATTCCACTGTTCCCCATGAGCTGCTCCTCTATGCAAATCTGCATATATATTTTATTTTATAAAACTTATGTAACAGCTGAGGTGCCTGGGGGGCAACAAACCTAAGCATCAGATAAATCTTTTCAGCTTTACTTGTTCTTTAATATGAGATGATCAATCTGAGTTATTTTGTAAAATTAAAATATTACCTCTTTGCCTTGAATTATTAATTGTCTGTTCCGTCCTTCATAGTCAACTACTTCAATATAGTCCAGATAGACATCTGCCCAGTAAACAAATTTATTAACAAGATCCAGAGTCAAGGCTGTTGGCTGCTCAATTTTCGAAACAACTATCTTTGTCCTGTTCATTCCATCCAAGTCACACCTTTCAACTTTTGCAACATTCCCATAGTCAGTGAAGAAGAGTTTCCTGTTGAAATAGAAATATGTACATGTGATAGCATTTAGTCAGCTATAGGATAATACTCCTGATTATGGCCCCATACTACCTCTCTCACTATGATCTGAAGAAACTGTTTGAAAGATATCGATAGGCATTGTAATCCTCGGCAACCCAAAACATAACAAATGGCGACAAGGATTGCTCTTCTACCTCTGCAGCAGCCTGCACCTTTTCTTCCAAACCCTGGTGAGCAGGGATGGGCGAATTTTTTCGCCTCGTTTCGCCGAAAAAATGATGCCCATAGACTTCTATGGTGGCGTGCGTCAAAACAAAAGACGCGCGTCAAAACAGTTTCGCCGCGCGACAAAATTTTTTTGACGCCCATAGACTTTAATGGGCGTCTGCGACAATTCGCCGGCGGCGAATTTTTGGCGAAGCGAAACGGGTCAAATTCGCCCATCCCTACTGGTGAGCCTACCATACCTTTTACTGCTTGGATCCTTATGTTTGAAAATTACATTATTTCTGCTGACCAAGGGAGATTTCTGCTGCTAGAAAGCGTGCTTTACTTATTCACTGCCTGGGAGCAGAGGGACAGCGTATATTCTATACATTACCATTACCTGATGAGACTTATGAAACTGCTCTCACTGCTATAAAGAACAATTTTTGTGCCAAGAGTAAATGTGGTTGCTGAAAGATATAAATTCCGCTAACGTGGAAAACGTAATGGCGAATCCACAGAACAATTAGTAGCAGCTTTGAGAGAGCTGGTTATTACCTGTGAGTTTGGGAATCTAACAGATGAAATGCTAAGAGACCAACTAGTGGAAAAAACAAACTCACCTCGCATTAGAGAGAGACTGCTCCTAGAGCAGGATTTAACCCTTGCAAAGGCTATTACAGTTGCTAGCCAAATTGAAACAGCAGTGGCATAGGCTAAAACTCTCAGTCAGGGAACTGTTAGGAATGTACAGATTGTGAATTGAGCACTGTGGCCTAATAATACACAGTAACAGGCAAAATACAGTGCTAAGGAAAGGGATTCACCTACACTGCAAAACCGTGCAGCAAATACAAATAGCTTTCGCTGTGGTTCAACACAACACACGGCAAATCATGTTACATGTCCTGCAAACAGTGCAGCAGATGCAAAAAAGTAGGACATTTTGCTAAGATCTGCCGTAGTTCTGCTAAAGATGTTCATGAAGTCACTACAGGTATAGGATCCCTTATCCGGAAACCCGATATCCAGAAAGCTCAGAATTACGGAATGGCTGTCTCCCATAGACTCCATTTTATCCAAATAATCCAAATTTTTAAAAATGATTTCCTTTTTCTCTGTAATAATAAAACAGTTGCTTGCACTTGATCCCAACTTAGAAATAATTCATTCTTATTGGAAGCAAAACCAGCCTATTGGGTTTATTTAATGTTTAAATGAATTTCTAGTAAACTTAAGGCAGGAAGACCCAAATTACTGAAAGATGCGTTATTCAGAAAACCCCAGGTCCCGAGCAATAGGGATGTCGCGGACTGTTCGCCGGCGAACTTATTCGCGCGAACATCGGCTATTCGCGTCCGCCGCAAGTTCGCGAACGTCGCGCGACGTTCGCCAATAGGCGTTCGCGTCAAAATCGTTCGACCATTCGACCATTCGATCGCTAAAATCAAAGGATTTTCGTTCGAATCGAACGATCGAAGCCATTGGATTGAATGAAATCATTCGATCGAATGGCTTCGATCGTTCGATTCGAATGAAAATCGTTCGATCGAACGATTAAAATCCTTCGATCATTCGAATCAAACGATTTTCGGATGTTCGAAGTTCGCGAACTGTTCGCGAACTGTTCGCAATTTTTGCCGGTTTTCGCGAACAGCGTTCGCGAACACATTATCGGCGGTTCGCTACATCCCTACCGAGCAACAGGTCTCATACCTGTACTACAAATGTCACAGTATTAAGTGTTGATAAAGCTGGTACATTTATTCCAGACAAGTTTTTATGCACTGTCAGTGTCAGTACTGCTTCTGCTGACAAGGGACACTCCATTAACCTGATGCTTGATACAGGTTCAGCTGTTTCTATACTACCAAAGGATATTTTCTTGAAATACTTTGCAAAAGATCCGCATGTTGCACCTGCCCTGAAACTGGTCAATTCCTTAAAGGATCCAATCCCTGTGCTTGGTTGCTTGCCATTGACTGTACAATTTGAATCAAATACTGCAAAATGTGACTTTTACATTGTGAATAAGTGTACTGCTATACTTGGAAGGGATCTCTTTGCTGCATTAAACCTACAATTAGTTATGGTCTCATTACTACAGCACCAGTGCCTGCCACACAGCCAGTGTCTAAAGTTTCACCACAAAGCAACACTTCACTGGGCTGTGCAAAGAACTTTGTACACAAAGTTAAGTTGAGATCAGATGTAAAACCAGTACCATTTCCTGATTCAGCATGGGAAAAACTTGCTATTGATATTGTCGGTCCTTTTGCAGATGCTTCTATAGATGCAAGCAAATGGAGAAATCTAGTGATTCAACAGAAGTCTGAAAGAAGCACTACAGACAGCAAATCTTACTGGGAAATCTTGTAAAGTATTTACAACAGAGTTCCTACATACAGGGCTGCCATCAGGGGGGGACAGGGGGGCAAGTGTCCTCGGCCTGAAGGGGGGCCTGGCAGTGCTGCATTTTTGAAAGAGCCGAGGCCCCCTCAAGAGCACCCGAGCCGTTCGGCCATTTCTCAGGTTGTAGAATGCGGAAGTGCCAAAAAGCCGAACAGTTGAAGTCCCGAAGCCGCGAAAAGACCCGAAGTCACGAAAACAGCCAAAGCCGAAGTGGCAAAAAGACCTGAAGTCACGAAAACAGCCGAAATTGAAGTACTGAAGCGGCAAAAAGACCCGAAGTCACGAAAGGAGCCGAAATTGAAGTACTGAAGCGGCAAAAAGACCCGAAGTCACGAAAGGAGCCGAAATTAAAGTCCTGAATAGGAGAAAAGACCCAAAGTCACGAAAGGAGGCGAAGTTGAAGTCCTGAAGCCTTGAGTTCAATTCTACTGAACACCAGTTTGTGTTTTTTTCTTTTTTTTTAATACCCTGGCCACCAATGTATATTTTTAATATTCTATAGGCCCCTGCCACCAGTTTTTTTTTTTTAAATTTTTGGGGCCCCAATTTTTTTTTTAACTTGTAAGGGGGGCCCTGGCAGCATTGTTTTTTGTTTGTTTTTTAAATTAAAAAAAAATGTTTACATTTTTTTGGGGCCCCAATTTTTTTTAACTTATAAGGGGGCCCTGACCATCAATAGCTTTTTATAAATTGTGTGTGTGGGGGTTACTTTTTTAGGAGCTGAAGTCTGTGTGATCTTTTAACTGTGATGTGGGGTTGGCGGGATATGGGATGGGGCTTGGGGTGGGTGGGGCCCCAAAAATGTTGTTGTATGGGGCGCCGTGATTTCTAATGGTGGCCCTGCCTACATAACTACAGAGCAACGTGCCATTCAACAACCCAATCATCTCCAGCTGAATTATTACATGGCAGACAGATGCGCACCAAGTTACATGTTGCAGACACCAAACTTCCACAAAATACTGTGCCTACAAAATCATCTACTGCTGACATTGTGAAACGTCAACAAGCCAAATACTTATACTGACAGAAAACATGGTGCAAGAGAAGTACACTTTCAGTCTGGATCATTAGTCAGAATTAAGAAACCAGGAATACTGAAACAAGGACAATCAAAATTTACTACACCACTTGAAGTGAGACGCCAGCGAGGACCATACACATATGAACTGTCTGATGGACGCATATGGAATGCAAGTCATCTTGCTCCTGTTAGATATGACTTTGGAGAAGCTCCATTTGATGAAGGACATTTTCCTACTCCTGCAACTGCAATAGGCCTGAAGAAAGTGAACCTATAAGGCATACTGAGAGAATAAGAAAACTACCTGCATGGACCAAGGACTATGTGATGTGAATAATGTATATTATTGCTTTAAGATGCATTGTTGTTTATTACATTTGCCCAAATACTATAGGGGGAATGTGTGGTGTTCATGCAAAAGGCCTGTAGATGTCACTGTGCTCAGACTTATACAGTGCATACTTCCTGTCAGCTTAAAAGTGAAAGTTACTGTTGTGTAATGCCTGCATGACTCTGCTCATAAAGCACTGTTATACTCTACTCATCCTTGGCTACCCATAACATAACAGTACTGCATTTAATACATCCACAATACACATGAATGTATTGGTTTCATAAAAAAATAGTGAGGGTATGAAGCATAACAAACATATACCTTAGTTGGGATTCTTGGGAAGTTATACCTACATTACTTCCATTATCATTGTAGACCCCCTAGAAGTTAATGCTCACTAATTATATTTTATAAGAATTGTTAGGACAGTTGCATATATGTATGCTTATATGTATGTATATTGGGCACAAATTACTATACAGCACCAAAAGATTTTTCAATATAAACTTTATTTAGCTGCTTCTTCTTAATAGGACATAAATAGGGATGCAGAAAAATTGACGCCCATAGACTTGTATGGTGTAATGCGTCAAAATAAAATGGTGCACGTCCAAAAATTTTGATGCGCGACAAAATGTTTTTGACGCCCATAGACTTTAATGGGCGTCGGCGACATTTCGCCGGTGGCAAATTTTTGCCGAAACGGGTCAAATTCGCCCATAAATACTTACCATGTAAAAGCAAGCAAAATGGTGACTAATAGAATGGAATGATAAATCAGACTCTGCTTACTTAGTCAAAACAAGTGCAGGTTTCAGGTTTATGTAGGTGACACAGTAACATATTACAGCAATGATCAGATACCAGATTACGTTGGTGCTTGTTTCAGCAGTGTAGTTTCTATTCATTATTTGCAAAGTCAAAAGAAAAGATTTTTTGAGCAGCATATTTATTTTGTGAAGAACAGACCCCATCAATCCAGTAATTTGTTTCACAATTCTACATGTTCCACTGTTGGTAGCTGAGGTGGAAAAGTGTTACATGGGCATTTTTGGGAAGTTCTCATCACATCAGCAAGTGTGACCAGATACAATCCTATCACTACCCATGTCTGTGTTCTCTTATTTGTGCATATAAAAGAAGTGCAAGTTACAGGAAAGGCTACCTTTATATCTCTTGAGTGGCCAGGAGGAGGCATTCATATATATATATATATATATATATATATATATATATATATATATATATATATATATATATATATATATATATATATATATATATTGTAAAAAAGGAGCTATTGCTGCACAACCCTCTTGGTTTCTGGGTGCAAGTAGTCAAAAAGGCACTGCCAAAGTAGCCAATATCATAGAAAAAATAAAAACTGACACAGCACTCCAAATTTTGTATGCAAAAAAGGATATATATTGTAGAAAAACATACCAAATCCAGCTAAAAAGAAACAAAACAAAGAATAAAAAACAGAAATGAGACCAATGCTTATCCCATCATAGAAATACATATAGGTCATAGTCTCTATTAAGCCCATTTGGGGCCAGCGTGTTTAGTTGGTGTATCCACCATACCTCTCTTTTCCTCAGCAATAGCTCTCTATCACCCCCCCATTTAGGGGAGGGTACGCATTCCAGAACCATATATTTCAAGTCTGTATCCTTGTGACCTTTCTCCACATAGTGCTTAGAGACTGGCAACTTCACATTGCCCTTCCTGTTGGGGAGACCACATTACAAATAAAAACACGTATATCCCAACATAGATCTACAATTAGGAAGGGCAATGTGAAGTTGCCAGTCTCTAAGCACTATGTGGGGAAAGGTCACAAGGATACAGACTTGAAATATATGGTTCTGGAATGTGTACCCTCCCCTAAACGGGGGGGGGGGGGTTGATAGAGAGCTATTGCTGAGGAAAAGAGAGGTACTGTATGGTGGATACACCAACTAAACACGCTGGCCCCAAATGGGCTTAAAAGAGACTATGACCTATATGTATTTCTATGATGGGATAAGCATTGGTCTCATTTCTGTTTTTTATTCTTCTTTTGTTTCTTTTTAGCTGGATTTGGATATGCAGTGGACTAACGCTGAGTTGTTGTATACCTGCATGGATAACATTAAGCAATTAAGGGGTTAATGTGTGAGGATCATCAATGATGTCATGTGCTATATCTAACTTCCTGTGTTACATTGTATAAGTAGGTGTAAACTAATGCTTGTTATTTGAATGATGCCCTTGGCTTGAGAAAGGGGTTTGCATACCCCGAAACGTCGCCTCATGGGCTTTGGTATGTTTTTCTACAATATATATCCTTTTTTGCATACAAAATTTGGAGTGCTGTGTCAGTTTTTATTTTTTATTTATATATATATATATATATATATATATATATATATATATATATTAAGCTTTGTCTTTATCAATGGGATCCTTAGCTGTTGGTTTGTAACCAACAGGTAGCTGGGGAAGGGGGATTGAAGGCCACTTATGGAGAATGTTTGGTTGCTCTACTAGATGCTCTTGGAAGCCCAGCTTAATAACTTTAAGATTTGGTGGGAACACTTCCACCTAGAACTGGGAACTACGACTGACACAGCATTGTTTAATATAGCTGCACTTTTTTAAGGGGGCCAAAATCAAATGTTGGCCCACAAGGGGGGACTTGAAATAAAACTAAAATCTGAAAACTGCTCTTTTAGGGGGTTATTTACTAAACATGTTTTTTTCTTCTGGTGGAGGTTTTTTGAGCAAAAACTCAAATTTTTTGAGATTTATTATACCCTGAATCTGAAAATCCACCATAACCTATCGAGGTCATGCATAACTTAATGGGAGATGTCCCTTTTACAATTTGAAGATATTGTGATCTGCTCTGGGTTTCATCCGATATTTAAAAAAAAAATCAGGGTTTTCAGGTGATAACCAGAAAAAAATCGAGTGATTAGGACATCAAATCCGAAAAATAAATACGATTAGGGTTTTTGCTTGAGTTTTTTCCTGACCCAACTTTTTTGAGTTGTTTTCATTGATCAATAAGATAAAATTGTGGATGGGAGTTTGGTAAAGCTTGGTTTAATAAAAATATGAGATAAATTCCAGTTTTAGTAAATAACCCCCTTAGTATATTTGTAGTATATTCGTGTTTCAATGAACAGTTTTAGTAATAACCTGGCCAGGTAAAAATTTTTAATATTTTCATGTTTTAAACTCTGTTTAAACTCGAATTATAACTACACCAATTGTATGTACATTATCTACATGAAAAAACAAAAGATGTAATCTGAAAAATCTGAGATTTATAAATAAATAAATCTGTGGATTAAATAACATTACAATGAGTAATAAAAGCAAACTGTGCACAGCACAGCTCATATACAATATAATGATTGTTTTCTGTTTCCAGAAATTATGTTATTCTAGGAATCCACAATTACTCTTAAATGCACTCATGTTTCCTATCACATATTGCAATTAAGTAATTATACAGTGATTTAGTGGATCCCCCCTAAAAAATTATATAATGGTGATATTTGCATACCAGCTGCTACTATTCATTGGTACAAAATGAAATAAATAGGCTTTTTATTGCATAATATTTTTTACAGTGAATTATAATTAACATTATTGGCGCTATTGAAAAAAAAAAAAAACCTGGAAACTGCAGTGGAGGTTAAATAAAAATCTAGTTTTTTTTCTTATAATCTTTGAGATATTTAATTAGAGCTCCCACCCTCTAACATTTCACTTTTTTGTGCATATGCCCCAGACTGATTGGAGATGCAGTAGATGGTAGGGATGGGCGAATTTTTTCGACTCGTTTCGCAGAAAAAATTACGCCCACAGACTTGTATGGCGGCGTGCGTCAAAAAAAAAGGACAGGCATCAAAACAATTTTGCCGCGCAAAACAATTTTTTTTTTGACGCCCATAGACATTAATGGCATCTGCGAAATGAAACGGGTCAAATTTGCCCATCCCTAGTAGATGGTACTATCTGAACATATCATAGCCTATTGATCTGTGATTTTTATTGTTTTTTTAAGTGCATGTTCTGGACATGAGTATACCTCTTTTATAGAAGTATCTGTTGCTCATGGTTCTTACACACAAGCACCGTCCTAATACCCACACAGACTCTTACCATAGAGTAATTGGGCTTCCCTGACTCCCTATTCAATCACTAAGAATAAGCCCTATCTAAAGGCCCAGTGAGTCCACTAAAGATTCTTGTTTGCAGTGCTTCTACACTAGATGCATTGTGGAGAGCTATGGCCTTTGATTCAAGAATCAAACTGATTGGATCCCAATTGCATGTCACAGCCATAGTGATACAGACATAAAAATTGCAACATTATAGAGCACTCATTGAATGGTGACATTTTTTGCAAACCTGTGCTAGAATTTTGCCATGCGACTTTTTTTTCTTTGCATGGGAAAAATGCAAGAAAACAATTAGCTTTGACTCCAATGCTTTTTGCATGGAAAGCATGGAGGAAAAAACACCAGTGTATTTTGCAAAAAATTAAAACATTTTGACTTCAACACATTTGACAAGAGAACAAATTGTGAAAAAAACACCCATTGACACCAGTGCATTTGGCACAAGAAGAAAAAAATTCTGAAAATGGAAGAGGCAGCTTGTCCTGATCAGTAGTGATGGGCGAATTTGCGGCATTTCGCTTCGCCGAAAAATTTGCGAATTTCGCGCAAAATTAGCGAAACTGCGAAAAATTCACGAAACGGCGCTGGCTTCTCGTTTTTGACGCCAGCGCCCGTTTTTGACGTCGTTTCCGTTTTTTCGGAAAAATTTTTTTTGACGCCGGCGAATTTTTGCAGCAAATTTTCGCGGGCGTTTCGCAAATTTATTCGCTGGTGGCCAATCGCGCCTGCCGAATAAATTCGCCCATCACTACTGATCAGCTAGACTCTAAGTTTGTTATTTTCTAACAGAAAATACTTTATTATTAGGAATGCACCACATTTCAATCTTCCAGTAAATTAAAGTTATATGATTTTAGGAGTTTCGTTTCAGTTTGACAAAATACATAGGGGCAGAAGTAAATGGGAAGTGTAACTTAAGCCCTTAAAAAATTAAAGTTGAAGGGTTTTTTCTACAGTCACAATTGTTGTGTATTGTATAGTCCATATTCAATAAATATGGATTTCTTTTGAAAGCGATATGGAAGACTGGAACGTTTTCTAATGGATTTATCAAAGTCTTAATTTATCAACCTAACATCATTCTGCTTTGTGAATAGTGCTCAGGAGAAAGACGAGGAGAAAGGATTGAGACAAGATGTATTTTTTTATATTCCGAGGCACAGTGTACAAAGTACAATTTGCAAATCAGATGCAATTTTGAAGAAACTCTTCATGTCAGGATGTTACTATTTCCAGTGGCATTAAAATGGTAACTGTGCAAGTTCACTGTGTCTACTGATGTAGGCCATTGAGGGATCCCGGGAGCTGCAGCCATCTTGAGGTGGTTCCCTGCATCAGTAATTATACTTGTGCACTATTTTTGTAACAAACAAGTGCTTAGCACAACTATGCAAACGCACAAGGAGTGGCTTTAGATGCAAGTATCTTTAATGAATGGAACTGTTTGTGCCACTGCACTTTGTGGTCATAAATTACAGTACTCCTATTTATTTTCCAAGATGAAATAAATCTTCCAGAGAGGAAAGTAAACAACTTAAATGATGGTGTTAGCATTAACAGTGTGGTATAATCAGTTCAATAGGATTGAGATTTGTCTGAATACTAAAATACTTGATTAGGTGTATCTTTGTTTAATATGTAATGCTCCAATTGATGTTAAAAAGTAAAAAAAATCACTGAAAGACTTGGTTGTGTTTCTACTGAGATGAAATGTCTGACAATTTGTCAGTTATTGTTCAGAGAACAGCATTTTATTAATTATAGTAATTTGCAGGGATTAGACAAAATTCAGTAGACAGTGAGTTGCATTGCAGATCAAGCTCTCGCACTGTGTGAAATTCAGAGCCTAACAACCACATTTCCTCAGATGAAAACAAACCTCTTGTCCATGTCCAAATTAATCATAACAAAGGGAAATCATTGATTCACTCTAACTCTCTAACTGTCTACAAAGATATATTGAATTTTATATGCTAAAAAGAATAGTCAGAGAGAGAGAACTGTATTGATGTATTTTGTGCACATCATTCAAAAACCTCAGCATTTTTAAAAAAAGGAAAAGTGGTGTTTTGTGTGTTATAGTTCTTAATTACTTCTGATGCTGATATAGTTACTTTCTTTTGATGTTAGTCATTATAGTGTTGCTATGCTGTGATAAATTACCAAAGTACTTGCTCTGAGGGTAACTAGAGGGCTGACTTAGATACTGTTTGTACACTGTTGATAGTGCTTCTATAGTAGAGGGTTAGCTCTATAGTTATTTCCTTTCTTGGCCTTAAAATGTATTTAGCTAAAGATAACAATTAAAACAAAAAGGCACACTAATTTATATTCAACTGCGGGAGGATCTGCAATTGAATAGCTAAAATAGACTGCTTAAATAGAAAATCAGATTTACCTACACTAACTAAGAAATCAGTTGACGCCTAGGAAAAATGCAGATAAGAACTTGGACACCATGACTGAAGTTTAAACATCCATTATAGGGAGACTAAAAAACATAAGGGTTAATTTACCATTTCACAGAGCACAAGTGCTAGCATGCAAATGGGGCAAAATTGCAACACTTAGGTCCCATGCATAGAGCACTTTGCTCAGCTGCCCTCAGTATAAGGCATGGAATGGACTGCTGTTAGAAACAAGGGAGTCCTGAACTAAAAACCTGTTATAGGCATGCTATATACCTAGACTTTCCATCCTTAGTGCCCACTAGTTCACACAAGCATGATATGAGATGCCAAAGTTCCACTGCTCCCTCATCTATATATACACAAAGCCATCAAGCTTATTTTACACAAGCTTTAATAGTGTCGTTTTATGTTTCACAAGACATTCCAATTTTATTTCTTTCTATGTCTTAAAAGTTCAATGTTTACATTTGGTGTGCCTCCATTAAAGTGTTTTTTTATCCCACCACATTTATATATAAATGCAGCATGGCTTTCTAAAAGCAGCAGTGTATTTTAACAGCCAAACAATCATTAGTCTAAGGGGCAGACTTATGAAAATTTAAGCCCATTATTATTTTTGAGTTCATGCTTTCTGAACTAATTATTTTTGAGCTTTATCAATAAAAAAAAAAAGTAGCATCTGAAAGCTGCCAATCTTCTGTAGACGTCAATGGGTTATGTACCTTTGAAAATTCAAGCTATTTGGAAATTTGAACTTTTGAGAAATCTTTGTAAAACAAAAATTTGAAAATAAATCGAAGAATGCAGTTTTACCGTGATAGGGTTTTTTTTTACATAATTTAATGCTACAGGTATGGGACCTGTTATCCAGAATGCTCGGGACCTGGTGGTTTCTGGATAACGGATCTTTCCGTAATTTGGGTCTTCATGCCTTAAGTCTACTAGAAATTCATTTGAACATTAAATAAACCCAATAGGCTGGTTTTGCTTCCAATAAGGATTAATTGTATCTTAGTTGGGATCAAGTACAAGCTACTGTTTTATTATTACAGAGAAAAAGGAAATATTTTTTAAAAATTTGCATTATGCGGATAAAATGGAGTCTATGGGAGACAGCCATTCCGTAATTCGGAGCTTTTTGGATATCGGGTTTCCGGATAAGGGATCATATACCTGTATTTTGTTTTTGTGATACAAATTTTTCCACAAACAAGCTCAATGTGCATTTTCAACTTTCAAGCAAATTTGAAAAACATAAATGGAACAATTGTGATTTTTATTGCAATCAATTTTCTGCAAGAATTAATGCAATTAATTTGAATTCATTTTTTCTTGTAATATATATCGAGAAAATGGTGGAAATTTAAATTTAATAATTCAACCTCTAAATTGATTTATTCATATTTCTCATAATTATGATCCTTGGCTTCAACCATCTCTCCAAGAGCTAGTACACACAAACTACATATTGCGGAGCTGACAGAAGATTTGGCATGCAGACAATTCATTACTGACTTAGCAACTTGTGCACTGTGCAAACAGGTTTTACTTTAAAGTGCTCACAAAAGTAAATTATTGTGCACAAGCCCTACAAGAAGTTATAGGGAACATTTCTCAATGATCTATATATTTCACACCTTCAAAACTTGAGCCTTATTTTGATTTAAAAAATGTAATAACAGATTTTTTATAAAATAATTGTAGATTATTTATAGGAAATATCAAGAATGCCTTCTGCAATTTTAATTATTGTAAAAATATTATTTCTGTGTTGATATTTGTGTTCCATAAGAATAAACTTTGATACATGCCATTTAAGGGTTTCACATATTTAGCATGTACCTTTCTAATGGCAGAATATATAGTCTTCCATGTATAAAATAATATGATGAAAGTTTTGAAAACTAATCCAGCAAATTGCCTCCCTCAACAATTATCACATTTATTTTCCTTAATTTGCTACTCTGTCTAAATATAATTCAGTACACTTCAAATTAAGCTGTATAATCAGCTTGAGAAATGTGGCCTTTTCCAGAGCCATAAGCATTTGTCATCTGTTTTTCTGATCCACAAATAGAGAAGGAGTTTTTTCTGTTTGTGCTATAAAGATAACATATTGAATGTTTTTGAAATTAAATCTAGTGCTAGCTACATTAACTCATTAAAAAATCCATGGAATTAAATAATCATTAAATTAAATAATCATTTGCAAACACATCTCTCCATCTGAGTTCAGGCATGTTTAAAGGAGTGTGCAAAAAGCACAGGAATAACAGTTATCTTGGGTTCAGGTTTAATAGCTATTAATTATTGCGATTTAAATGAAGAGTCATCTAAAAATTCACAAAGAATAAGAGCAACTTTGGTTTTAGGCACATTCAGGTTAAATTAAAATGTACAATTCAACAAAGCAATATTTTGTTATTATTTACAACAGAATATTAAAAGAAGTTCAGAAATCAACCTATTTTGCTAGAAGTAGTTTCCTCATCTCTAATCAGTGGACATACTGTATATTCTTCCTTAGCTTTATCAGGGCTTAAAAGATGGCAACCAAAGCTTAATTTATTTTTATTTGTGCTTGTGTGGCAAAATATATATCCTCAAGCTCATATGGTTGTCTCTAATTCTTTCTCCTCTGCTACCGAATGGGCTGATGCCAAAAATCCCAAAAAAAAGTAACTGGAAAAAAGTTTGACTCTTTCAGGATTGAAAACTGTGACAATCTCGAATATGAAAATACTTCAGCTAAAACCTGTCCATAACATGTAGAAGTCAATGGCAGATGTCCCCTGGGTGTTTTTGACACTGACTTTTGTATGACAATAAAAAAAAAGTTGCAGTTATTGCGACAGCTCGAAAAAGTTGTGGTTTTCACGACTTTTCTGTGAATTTTCACATTCTTGCTTTTACAGTTTGGATTTATTAATAATTTTCATGACATTTGTGGTTTTAGAGAAATTTAGTTTAGTTATGTTTTCAAAAACCACTAAAATCATGAAAATTTATAGAATGAGAAATGTTAATAAATGGGCCTCCACATGTAGACTGATATGAAACTTGTGACAGCCCATAGGGGTCCTTTAGATAAAATGTAGGTCAAGACAAAAGTGTGCAAAATTCCTGTAAATTCAAACTTGACATGGTAAATAGATTCTTTTGAATGTTGCCTACCAAAGGTACTGCCCAACTTCCACGCTTTTTTTATTGCAGAAACAAGTTGTGTCCATCTGACTATAATTTTCAAACCAGCCAAACCATTACCTCTCCAGCATCTGGAGTCACCCCTATCCCTTCCCTCCCCAGCAGCCCATCAGCAGCTTTCAACAGAACAATGGGTAGCTAACTAGAGCTATCTACAGTAACACCTCTGCAGAAGGATTTGTTTGCATTGCTAAAATACTCATGTCTACCCCACCTAGTGGTAGACATGAGACTAGCACCAAAGCAGGAAAACTGTTTTTTTTCCTGCTAACACGACCCATATTGTGGTATAATACAATGGAAAGAGAAGAAATTATAGTTGTCTCAAAGCAGTTCCATCCTGAAGTGCTGGATCCTTCTCAAACCTCAGGATCAGGCACAATGCACTGAGATGACTGCCTCAACACCAATATTACAGCTAAAAAAATACATTTATTGGTTCAAGAAAATTTTAAATAATAGAGTAAATATTTGCAATGTAAACAGTGTAATTTAGAAAAAAAAAGTAAACCATAAAACTCATGACAGAATCCCTAAAATGAGTTATTGCCATTTTATTACATTATTTGTAATAACTGAATTTATGTTAAATGTGCACATACATCTAATGGAGCTCTTTGTCAAATAAGTACATGCTTTCTTTTTTATTTTATTTTTTTTAGAAATGTTGTCCCTTTATCTCCCAGCGCATATTTTAAATTAAACCATTCCTGACAGTTCCAGCCAACTTCCTCCCCTAATTTATGCATACAGTATATCTTCTTTATATCCAAATTGACCATGAATGATTCCCATTCACCTTGATAAAACTGTAGCGATAGGAATAATGTAGAAGAGAGACAAACAGGAAATGTTCCATGCATTACTCAATGAAGCTAAGATTAAGAACCATTGTTATAATAATGTAATCAGCAGTAGTCATTTCTGTTATATTGAGCACAAAATCACATTTGTAGGCTGCAACAGTAAGGTTGTGTTGTGAAGCATTTCTTTCTTCAATAAATTAAACCCATTTTGTTGAATGAATGTTCTGCAACATTAATTGTATATCTCTCCTGATTTATAGAAATGAACATGCCCCCTTCCCTTGCACTACACATAGGCAAAGGTTCTTAAGTTGTATAAGTAATGCAGACTCATTGAAAAATTTGTATTAACATCAAAATGTCTATGGACTGCAGCATTCCAGGTATCTGGGACACACAGAGAAAAATATACTTTATGTAAATCCTCTAAGCAGTAAGCTTTAATCTCTATACACAGGCTCTGCATAGATAAGTGGCGGTGCTACGCAATAATTCTTGCTTAGCAATTAATCCCAAGAAAAAAGTAGAAACCAGATATTAATTATTCTTAGAAATAATCATATATTAATATATGGGTACCTAAATGTAGGTTGGTGGTAGATGTAATCATATTATAGAGCTTAAAGTAATAGAAGAGTGAAATCAAATATTTTTCTTACTCACTGTATGTTTAGTTATAGTGTAAATATACATATAATTTGCACAAAACATCTTAAATGTATTATTATCCTTTATTTATGCAGCACTGACATATCCCACAACACTCAGAGATTATACAGTTGCCCCAGTAGAGCTTGCATTCTAAGGTCCACATTCACACACACTATGGTCAATTTTATCAGGAACCAAATAACTTGCCTGTATTTGATTGGGAGGAAAACCATGAATTAATGATTTACAGACATTGCCAAACTGCCAAACTGCTGGAATCAAATAAAGGGACACCAACTCTGCAAGACAATAGCAATAATCATTGCTCCACCCTGCTGGCAGTGTGTGTGTGGGTTTTTTTTTAAATAATTGTAATGAACACTATTAATAGTACTAATACAGTAGTAGTAATGTTGGTAGTATTTAACTACAGTCATTTACAAGTGCAAGAGTATGCAATTATTAATCATTGAACAGCGCTTGTGCCCCCAGGGGTTTGTGCTTTCTACATGGAGTGCTACTGTATATTGGAAATTCAGCATTCCGTGCAGAGAACAGTGTCTGGAGATGCTGCTCAACCCTGTCCTTACAGCCTGCCTATGGGTCCAGAAGCCTGCGCCTATTTGCACAATGCACCATTCAGCAGGCAAAATGCAAAAAAAGGCACTTTGCCAACTACTTGGGGTGTTATAAATGCCTCCTTATAGGTCTGTGCCAAGTTGTGCTTCTTGTCCACCACTGCCATCTGGCAGAAAGCTGGTGGACAAAATGCTGTTCTCCATCTGCAATCACTCTAGATAATGAAAAACACTGTATTAGACACACAAGGAGACCTGCATTGAATTGGATCAATATCCGGAAGATCAAGCAATATTCACAATAACCACCCAGAAAACTAACAAGTAGAACCTAACAATGGGCAACTTGTTCAATACAGAAATCCCTTTAAATACCTTTCGAATTTTGTGCCAATGCGCGATGATGTCAGCACACTAGTGCATAAAACCAGGAACAAAGGAGAGCCGACGCTGGTAGGAGACAGAACCATGTGGCGGGTGTCCCCGCCGGCCACAAGACCACCAGGGTAAGAGGTCCTTCAGGACCTTACAATTAGTCTGCCCAATCAGACCCGAGCAAGATTCTAGCACATAGTGACAGATGAAGCATTTTTACACTGATGCATGCCTTATTGTAGTTGAGAAGACACTCAATGAACAATCTTCCAGACAGATGTGTAGAAAAAAAAGTACTTTATTAGGTACTTATGGCATAACTGATACATGCCTGTCACAACAAACAGGAGTTTTCCTGACAGATGGAGAGGGAACACTTACATTTAAATAAAAGAATTAGCAAACCTTAAATTGTTGTTAAGCATAAATAGAATGTCAAACCGAAAGTATGATCCATCTACAGAATTGACATATCCCTTTTAGATCAGTGTTAAATTTACTCAAATTTCTCGTACATTTTCCCTTTGACATAATTAGGAATGTGTATCAGTAACAAACCACTGTGTAACACTTGTTAAATAATCTACACATAGTAAATAGGCATGCATTCAATCATACATACCGTAAAGTATTTGAAGCGAGAAGCCTGACTTAAAAGAGATCACACAATATTTATACTAATATGATTAATTTTTGTTCTATTTGAAGTAGCATTAGCTATTACCATGGTAATTTCTGCAGCCTTCATTTTTAAGAATGGAAGCAATAGTTGTTATTGCCCACTATGCAACATTTGCACAACATTACAGATACTGAGAACAACTGCTGAAATGTTACCAGTCCATGAATCAATTCAACATTCTGTACATACAGTTCATACAGTAACTGGTTAATGAGTAGTGATGGGCGAATTTGCGCCGTTTTGCTTCGCCGAAAAATTAGCGAATTTCGCGCGAAACATTTGCGTAACGGCGCCGGCGTCTCGTTTTTTCAAAAAAATATTTTATTCACTGGCGGCGAATCGCGCAAATTCGCTGCGAATCCGCGCCTGGCGAATAAATTCGCCCATCACTATTACAGAGCAATAGATCATTTATGTAGCTATTGATCCATCAAAGGTGATGCATCTTATGTGCACATTTGATATCCTCCTCATTTACTCAGTTTTCCACAACAGTCTACCCATTGTGCCAAAAACATACTGCTTTGAAATAGGGTAGAGAAAGCAGGGGGTTCAGATTTTAAAATTTCCATTCAAGTGCTCCAACCTACTCCCAAAGAAGAGGCTGGGAGATTCAGGTAAAAATAGTTGTGGGCCAGGGGGTGTGTAAAGAGTTTGTTAGTAGGGGCAAAATGAGCTACAAATTCTAAAAGTTGGTTACTGATGCCCAAATGTGTTATAGAGGGAGGGAAAAGCTACACAAATATAAAGAAGGTCAATAAAAGGTATGACTGTTTTATCACTTAGGTAGATAGTATTTGGATATCTATTTAGATTGGAAGAAAGACCTCTCTCAGATGCAAAAGGTTTTATTTACTATAACCAAGTTACAACATTACCAACCAAGAGTAGGATTTGAGGCTCATTCACATTAGTATAATTTTCCAGAGAAGATAGTCAATAACAATGCATGTATGACTATTGACCAGTCAGTACTGATCCAGTAAGCTATGCAGTTTTTAAGTCAGAATGGTTATGTGGGATCTGCTTTCATTTCACATATAGAAATAGGTATAAGAATACATTTCTAAGCTAAGCATTAGATATACAGGGACAGAGACAAAAGAGATTGGTTGCTTTATAGAGGTATCTAATATATAAAGACAGAGACTAAAGGAACATTTCTGAGTAAATGCCTGATCTCTTTATTTTCCTACAGAAGTAATAACTATAAGTCATGATATTTTAGGGTATCAAGTACATATAATACAATATCCATTCCTTGATTCCTTCTAAGTTTAGTATGTGTCCCACACAATAAGTACTAGGGTTTACCTTTGAATCTGAATAGCTTGGGTAGAAATATAAAATCCAGGGTGAATGGTCATAAAAATAAACTGTGAAAAAATGCTTAATGGATCTCATATATATAATTAAATATATCTAGAGTTAGCTAGCTTTCACTAGCAGCTTCTATTTCTACAGGTCTTTAGACTTTCCTTATAAAAGCTTTTTAGTAAGTCATTTTCATAATGCTTTATCAGAATTTCTGTCAATCCATACTCTTTGTCACATTATTCATATACTCATTTTACTTTCCTAGTAGCCAAAATATTTGTCCGATACCTTCATAACCTTGATATTTTATTAAAGATGACCTATGCACATTTAAATGTCAGCAACAGACCGCATTGTAATACTTGTCTCATCAATCTCATAGGCTAATGCTACAATAAACGTAATTACAAAACATCTCAGCATAACAAGCCCCAGTTTGCATGAATACATTTTAGCAGTACTATGTTCTCTGAGAAATAAATTGATTAGTGACTGCTTTGTAGAAGAAATATATACCTCATGGTTCCACAGCCCCAGACATCCCAAAAACTTTTACATCCATTGTCCCGGTTTCATAAATGTAAATCACAGATTTAATCTGCTGTAGACACATTAAAAAGCATATAAACCTGCACTACAGTTCTTTGAAAATATGCTTACAACTACTTCTCAACAATACTGAATTACCTATTTCAATAACACTATGAATGCCTCCCATATTTAAATTATTTCATATTTAGCATAATTATAAATATCATAAAGCCCTGAGGGGCTTGAGTAAAAGTTTTCCTTTTTTTACCTTTCTTCTCTTTTCTTTTTTTTTTTTTTGGCTTGTTTTTTCAGATATTTTTTTTTTTATATATTTTTTGATTGACTTCCTTGCTTAGCTTGAAAGGTTGTGAAAATACAAGTCTAAGTAGCATTATTGCGCTCTTTCAACAATGATCAAAGCTTGAAGATGACCATTATGGAAGACTGAAATGTTATTATATTTGTTCTTTTAAGACCTAGAGCTTCACAGTTTCCCATCAGTCACATGTACAGAGCTGTTGGTTTTTCCACACCTTTCCAAATAAATAAACTTCTGTCATGCTCAGTTCGGTCATTTAGTTATATAAGTGTCTGATATTTGCAGGGAAAGTGAGTAGCAGCATTCGCTCCCATCCAGTCTATTTTGTAGTCCATGAGACATTAGGGTTGAGATTTGCTCATAGCTGTGAATGTAATTATGTTCTTCAGGATACAAAATGCCATGCTGACTGCATTTATTGAAAGTGGGAAAGAGGCAAACATCAAGTCAAGTCACAGGAAAAAGCAGTACAAATTGAACGCATTCCTTTATGAAAAATGCATTATACATATCCTTATCATTCTTTTAAACCAACTTCAGGTAATAGATTAACAAGCATGTACACTATAGTTTGATTGATGTTGTTTTAAAATGGATGTTGTTTTAAAATGGATGCTATTGTTGACAGTACTGATGTGTTATTGGATATCCAAATACAGCTTTTGCACCCTTTGTTAATTTCAGGTCTCCCAAAATAAGTTATTTTGATAGGTGCAGCAGAGCATGCAAAAGCATAATTTCAACAAAAACAGTGGACGTGACATAATTCTGACTCTGAAAATGTTTATCCACATGTATACACAACTGTGTTAATTTTGACCAACTTGGCGCAACTCTCTGCACCTGCTATTACTTGGAATTATGGAGAAAAGTATTGTATTTTGCATTATCTGTAAACATATTTGTGTTCAGTATTGAACTTTCAGCAAGGGAAAGTCCACCAATTGACTCCAAATAGGTTCTAGGAGGTCCCCCGTAGGCTAAAACAGCAATTTGGCAGGTTTTAGATGGCGAATGGTCGAAGTCGAATTTATGTACATGATACATTTCGATATTTGAATTTTCATATATTTTTCCAATTCAAATTGAATTTGGACTATTCCCTAGTCGAAGTGCACAAAAAATAATTTATAGCGTCAAAAACAGATGCCGGTGTCAAAAACAAGACGCCGGCACCATTTTGCGGATTTTTCGATGTTTAGCGCAAATTCGCCCATCACTACTGCTCAACAGATATTAGGTTTAATCTGCTCCCCTTTCTGAAGGCTCAGGCCGGTACACCTGGGCCTCTTTATTAAGGTGGTGAGTTGTTATAATTCTTTGGACTCTCCATCCTGTCTCAGTATTGAACTTTGCACACTGCACTTAAAGCCGTAAATGACCCTTGATGACTCTACTCTGATGCACAAAATCCAGGAATTCAGACTACCGATTTATTTATTAGAGCTACTGTATAGACCATCACATATAAAGATTCTTAAAGCACCACTACCAAGTCAGTGGCATAACTATAGAAGAAGCAGACCCCACAGGCCTGGGGAACAAGGGGGCTGGACCACAGGGTTGGCATCTTCTATATAGCATTAAAATCCCCCCTCCCCAATGCTCTTCTTCTTTAAATGTTTGTGCTCACACCTACTCAAGCACACAGAAGAGGAGGGGGATTGAGAGCAGGGATTAAACTATGTTTTTGCACAGAGGTATATCTGGCTTTAAAGGTTAAAGGTTTATTATAGGTATTATATTCAAGCAAAAATCCCATGGTAATCTCAATAGTTAGCTAATCAGATGACTGAAGCTCCAATAGAGATAATTACATTTGATATATGTTCTTTATAGAATAATACTTCCATGAATATCTTATACTTGAACCCCCATGCGCCCAAAAGTAGTTGTAGTTGAAACCTACATATATATATAAACTGGAGGTCCCATCCTCCTCAGGGGATCCTCAGTTGTTCAACTAGCCAGTCTTTCTCTATCTTCTCCACCAAGAGTGAGCGTCATAGAATATTGACTTCTACTGGCAATCTTAACTATAAATAGCAGGTATCTCCATGTTGAACTCAGGTCTCTTGGTGTCATTAACACGTTCTTATTTATCAGATAAAAAGAGAGAGAGGGGCACCTTTATCCAGAACCTTTTGTCACTGATTGACTGCAATATAGCTAAACAACATAATATTAATGCAAATATAGAAAACAGGAATTTAAAAAAAAATACATATCGTATCCACTGGAGGAAAATGCAGTGTTTTGTCCAAAGCTTTACATTTAACTTGAATCACAGCCAAGCACAATTTCTTGTTTAACAGATTCCTTTATAGAATGCAGGTAGGGGTGATTATGTCAAATCGTGCTCCAGGGATTTTTGTTTTATTTCTACTTCTTTTATTAAATATAAACTTTACAGAAGTGATTTATTATACAATACCTTAAATGTTAAAGGCAAGGAACATTATTAACTTTGTTCACATTTATTTCCATGCCAGCACAAGCCTATGGGAAACCAGACATGTCAGCTTTTGAATAAGACAAAGCTCAAGAAATCAGTACCCATTATATCCTTTCCCTATTACTAGTCTTTTAGTTCAACCTGTCTTCATTTACACTAACTGAGGGAATAGAATAAGCAGAAACAATAAATGTGATAGAGAAGGTTGTTTACACATATATTTAATTTATGATCTTGTAGTTGTTATTAATATTGAACATTATTTACAATACCATTTTCATCAAACTTTGTAGGATTCTAAAATAAAATTGCATATGCCTCCTATTTTTCTACCTGGTTGTTTAAACAAATTGAGCATGGGGTATATTATAACGTGCATGCCTTTTGAGGCCTCAATGCAAACAGAAGGCAAGTTTGGCATGGTGCACACATGGAATTAGTGCTAAGCTGGCAACACATTCAAAGATTTTTCTGACAATTTATATCTATGTGGCCTGTGTAATTACTTACTTGATTTAGCCAATCAACTTCTTGTATGTTCACATCAAAGTCAAAATCCCAAACTGCATGTTTCACATGCCACAGTTCCAACTTCTAATTATTATTGCAAAAGTATTCAGACAAAAAAAAGAACATCCTTTATCTTCTACCGTTCTGGGAAAGCTTTATAGATGTGTGAACATTGTTGGTGGCATATGTAAAGTTTTTGTAATGAAGTAGGGTGATAAGGCCTGGCTCAAAATTGGTGTTTCAATGAGGCCCAGTCATATTTCACTCCCATCACTGCAAACCCATTCTGCATGGACCTTATGTAGTGCATGAGGTTATTATCTTGTTCAAACATTAAAGTTCTACCCTAAATTTGTCAGGAAACACATAATTTTCATGTACAGGTATGGGACCTGTTATCCAGAATTTGTGGGACCTTGGGCTTTCAGGATAACAGATCTTTCTGTAATGTGGATCTTCATACCTTAAGACTACTAGAAAATCATGTAAACATTAAACAAACCCAATCAGCTGATTTTGCTTCCAATAAAGATTAATTATACCTTATATACCTTTAATACAGTATACGTTTGTACAAGTACACTGTACTGTTTTACTGTATAATTAAAGACCAAAAGAAAATCATTTTTAAAAAATTGGATCATTTGCCAACTAAAATGGGAATCGGAACTTGACTCCCCCATTGAGTATTCAGACTGGAATAATGCTTTTCTTTTACTTACATCTACCACTCACTCAGTCCGACTCCTGGAAACAAGTATTAAAGTGAGGCATATGGTCCCAACTAAACTTTATGCAATTTACCCCAATACTACAACAAATCTCTGCTGGCGGCAATGTGGATTTGTAGGTTCATTTTCTCATGTCTGGTGGGATTGCCCGAAAATAGTTCCATTTTGGCAATATATATTGGATATTTGTAAGTCTGTTTTGAATACTGCGGTGATAGCGTCACCGAGATTTGCTCTTTTAAATATGGACATGGAACTTATCTCTTGGAAACACAAGCTTTTGCTCACACATATTTTGTCGGTAGCTAGACTAGTCCTGGCAAGAAACTGGAAATCACCACAACCTCTGGATCATAACGAATTTCTTGCTTTGATGAACGAGACCAGTACTATGGAATACTATATTGTAAAGAATAACCAATCCTTACGCAAATATTATGATAAATGGTTACCTTGGGGTAATAATGATCTTTTGGAATCCGCCGAATCTGCTATATATAGGAGATAATTGTATCTCTAAGCTACAGGAACCTCTGAGACATCTCTGAGGTCAGGATATGCTAGGCGATAAACTTGATTTGATCTCTGTTCATGGCTCTTGATGCTACATCTCTGGCATACATATCTCCCTTTCCCCCTTTCCCCCTTTTTTTTTTCTCTCTCTCTCCTCTTTTTATATCCTTCTTTTTCTTTTTCTCACGGTTGCTAAGATAGTTTAGTAGTTCTTTATTTTTCTGTATTATAACTGATTTTGGATATTGTACTACTTCACACCTTGTATGACTACTGATTTCAATGTCTACACTTTGTACATCGCTGCTGTATTGGATATGTAACACTTCCTTTTGCATTTGTGAACCTTATTTGTCCATCGTCAATAAAAATAAAAGGGTAGGTTTTAGGGAAGGTACTGTATATGTTACTTTTTAAAGAAAATTAAAATTTCACAATATTCAATGGTAAACAAACATATAAATTATTATGTTTATCAAAGTATTTCGCTGAAACAAAATTTAAAAAAAAACTAGAATACTTTAGTGCTAGGCACTACTTTTTATTAACTGAAAAAATATTAGTTATAGAATGTAGAGGTTAATAAACACTCTTGAATGTACGTGAACTGGAAACAAAAAGATTTTTCACTGTTAACATTTTCAATTTTATTGTCATGTTGCTTGTCTCTCATGTCCGTGATCTGTTCCTCCTTCTGATGTGACTGTTGTTCTGATATAAATATAGTTATGTGTGAGACGTTAGCGCTGCAACATATGAATGTATCTATAAAACTTGTTTATGGAATAAATCATGTGCGTTGTGATACACAAACACATATTTAAATGTTGTTTCCTGTCACTGACAGTGTTTAGATTATTCCAATCAAATAACATTGAAAACAAACCAAGTACACATTTTATGTGTCAAATAATATATTAAAGAAATACATATTTTTTCTATGAACTATAACAATACTCATGTTATTCTGATAGCATTTACTTTATATTTTTTATTTAAGTTTTTATAGTCATATACTATTTTCTAGCAAAATATTTCAATTGAATTTTCTAGTAGACTTAAAGTATGAAAATCCAAATTACAGAAAGATCCATTATATGGAAAACCCCAAGTCCTGAGCATTCTGGATAACAGATCCCATACCTGTAATATCCTCTTGTAACTAATATGATTTATGTAGTACCTGGCCACTAAGTGGAGCTGGTAATTTTTTCACATGGCTTGGTGTGATGGGCTATTGGATTTATAAACACCCCTTTGCATTGTTATAGTTCGCCCATGGATTTTTTTTAAAAAATTTTCATTGAACTGCGTTGTGCAGAGTTACAAATGATTTTCTGCTAAAGCCAAAGGTCACTTGTCTATCCTTATCCTCCTTGACCTATCATTCATCTGCTATAGATACGGTTGACCACTCAACCAGGCTACATTTTGCCTTTTTTCTTACCTTTATAATTGTTCATCCACTGTTGCCTATGCTAACGAAACCTCATCTCCAGTTCAACTTAATGTAGGGGTGCCGCAAGGCTCTGTACTTGGTCCATTGTTGTTCTCCCTCTACACTCTATCTTTGGGAGATCTCTTCACTCCATTGGCTTTCATTACAATCTGTATTGTTCCTCTGTACAGTGCTTTGCCCTCAAGGAGTGTTATGCAAATAAAAATAAGATACATACATACGTACGTACATGAATTCATTGTTGGCCACCTTTTGGATTAAAGGCTTATGCTTAAAGGAACAGTTCATTTTAAAAATATAAACTGGATAAATAGATAGGCTGTGCAAAATAGAAAATCTTTCTAATATAATTAGTTAGCAAAAATGTAATGTATAAAGGCTGGAGTGACTGGATGTCTAATATAATAGCCAGAACACAACTTCCTGCTTTTCAGCTCTCTAACTCTGAGTTAGTCAGCAACTTGAAGGGGGCCACATCTGACATAACTGTTCAGTGAGTTTGCACTTGATCCTTAGCATTCAGCTCAGATTCAAAAGCAACATTTATGTGCCCCCCCCTCAAGTCACTGATTGGTTACTGCTTGGTCACCAGGGAAACCAGTCAGTGGAAACCAAGAGAGTTGAAAAGCAGGTAGTGTTCTGTCTATTATGTTAGACATCCAGTCACTCCAGCCATTATGAATTACATTTTTTTTTTTATGAATTACATTTTTGCCTAACTAACTTTATTTTTATTTTGCACAGTATATCCATTTACCCAGTTTTTATTTTTATACTGAACAATTCCTTTAAGGCTCCCAACATATCTGCTTCTGGTATAAGGAAGAGACTAAAGAGGATGAGTCATGTGCTCAGGAATCTAAATCAAGCCAATCCTTAGGAAAGCTGGAGTGCAGAGACCAGTGAATTAGGGTGTAAGGTAATCAGGGTTTGCAAGCAAAGCTGTCCTGCTCTCTACAAAGAAGAAATAATGGGGAGTAAGTATTACCCAACAACAGTCGCCTAGTGTAGGGACCACTGTTCGAAAGGAACTCAGGCTTGCCTGAGTTCAGCCTGAGAGGTTACTACTGGAGGGGATTCATTTTGCTATGGTTAAGAACCAGTGGTGATCATTTCTTTATACTGTCACAGAAAAAGGTACAGTTCAGTAACAAGACCTTTCCTCTAAACAGTTCCAGCAAGGACTAGTGATAGGCGTATAAATTCGGAAGGTGGAAATTTGCGGCAAATTTCCGATTTCACTGCCGACTAATAAATTTGCGCAACTGCAGAGAAAATTCACCAGCGAAAAATCTGCTGCTGAAAGGAGATCTTTTCACTATCTACCCAAAACTTTCTGCCAGTTACATAGTAGGTGAGGTTGAACAAGGGTACAAATCCATCATGTTCAAGCATTTTGTTCAAGTGTTAGAGCAGGGGTCCCCAACCTTTTTTATATGTGAGCCACATATAGGGCAAAAAAGTTAGAGAGCAACATAATCATGCAAAATGTTCCTAGGGGTGCAAAATATGGGATAAGTTTGGCAATTCATAACCCTTATGTGGGCTGGCAGCCTACAGGAGACTCTGATTAACAGTAAACCTGTTTTTTATACAACCAAGCCAGGAATTCAAAAATAAGCACCTGCTTTGAGGCCACTGGGAGCAACATGCAAGGGGTCGGAGAGCAATATGTTGCTCACAAGCTACTGTTTGCGGATCACTGTTAGACTATGTCCCTTTTTAATCCTCTATAGCCTTCGCAAACAAAACAAATTCATAGTGTACTGTGAACATCCAGATTTCATTCTCATAAACAGATCCAACTACATTTTTTTCTTTACTTTTTTTACAGGAAAAAATAAAAAAAAAGGAATAGATTGGTTTGAAAAGCAGTTTGTTATTATATGGCTATGCAAATCAAAGCTGCTGTAACGAAAGGGGAAAATGCATTTTTCCCAAGTCTGTTGTCATGGCACTACAAGAGAATGAAATATGAAAGCTTTGTTAGCTGAGGGCTGAAATGACGGTTAGAATGAATGTGGACTGTGCAGTTAACCAGGATATGGAAAGCACTTATTGTTGAATATAAGTATAAATGACAAAAATGTGTGTCACTTCTCATTGGTTTATGCACTTTGTCTCAAAAACTAATAGTGTTACAGTTTTTTGTACTATGCTGCAGTCACAATTAATATGTACAATGTAGTATCTAGCACTGTAGTTTCCAGATATGAAAAAATATTGAAGAGAAAAACAACATGTAACAACACAACTGGCCTCAAAAACAATGCAGGTTAATTCCTTCATTATTTATTTTTTACCCAAAATATGGATTGTGCCAGCTGTAAAAGATACAAAGATGTGCAGAGCAGGGTGCAAATTATACAAACAGGCAAATGCTGCTGTGCTTTTGCACTTCACACCCTACCCAGCACTTCAAAAAAGGAAGCACAAAGACCTGTGCTATGTGAATGTACCATTGTCTACTCCCCAGCTTGCAAGTCAACGAGATGCAGAAGTTGCCATGGGCTTAAGAGGCAGTAGGGACTTGTACTTACCACCTGCTGATGGCTTGGGTACTACAGTACCCTTATAAACAATCACAAATCCAACCCACAACGCCTGTTTTCTCTATTCAACACTCTTCTCCATACCTCATCAACAGTATCAGTCAACCAGACACACTCTCCTCAGGACTTTGCTGATTTATTTAAAGACAAAGTAGAGTCCATCCGCAATCAGATCCCTACCTCTACTAATGTAAACCAGCTCCTCCATCCTAAGCCCCCTTCTGCATATCTTAATTCCTTCCTGCCTGTAACAATGTCTGAAGTCTCCAAGCTTCTCTTGTCCTCCCCACTCACAATTTGCCTCCTTGACCCTATGCCCTCTTCTCTGCTCAAACACTGTATTGCAGAGCTTACATCACTACTTACTCACATCTTCAATTCTTTTCTAGCTTCTAGAACCTTCCATTCTCCTTTTAAACATGCCTGTGTAAAGCCTATTCTTAAAAAGGCCACGCTAGACCCATCCTGTTTATTAAATTACCTTCCTGTCTCCCTTCTACCACTTGCCTCTAGGGATGGGCATTTCGCCGAAAAAAATGGCATTGTGCGTCAAAATAAAAAGACGCATTTTTTTTTGACGCCCATAGACTTTAATGGGCGTTGGCGACATTTCTCCAGCGGCTAATTTTTGGCAAAATGAAACAGGTCAAATTCGCCCATCCCTACTTACCTCTAAACTCCTAGGGGCAGATTCATCAAGCTCGAGTGAAGGATTCGAAGTAAAAAAACTTCGAATTTCGAAGTGTTTTTTGGGCTACTTTGACCATCGAATGGGCTACTTCGACCTTCGACTACGACTACGACTTCGAATCGAAGGATTCGAACTAAAAATCGTTCGACTATTCGACCATTCGATAGTCGAAGTACTGCCTCTTTAAAAAAAACTTCGACCCCCTACTTCGGCAGCTAAAAGCTACCGAAGTCAATGTTAGCCTATGGGGAAGGTCCCCATAGGCTTGCCTAAGTTTTTTTGATCGAAGGATATTCCTTCGATCGTTGGATTTAAATCCTTCGAATCGTTCGATTCGAAGGATTTAAATGTTCGATCGAAGGAATAATCCTTCGATCGTTCGATCGTAGCATTTGCACTAAATCCTTCGACTTCGATATTCTAAGTCGAAGGATTTTAGTTCCTAGTCGAATATCGAGGGTTAATTAACCCTCTATATTCGACCCTTGATGAATCGGCCCCTTAGAGTGTATTGTGTTCTCCCGTATTACTAACTTTCTACACACCCATGATCTGTTGCAATCTGGTTTCTCTGCAATCTGGTTTCCGGCCTTGTCACTCTACTGAAACTGGTTTGTTTCAATCGATCTAATCGATCATTCACTGTCTCCTATGATAACAAAACCTCATCTCCAGTTCCACTTAATGTGGATACAGTTGAATAATCCTTCGATCGTTCGATCGCAGCATTTCGACTTCGACTTCGATATTCGAAGTCGAAGGATTTTAGTTCCTAGTCGAATATCGAGGGTTAATTAACCCTCGATATTTGACCCTTGATGAATCGGCCCCTAACTGTAGCCTAAACACTTAGGGGCCGATTCACTAACTTCGAGTGAAGGATTCGAAGTAAAAAAACTTCGAATTTCGAAGTGTTTTTTGGGCTACTTCGACCATCGAATGGGCTACTACGACCTTCGACTACGACTTCGAATCGAACTATTCAAACTAAAAATCATTCGACTATCCGACTATTCGACCATTCGATAGTCTCTTTAAGAAAAAACTTCGACCCAAAGACAAAGGGGTATATTTATCAAAGAGTGAAGTTAATAGTGAAGTGAACTTTCACCCTTTGATAATTACGCCTATAAAAATCCCATAGAAATGAATGGAGAGTGGCGGAATTTCACTCTAGTGGCGGAACTTCACTATTGACTCTTTGATAAATATACCCCTATGTCTTGTTCCCATTTTTTAGTTTTTAGTTTTTCCAAAGTTAAAGTATAAAGTTTAATGTTACTGTAGTGATCCAGGTACAAATTCTGAACTTTTATTATTTCACTAACTTTTACTATTTGCTACATCAGTTGATACATTTCTTGGCAGCATTTGTGGAATATTAGCAAATATTGTATCAATTATAACAGCTGCCTGTAAAGAAAATTGAGAGATTCTGTTCAGCAGGGCCAAAGATAAGCAATGTATCAATTAATGTATCAATTAAGAACTGTTTACAAAGGCAGTGCCCCCAGAGAAGGTGAAAAATGAAACTTTAGACTTCAATATTACGGTCACAAATAGGTATTAGAAAGTGAGTGGAAAAAGTCTTTACTTCTGAAAACAACTGAACTGAAAAAAGTTTTGGAAGGTGAACAACCCCTTTAAGCATTTTTAAGTGACAGTTGGTTGACAATCACCAGTGCTGTCCACCAAAAGTGGATAGTTCATATAAAGTCCATAAAATGTCCATAAATAATTTTCCATATTTTTACAGATAATTCTCAATGGATAAAATGAGCTTATTGCAGCATGATATTGTTCACAATGGGGCCTACCTTATACATAACTCTATACTTGCTTAAATTCCAATATACTGTTTAGTACCTATGGGCTATTGTCTTATATGCTTTGTTTGGATAAAAATGTTTTAAAGCATGTAAGACAATCCTCCAATGAGAATCCGACCTGATCTGTACTAATCTGGCTCAGTGTTCTTCATTCCTACAGGTAGGATTAGGAACTTTAAACAACTATACAGCATTATGTCAACCCTCCTGATGTTTGATTACATAATAATATCAAGAAGCCAAATTGACATACTGTAGTAATCTCCATATGTTTGATACCAAGATGACTGACAAAGTGCTGGAAAGCAGCTTTCTCATTGGTGAATTCTCTTGCATCTGTAATTAAGTTTCTGGTCAAGTAGTTCAGAAAAAATGGCACAGTGAAAGGGTTTCATAGGTTACATATTCTATAGGCAATAATAAAGTTTGCATATTTTTTAATACTTTTGTGTATATGAATATAGTATAGTCAAGAAAAGTATGAATTATTGATGCCTTTTCCTTTCTTTTTTTGTGTAAATGCATTTGTCTTCTCTAAGGTAGCATTACAACTAATGAGAACTTTCTTACAGCATTGTATTACATGTTTTGTTCCTATTCAGTAATAGATGTTTGTGAGTAAGATTTGGACCTGGAGCAAACATCCTCATAGATCTTTAATACTCCCTAAATGAATTATTATACCGAAAATATCTTAGTGAAGTTTCATTACTTCATTACAGCATGGTGTTTCTTCCATTTTTGGTGAGTTGACTGCAAGGATAAAAAGTATAGTTAATAGAAAGTACTGAGACCAATAAAAATATTCTTTCATTGTAAGAGATAGGTAATGCACAAATCCATATCTATTTATATTTGACTCTTTCTTTCATCCAGAACAAAATGAATAAAATATTTATGCTACTCTTTGTTGGAAACTGTAATTTATCTTATATTTTTGGAGAACTATTAAATAAATAATGGAGATGTCATCTTTACTCAACATTTGAGATGCATGAGGATTACAGTATAATAAAACAAATTTGTAAAAGGCACTTGAATATCAGTTGATTGTTGCAAAATCATTGATTCTTAAAAAAAAAAAAATAAGAAGAAAGAAAATAATAGAGAATAATAGAGAGAGAGAGAGAGAGATTAGCAAAAGTAACATTTGCTAAACTGCAAAATAAGAATAATTCTATAGTTACACAGTTAAATTGAAACTCTGAAGTTCAACCCCTCCCAAATAGCCCCAGTGCTTATATATACACAGCTCTACACTTAGGGGCACATTTACTATAGGTTGAATATCGAGGGTTAATTAACCCTCGATATTCGACCATCAAAGTTAAAGCTTTCTACTTCGAATATCGAATAATAATGAGACTGTTCCCAGTGACTTTTATGCAACCTCGACAGGTTTGAGATGCCGTGTTTTTATATTCGGGATTTTTTTAAAAGTCCGATTTTAGAGAAAAAAAATCAAAATTTTTTCGGATTTCGGGGAATTTCGGGTATTCAGAGCTTAGTAAATAACCCCCTTAGAGGCACATTTTTCAAGGATTGAATTTCAAATTCATGTGACTTTTTTTTAACTCCCTTAAATTCAAAATTCGACTTGCTGAAATTAATTAATAAATCGAATATTCAAAACTTGAACAAATGTAAACAACCCGACAATTTGAAACAAATTCAATTAGAATTTGATCAAATTGGATTTGAGTTTTTTCTCCGAACAATTCATGTCAGGAAGGCTGCAATGCTCCCCTGCCCAACTTGTTTTACTGTTCCCAACTGCTCAGTCCCAACTTGCATGGAAATGTATATGTATCTCTGTAGTGATGATATGAACTATAATGGTTCTGCTGTCAATCTTATTTATTATTTATTATATGTAGCTTAGTAGCTCTCCTCTAATTGTATTTGTGTATACAGTAAGGGGCCCATTCAATTTTTTTTTGGTTGAGGTTTCTAGGAGAAAACAAATTTTTTGTGGAAAAAAACTAGAGTTTTTAGAGATTTATCATACCCAAAAGCTGCTAAAAAAACAGAATCCCAAAATACTCCATCTCAAACCTGTCGAGGTCATATAGATGTCAATAGCAGATGTCCTTGAAGTTGTTTCTTGACATCATGATCTGCCTTGGATAATCAGAAAAAAATCTGGGTTTTCATAGATAATTTGAAAAAGTAGAGTTTTTGCAGTGAAAACTAAATAAAATCGACTTTTTTGGAGTGTCAGTCGTACACTCCGAATTGATGCTTGATTTTATCAGAACCTTTTATTGCTCTGATTCTTTTTGAAGTTAAAATCATGAAAGGGAGTTTGGACGGATTTGTTTTCATGAATAAATGAGATTCATTTGAGTTTAAGTAAATAAGCCTCTAAGTATTCTTTCATATAGGACTTCATGGAGAAGTTTCCTAACTGCATTATGGATGCAAACTATATAAATAATGCTGAATAAATTGTACTGTATTTCTCATTACATCTATTTTATTTCTATTGTTTACTTTTCTCCAAAAGATAAGTGGTTCAAAAAGCTTTGGTTGTTATAATTGAAGCATACAGCGAGCAAATAATATGTTTCATTTTAGTGGATTAAGGGGTTATGGCTGCATGTGCCATATTCTTTCATTAAGATTACTTCTTCAATATTCAGATTACTGGAAGAGTGTTGTGAATTCGGTGCCCAGAATGAAGGGTGACCATTGATAGACTAGGATTAACATGTATAAATATTCCATCCCAGTAGATCTGTGGTAGAATTTAGATGCACATGGGAACTCCATAATTTACATTTCAGTCCAGTAGGGCACTGTTTATCCTGCTCAGATAAACAGACTTACAGTTAAACATGTAGTTAGTTTGTTTGTTTGTTTATTCACAAAAGGAAACAAACTAGGGCAATCACAAGCCAAATCAAAACCCATTTCTGTCTAATCCAGTATACTCTACTATAGATAGATAGATAGATAGATAGATAGATAGATAGATAGATAGATAGATAGATAGATAGATTTTGGCCATTTAGGATAATTCCTTTCACTTCTGTTTTATAATGAGCTAAAATCTGTGGGCTCCCTCGGGTACCAAATTTGTTAAAATTAGAATCTAAACTTCTAGTTATCCACAAGCCAGATTTTTTTTTTTCTAAATCAGCCCTGGTGCCTTTTCTGATAAAGATCCCAGTTCTAAAGCTAAACAAACAACATCAGCTTCAGACAAGAGCTTAGCTGTGTTTTTGATGCCTGATAGCTAGGAAGGAAAACATTCACAGGAGACATCATGTTGTATGAAATGTTCAAAGCTACTGTACAAGCCTTTTTTGTGCCATCCAAATCTTTATGAAACAATTCTAAAATCTACTTAATTATTTATTCCCTGTTTTTATTCCAATGTTTGTAACCTGTCCTAATGCTAAAATCTGGAGATGATGCTTCAAAGAATTAATAAACCTTTTTTCTTTCTATAAAATTACTCTAAACTGCCCCAGAATAACATTCATTTTTTCTCTCCAGTCAGTCTTATTCAGTGTCTCTTTCAGAGGCAGCTGAGCTGCAGTTTATTTAGCTACTTCCTTGTTTAATGTGAGGCTCCATTCCCTGAGTTCTCCTTCTCTCCTTGACTATGAATACCTCAAAGAGGTGCATGCCTGATTGATTTGCATTTGAGCAGAGACAGTGAACACCTCTTTGAGGTCTTCATAGCCGAAGAGAGAAGAATAGAGAGGGTGGAGCTTCATATAAGGAAGTCGCTAAAAAAGCTGAAGTTCAGCTGCTTGTGATAGAGAAATGAATTAAGACTAAATGGAAGGAGAAATGTATGCTATTCTGGGGGCTGTTTAGAGTAGTTTTGGGGTTTAAATTAAAAGGCTTACTTATCATTTAAAGCAGAGTGCAAGGTCGATTCTGAAATATATTTTAGATTTATTCAGAACTAGATATGAACAAATTCCCTAAACATTGGAGATTCACTTCAGTGGTCCTAGACAGTTTTGCAAAAGGGCCAATTTACAGTACTTGTAAAATACATGCTTTACTATATACAGTGATCACATCATAAGAAAACTTTGAAGCACATTGATTAATGATGGTTTTTAAAAATGGACAATTTACAGTACTTCTAAAACACATACTTTTATGATATACAGTGGTTGCATGATAAAAAAAATTTGTAGCACAATAATTAATGATGGTTTTTCATAATTGATCTGGAGAAGCCTAGTCAACAGCAATGACTGGGCTGTGTATATTGTGAGTTAGTCCCTATGTTCAGGTAACTGGCAGCAGCTCAAATAGAAGAATCACAAAAAAGATGAGAGCTACTTTCACACTGATATTCATAATAGTTTGTCCCAATATTATGAATAAAACCATTCCATGAATTCAATATGTCATTGCTCATCTAGGCAGACCAGGATTTGTGGTGTGGCGGCATGTAACCCAGCTGCATCCTAATGTGTATTGGGAATGCACAGTTGCCCAGCGCTATGTCGCATGGGGGGGGGGTGCTCGCGGATGGCAGGTGCCCGGACCATGAGATATGCAAAAGAATCAAAACGCGGTTTATCTTAACAGGTCACAGAAAGACATCACCACCTGACGCGTTTCGGGAGCAACTCCCTTAATCATAGGACCATGAGGCCTTGGGGCTTCTCTGAGGGGAAATATGGTCCTGCATTTATCCCAATTTAATGAAATGGTAACAATCAATAAGGAAAGCATTTTTTGTTCTGTTATCCCTTCACACAGTAGATAATAATCATAGATCATTAAAATTAAAATAAACTGAATCTGTATTTTGCTGATCACTAAGGGGGTTATTAATTAAAGGTCGAGTGATAAGAGTTTTTTTTACCTTGAATGAGCTTGAATGACCTTGAATGACCTCTAAACCCGAATGGTACCTTATTTTAAAAAAAAAATTGAACATCTCAAATTGAAATTAATATTACGACCATAAAACTTGAATAGAATTTAAATCGAATTTGAATGGAACTCGATTCAAGTTTTTTTTTGTTTTTTTTAAATTTTTTGTCAGGAAGGCATCTTCAAATGGGTTAATGGACCTCTGCCATTGACTTCTACATGAACTCAGCAGGTTTTAGGTGGCAACCTATCAAAATCAAGTTACTTCCAGGGCCGCTAGGACCATGAGGCCCCCGGGCGCCTCTGAGGGGAAATCCAGACCTGCATCTACCCCAAGTTAATGAAATGGTAACAACCAGTGAGAAGAAAATCTCTTTCTCTGTTGTCCCTTAACAATAATTATCATAGATCATTAAAAAAATAAATAAACTGAATCTGTATTTTGCTGATCACTAAGAGGGTTATTTATCAAAGGTCGAGTTATAGAGTTTTTTAACCTCGAGTGAACTAGAATGAACTCAAATGACCGCTAAACTTATTTAAGAAAAAACTTGAATGTCTAAAATTCAAACTAATATTAAAGGCCCAAAAAATCAAATTAAATTTAAATCTAATTCTAATGGAACTCAAATTGAGTTTCTGTCAGGAAGGCTATTAACATCTTCCAATGGGTCAACGACCTCTGCCCTTGACTTCTACATGAACTTGGCAGGTTTTAGGTGGCGACCTATCCAATTTGAGTTACCCCCAGGGTTGAGGTATGATAAATCTCTAATTCAAATTCAAGTTTGGATTCTTCCCAACTTTCCCAACGAATTTATGAGTTTTAACCAAACATTCAACTAAAATATTTAAATTCCAATTCGAGCTTACCATTTAAACCATAATAAATCTGCCTCTAGTAGCTCATTCAATAGATGAGGAAAGTTCCACTTCAATCTTAAATATCTAGCTTTGCCTGGCATCTCTAAGAAACAGTGCAATATTTAAATGGTTTGCTTATTAAGGTCTAATCTACTAAATGACTTTGTTCTATATATCACAAGGTCATTTCTAGATGTGCAGTGTGCTGATGTTTTTCCCTGAGGATACAAGTTATTCTTGAGAAACCTAGCAAAGTTAAAAAAAATATATACAGTATATTTCCAATTAGGTCTGCACAATGATTAAAAACCTCAGTTTCACTTTACTGTACAGTCGAGATCAAAACATTTTTAATAATTATTTTGTAAAAGAAAAAACTATTTACAGTTTCATTATAGAAGGAGAGCCATTAAAATGAATACCTGTTATTTATCACCATGTGTCAAATAGAGAAATCCATTTGAAATTGTGTTGAAGAGCTTCTGCTTTGTTCAGCATATGGGGATGAGTAAAATATAGAACTGCATGGGGTATTTATAAAACAAGATACACATGACAATAGCATAGATAATCTGACAAAGAGAAAATTGTGTCTGCACTTATTGTTTACAAATGTGTTTTCTAGAAAAAAAATTGTTTGGCAGTTGCTGAAAATAATGTTTTGTTCTTCAGCACCCTATCTGCTTGGTACAACTTACTATAAGGAAAATACCAGATGATTAACTAGATGGGATCTGTTAGTAACTCACTAAAAAGGTTATATTTAAAGTGGTGTAGCTACAGAGAAAGCAGACCCTGCAACCGCATGGGACCATGGGCATGAGAAACTTTCGAACTAAAAGTGTCTCTTGTTTACTAGATGTTACAGTTAAGTTGTGCAAAAACAATTTCTCCCAGGGGCTATATATTGAGTGCTGGGGTTAAATTGTGCTAAATATATATATATATATATATATATATATATATATATAAAAAAAGCATACGTGCACACACTAGTTTCTTTTGGCTGCAAACAGTATAAAGCAATGAAACAATAGAGAGACAGCTATAGTGTTTATGGCCACTTGTATGGAATCCATCTGTTCATCTAGCTAGGTGATCCATAGGAAATCAATGATTATCAGCCAGAAAAGAATGGAAACATGACATACATAATGTGTAATATTCTTCATTAGACAGTTATTACATTGCACATTTTAACTGCCACTAGCACATTCTTAAGACCTGCTGAAAGGTAATCTATTTCAGGGTGCAAAAATAAGTTTTTGGTAAGAAGTTTTATTACTGTACATACGCTCTACACTGGTTCAACCATAAAATGGACAATTGCTAGCAAAGATAAAATTGTTGCATTGCACATATGTTTGCCATTGACAGCTTTTATTACACTTCCTATTAATTTCCCTCTATCTTTAGCAAACTGCCTGGCCATGTTAACAAGTGTTTTTTGCATGAAAACGCTTAGCAAATTGTATTCTCTTTAATAATGAGCTTCCACTGTCTCCATTATGTAAATGAATATAAGTTATAAAACCAGCAGGAAACTTTTTAGCAAAACAAACCTGAGGGCCAAATGTTTATTGGCTTAGGTATAGAACACACAGCGTGTTTTGTTCACTCGGGGCAATCTAATTGCCATTTCCTGGTAGCAGTCACTTCCTTTTTATCTTGACTGGATATTTGCAGCTCTATGGCATACTGCAGGGAATGTGTTCCCAATAGACATTTCTGTAAAGGTGTGTGCAACAGAGCACTGTGTTTCCCATTCTAAAAATTGTTAGCGTCTGCTGACAGTTTAGTACAGATTTGGAGTTTAAAAGACCCCCTTGTGCCTCTTGCCTTAATTTCTCAGGTAATTAGTATGGAATTAATAAATAGATGAACTGTGGCAACAGATTTATTGTTGGCATTAAACCGAAAATGGATTAAGGAACTATGGGATAGGGGAATATAAATGTTTTTTTAAGTACAAGGAATTAAAAATGAAACTATGTCCTTAGGGAGTAGAAACTTTATTAGCTATAAGAAATTGTCGTGTATTTTTTTAATCTGGAAAGTAAAATTCCCTTTGGAATGAACTGAGTGTAATTTTGTGTTACATATAAGAATGAATAAATGCTCTTCTATAATTCTTAATTTGTCTCTATAGTGTTTATGTAAATAGTATTTATATTGTTTGTGCATTTTAATTTAGCAGGGCACTGTTTGTATACATCTTTGCTTTGATTTAAATGCTAATTACATAATCTAAATGGGGGCTGTTTTTATTACATGTAAAAATTAGTTGCTACTTATGCTTATAAAGAAAACACTGGTCACATAATCTGAGAAAATCTTGCTTTGCTACTGAAATTATAATAGGAAAAGATCAATGTATAATTATTTTTCTGTTGCAAGACTATCAATAATGTCCATAAAATCATAACAGACACTGCCTAGTTTTATTCCCATAATCCTCTTTATCTACTCCTAGGGCAACATGTTATAAGAAGAAAGAAAGAAAGAAAGAAAGAAAGAAAGAAAGAAAGAAAGAAAGAAAGAAAGAAAGAAAGAAAGAAAGAAAGAAAGAAAGAAAGAAAGAAAGAGTTCATAAAATACATTTTTCTAAATAGCTACATAAGTAAAACTAAGAGCTAAAATGTGACAGCATTGTTCAGAAGCTATGGCATCACTATTTTAGCACAATGGAAAACAGCAGGTTACACAGAGATGCAATGAAATGTATGCATTTATGAACTGCCTTTTTAATGCAGTATGGATGATGGTAGACAATTAAGCAGCGCAGAGCACCCATTATTAACACACAGCTGGACTCCCTCAAATCAGACAAGCTACAGATTTTAAGCAGCATGTGAAAGAAATCAGGGAAGATCCAAAAGTAAAAGAAAAACTAAAAAAAAAAGGAATAAGCTGTAATTAAATATGGTGTTCACACTGTGTGTGTCTTTATGTGATATTACTTAATGGTAGAATGAGAATGTTTGTGAAGGTTAAAGATACTGATAAAATCTAAAAAACACCAAATGCTTGTGAGTATGGTTTCCTACGCATACCACTGTCTAGAAAAAGAGTGCATGAAGGTACAAGAAAGGCTTTGGGGGGTGTCCATTAAGGGTATCTTATTTAACTCTAGCCACACACAGCCATCTTGTACTCTGGGCTAAACCTATGTGCAAATCATAGCTATAAGAAACAAACAACAATTACACTATGTCTAATGAAATTGTCAGATCACTACTCTAAAACATATAAATTCAAGGTCTCAAGAAAGATCGAAACATTGAAATAACAAATAAACTTTATATCTTCTTCACCATTTTTTAAGATCTGTGATTGCCTTGCTTTACATGATACTCTATATTATGATGATACTGTCCACCCAGGCTTTTTCTCCAGTATGCGAGTGGAGCTATTTTTCCTCTCTCTCTCTCTCTCTCTCTCTCTCTCTCTCTCTCTCTCTCTCTATTCTCTCTCTCTATATATATATATATACATACTGCACTCACAGGAGCTTGCTCAAACAAAAGAATGGTTTGATGCCCAGTTACTGCCTGCAGTAAATACAGTATGGTGTTTGCGTGACTTTCTTGATATTCTTCCTATATTGTGTTGACGAGTGTCGACCATCTAGAGAGATCTGCACCACCAGTGCAGGAGAGTCATAGGAAAGGTGAGAGGTGTCACAAATCTATACATTTGACTTTTTATTAGAGGAACATATGATTCAAAAGTAGGAAGCATTAAAAACTAAGTTATTAAAGTATTTTATATAAGGCCAAGAGCCATTGTGAAGTTTGAATATCAGAGAGAGTCGGAGGAACTGTGTTTGAGTGAGTTAATAGTAGCTCTCCAACTTTTGGTATTGTACAGATGGAGCAAAAGATGGCACAGGCAGCATGGTACTATTTATTGGAGCAACATATGGTTCCATGTAAGACAAAGAACCCCTTTGAAGTTGAGAGAGATGAGAGTCGAGAGCCTGAGGATTTGCATTTAAGTTAGTGTGGGTTAATAATAGCACCCTCTTCATATTCTACAGATGGAGCAAAATATGGTGCAGACAGTATGATACTTTTTATTGGAGGAACATATGGTTCCAAAGTAGGAGGCATTCAAAACTCATTCCCTGAAGTTATATATATATATATATATATACACATACATGTTCTATGCCAGATGAAAAACCCTTGTGATGTTTGAGAGTTCTTAAACCATATGTTGAACCAATAAAAGAGACTACCTCTTACATCAACATTGCTATCATTCTAATTTAAAGTAAACCACCTGTGCTGGAACCAGAGCATATTAAATATTCAGGTTATCCTTAGTGTTTACCAATAATTCATATTTCTCAGATACCACTATTTTAGTTTCCTGCAAATTAATACATCTGCAATAAGATGATGTATAAAAAAAGCTATTCCTAAACATATATTTTGTAGCATTTAACCACATCTACTTCAAACTTCCAGAGTCCCTACAGTTATATAATATTGTACATGCATGGATAAAAGAAACCCAACAAAGAGATCCTCGCACTGTGTCTAATGATTTTCCAATCATGCTCACAATGCATTTAGGAGATGAATAAAAACATAATTACATGCATCAAGAAATATACCTTTTGCCTATGAATGAACCAATCCTGTAATCTCAGCAAGACACTGTATGGGGCATTTTTAAGGAAGCACTTACTGCTGTTTTTATTGCCTCCACACAGCAGCAGTATAATGACAGCACAGGACAATGTTCACACACCAGATGCTCACCAGCAGATTTGCTCAGTTTAATAAAACTGTTTTGTGGTTATGTTTGTGAAAACACAAGAAAAAGCTACTGTAAAATTGAATATAGGGAATAGGTAGAAAGAGAATGAAATGGAACAATACGACAGGTTCTGTCAATATGCTTTTTTAGAAAAACTATAAAAGGGTATATATAAGGATTGAAATTTGGATGTTGTGCTGAGTGTTTACTGGAGAATCCAAAATTCTTATTTGCCCATGCATAATTAATAATCCTTAACAAGTGTGCCTATTAGGACAAGGGAACTCTGAAGTAATCCTGAATGTGGCTGCAATTCAAGGGTTCCCACAGTAGGTGGCATCAATAAGCACAGTCAAGAGGGGCTATTAATGTAAATGTGCAATGTAAAAATTTCACATGCAATCACCAGGGTGATTTGTGCCTGAATCAGTTGTGGCTGTTGTGTCAAAAATGTAAGTCGTTTTGTACTCTAACGAAAATTAGATGCTATTGCATTGGAAATGTAATTTATACCTCGATTAAGGAATGTGCTCTTTAGATTCAAGAAATATACCAATTTGAGAGATTTAAAATCCTTAACAGAACACAAGAAGGAAAAGTCAGACAAAAATGGACTCGTTGGCTTCTTTTTTTACAGATTCAACAGAATATGCAGCCCTTATTGCTTAAGACAGGTCACTACTCAGATATAAGTGAATACCTCATTCTTAATTGGAGGTTAGCTAAATATTACTCTCCTGTGTACCCAGCAACCCTCATCCTCCAGCAAAGTACTGTAACTCTCTGTATATGCACTCTCTTTTTCTTTAGTAATGTAAATGTAAATACATAATGTCAAGAAGATGCTATAGCTGTTCTTTTTTCTTTTTATTGAGTTTGATTATGTTTTGTTGTGTTTATGTTATGTTTGTTGATATTATATTTTTGTATACTCATCATGCATCAAAAACGTGTAGCACTGGTGTAAGATGCAGTACTGGATGGTGTATGGTACGGTTGAAATCTTTAATAATACAATTTGTTGTATATGTGTATCTACTGAAATGGTTTAAGCTGATGTGTAAAAAGAAAAAGAATTTATTAAAAAAAAATGAAATTTATAGTGTTTCATGGTGGTAAGGGATGGGCGAATTTGACCCGTTTCGCTTCGCCAAAAATTCACCGCCGGTGAAATGTCGCAGACGCCCATTAAAGTCTATGGGCGTCAAAAAAATTTTGTCGCACGGCGAAACTGTTTTGACGGCGCGTCTTTTTTTTTGACGCACGCTTCCATACGAGTCTATGGGCGTCATTTTTTCGGCGAAACGAGGCGAAAAAATTCGCCCATCCCTATTCCCTGTGAAGATGCATGCAGGCCATTGTTGGAACCCTGTAGCTACTGCCAGTTTAGGAGGTTGCAGTAGCTTCAGGGTTCCCACAGCAGCCTGTGTCAACAGTGTTCGATTTAGTACAGGAGGCAGGCAGCTAAAATGAGTGCAACAATATAAAAATGCATGGAGTGCATGTTGACATAAATACAGTGTACCTTTAATGAATATAGAATGCTTTACATCTACAGATTTTTCATATGCTCACAATGGACCAAATATGATTTATAATGAAGGCCAATTAATACTTAGTTGAAATTGGAAAAAGTTAAAATATATCCAATATTGATTTAAATATACAGTACAATGTACTTTATTTATGTTATCTTTTTTTCTGCCCAGTAGAATTTTGTGTTTGTAAAGTAAATATTTGATCTTATAAATGTTCCATCGTCCACCTTTTGTGTCATTCTCGGATTAACAGCACAGTTCAAGGATATCCACATTCTGGAGCTCTCTGAATGCATCTCTCCAGGGCACAGAATCAGGCTTTGTGACTAAGTGATGGAGAAGCTCTGTTTATTATTATGAAAGGAATTGCTTTGTGCAGAGGACACCAAAACAAAAACTGAACAATGAAAAATGTGACTAAAGTCAAAAGAGTTAAGGGGAAAATACATTTCAAGATTAGTCTTGGACAGTGCTTAGAAAAGGATTGTCCTGTGTTTCCACATATTTTTTAAGGAAAATATATTTGTCTGTATATGATTGCACTTTTCTTCCACCTTTCTTCTGTTTAAACTAAGACAGATTGCCTTCCTTGATGTGTTCTGACCACTTACTGGACCACTTACCATTAAATCAATGACTGTGTGAATATGGGGACATCCATAACTTAATTTTGTAGGACATCTTCATGGATATTTTTTTCCTTACCTGAGTGATTTCCCAGCCACAAAGGAAACTGAGTTTTTAATGAAATTTATAGCCTGGTACAAATATTGTATTTAGTTCTCTCAATGCAGTAATGGCCTTAATCACAACATTCAGATTACATGTGTATTATAGCTTTATGGTTGGATTTAGTTTTCCTTTAGCAAGCACATAGAAAGCATCCAATTACAAGAAGAAAATCATAATCATAACTTGCTAATTAAAATCAACATGTTTCCCATAGAGCTTGCAATCTTGGCCACCTTTGCAATGTATGGATCTAGTGAATCATACATTGCAAGGTTATTTTTTATGGTCTCCTTTTACTATACTCCATAAAAAGATGAGCTACGTATATTTGTCCTTTACTGAATGTTGCCATATGACTAATTGATTACAGTATGCATTAAAGCGAACACAGTTCATTAATGCATTTAGCTATAGCTAACATCAACAAGCCACACTTCTCTGTCTGCACTTTCCATATTGCAAATCAAAAGTAGTGATTCAAAATAAATTAAAGATCATGTTTAGGTGATTATTGTTTGAAAGTTTAGGTGGTGCAGAATGAAATATGCAGAAATGTGTACTAATATTATTTATTTAGTACCACTGTGTTTGTCAGTAAAGCACTTTAGTTTTATAATTGCTCAAGGTCACTATTAATGCTATACTGAGAGTTGTACATCACCAGGTCAGGTTAAAGTGGTACTGACATTAAAAAACTACTTTTTTAAAATAAGAATGTATATTAAAAGTTACTTATAGGTCATGTTGATCATTTATTGCTGAGAGGTTTGTTTTTGTAAGTAATTGGTAGTTGAATTTCCCAAACCTGACTGTTTTGCCAACTTGATTGTCCCATCTCAGCTTTTCAGTAAAATTTTCTAACGCTAATGGACTCCTGCTGCACAAATATGGCAGCCCCCTCATAGTTCAACACAGGGAGTCAGACAGGTAATGGAAAAGCATCAGGCCAATACTATATGGTAAAATTCCAAGTAGCATGCAAAGGCAATAGTATGATAGATGTAAAAAAGGTTTACTTTCTGGTGTCAATATCTCTTTAAGGGAAGTAAAGGCAGTGCCTTTTTACATTTGTACAAGTGATACAGGCACCCAAAAACTTGTAAATACATGTAGGGTTACACCACAGCTGGGTGAGTCCTAATTGTAATTGTTTATTAGCAGCACATACAGGGGAGAAAAACACATTATTGTATGTCCTAATAAAGTACCATTTATGCTGAGTATTCAGAAAAACATTTTTATAATATAGTATGTTATCTTTATATCATTACCAATTAAATTTTAAATATTCCCAGGGACATGTTAAAGAACATACTGTCAAGTAATAGATTCCATTTTAGTTCACACTGACAGATTTGTTAGAGGGGGCATATGGGATCATTCTGTGAAATCGCTGACAATGGGAAGTACAAGTTAAACTAATATATTTTCCTGTAGACTATGTCCTGGGACCTCTTGGGGTATTGTTTCCAAAACATCACTATGTTATTATCTGCACAGAGAGTACAGAGTAGCATTCTACCCATCATTATGTACTACTGGTGCTGAAGTTTCTTGTGCTTATTACATTAGGGAATGTGAAGTTTCCAAAAAAGCATTACAGAGATTTTCAAGAATGAACAAATTGATCAAGCAACTCTTAAAGGAAGTTACATTCCTAGAAAACCAAAATCATTTTTTTGGTGAGAAGCAGCAGTGAGAAAAGTGAGATTTTTGTTTCAATGTCACAGAGAAAAAAAGATTAATTTCACAAACAATAGAACAAAAAGTTGGAAACTTGGCCATATTACTTACCATATTACCTTAAAACATTTAGATATTTAAGCATTTCAATTTTGGAAAGGCAACCTGCAACACCCCCAGATTAATGTGAAGTACATCACTCAGTACCTACCAATCATGAACAATATAGCGCTACAATACCTGGAAGGTGGTAGATTTCCCAAACTTGATTTAAAAGCATGTCATATTGTATGCATGACCAAAGAATCCTCCTCATAATGCTACAGTGAAAAAAAGCTCCTTTTACATATGGCTTTTCATAATGGCAAATAATGTTGACTAAGCCAAAGACATGGTAACTTCACTGGTATATTTTGAAAAATGATGGCCGTCATACTGAATCAATTCTGCCATCTGTTAGATTCATGAATATGGCTTCATTCAAGGATTATGGATACGACTTCCCATGTAAAGTTGGAGATGCAAGCTGTTCTTGTCAGCATTAAACCCATTGTGATGAGCCATTTTATTATCAATCAAACTAAGTAAAGAGTGACTAAAGTCTACATATGGATGACAAGCTGTTTCATCTGTAAATATTTTTCCTTTTATTTATTACAATACAATCTTATGCAGAGTTGTGATATGCAGCAAACAATTGGTCTCAGTTACAAAGACATCACTGTGTAAATAGATGTCCCCCTTTGTATTTACATGGCAGTTACTAAACCAGGGAGTTTGGTCGGATTTGTTTTCATAAAAAATTTGATTAATTTGAGTTTCAGTAATCAGCCCCATAGTATTCCACTCTTCACTATCCATAGAGTGCACTGTGAGAGAGGGGATCCTGCAGGAATAGTTCTCTCTGGGAATTGTGTCTTTCTATTTGCCTACAGGTCATGCTCACCTCTTCATAGGGTACACATTTGTGTGAAATGTTTATGGGCCTCACCTAAAGGCCCAGCCTGATGATCTATTAGGAGGCATATGGAGTCTGATTAAGTGCTAACTTAAGAATGAACACTCAAAATAAAGCAAAACTATGGGGTAGTAATAACAGACCCACTTAGAAGTTACCTGGACCATCATATACGGTAATTACCCTTTTTATAGGTTTTATTTTGCGTTTTTAAAAAAAATAAAATAATCAAGCTTGGCACTTGCAAGAAAACTGGATACAATTGTTTACATATCATCAGTGACTGTCATATCACAGAGGGAGGCAATGACAACAGAGTATCATGGTGTATACAAATTATACTTAGAGTTTAGTTGTCTAGTAAAGACACTTGAGGGTTGGCATGCAGCCATGGTTCCCATATTTTCTCAAATTTCACAGTGTTCCCAGAGCATTGTAGGTCAATTTGATTAGTGGCAATGTAGCATAAGTCAACCCACTATTTGAGTGTAGAACAATTGAGGCTCATCCATTTCATAGTTACTAACTTTTTGCATAGAGCGCGATGGAGCATAGTAGTGTTCTAGATTTTTGTAGGGGTACCAATTTGTCTATTAAACCTAGTAAGCAGGTTTTGGGAGATCTTATTCCAGGGAGGGATAGACATTTGTTAATATAGCTAATTACTTCTATATGTTGCTACTCTAGGGCACTTCCAAATTAAAGGAAGAAACCTAGACTCCTCCAGACATTTTATACATTTGGCTCCTTCTAATCATCCCACGACTTTAAGCCTAAGGGTTGTAACGTAGATTTGGTGGATCATCTTAAGATGGATCGTCTTAGTGATATTAAGAAGGGGTATAAGTTGTCCATAGCCACTTCCCATTGGTCATCATCTAATGAGGGGAAAATTGACAACCACCAACAGGCTGGGAGGACTGGATTATGCTACTGTATATAGCTGAGATAATAGAGTACACTGTAGCTTGATCCAGATCCCAAAGTCTGACTTCCCATGCCAGCAGCATTAGTGTGAGTTGATAGAATCGAAACAGAGCATAAAATGCATGCCTCAACTGAAAGTAGCAAAACAGTCTTGGCAGGTAAGATTGTTTTTTTATTGTTACAGGGAAGCAAAACAGCCCTAAACTAGTAGGTTGTCGTGGTGTCTGATTCATAGGAGTGGCCAGAACTGGAAATCTGCTAGGTGTTTCATACAGTATGTGACAAGTTAGAGTTTCTCCATAAAGATGTTTTGCCTGAGCTTAAGACAGAAAGTATCTGCTTTGGTTTGTAGCTTCACCCAAACTTTAATAGGAGTAGTGATTACTCTTCTGGTGGTGGGTGACTATAATGCCCAAGAAATGGAATCTTGAGAACCGGAACCGTGAGAGTAGCGGCTCCTTCTGCAACAATTGTATTCCCAAGTGTTTGTCTTAGGTTTACTGCCAGTGGCTCGATGGCTAGTGCAAATAGAAGGTGTGACAGGGGACACCCTTGTCTGGTACAGTAATTCTCCCTCCTATAATTAACCTTCTTAGAACACTTTTAGTCCATCATATCCTATTTGATATTATACAAAGCTGTTTACTGCTGGATAATAGTGATTATACTTAATATATAATACGCTAGAGCCCTAAATATCCTGTAAGTTACTGTGTTAATGGTGCTTAGTGATATTGTAAGTTATAATTGGTGCTAAGTAGTGTAACTGGTGCCCATGATTCTGAAACTTATATATTATAAGGCATATCATACCCCATGCTATAATATTTTAGAATACAAAAATCAACTTAGAGTTCTTTGACCTGTGTAAAAAAAATTATTGTCACAGGCCTCTTCTGTGACGTCTAATATCCTTATCATTTATCATATGGGGTATATTATTCCCTGTATAACCTGTCTATATGACTCTCCCATAATGTAACTTCAGGATGGCACTATCTATCTTACTTAATCTCTCTCCATTACTATCTCTGTCTCTCAGACATGCCTTACCTATTTCCTTTTCACTCTCTCGTGATTGTCTCCCTCATCTTCTATGTTTTTATCAAATCTGACTATTAAAATACATTGTTAGCGTGTATTGATTTATAAAACATAGGTGTGTGAAATATTCTTTTCTCCACAAAGCAACACATATTTGAATAAAGAATGACCATATTCCTAGCCAGCTGTGTCCCATCCCTGTCTAATGACATAAGTGCTCTAGAATTAAACACAGTCACAAGTGAGGTTGTGTCCCTGGAGATATATATATATATATATTTATCTGGCACCATGCATGGTGTACATTCATTTCACAGATGGCAACTTGATACATCTATAACTGCCTTTTTTCTCTCCCATCATAATCTTAAATACTGTAGAGAATAAAATGGTTTATTAACTGTCTGAAACAAGGGTATTTTCATAAAAATGCAAGTTTTCAAATGTAGAACTGGAAATTGGTCTTACCCAGCTGGAGCATCAACAGCAATGGCTTTTGGGTTATGGAGATCCAGATCTATTAGTGTAATACAGACTGTTCCATTGTGATTGCATACAAAAATTCTGTCATTTCCATCATCCACAAAGTAGTAATTTCCTGTGAGCCAGTCTACTGCCATTTGGTGCACATCTGCCAAAACACAAAGGGAAGCACACTGCTGAAAATGGCATTTCTCCATTGTAACAATTCACAAACTGAAGCATATGATACACTTAATAAAAAGAGGAAATTATACAAATCTATAGAATGGTAACATTGTGTTTTTTTGTCCAGAAGACTATAGAATCCTGTAGAAAATAAGAGATGATCAATTGAATCCAGCTGAGTCTTGGTTCAGGAGGAGATTAAATGAAAATTGATTTTCTTTGAGATTTTACAATTTTTCAAATCTAAATCAAATTGCAAATTGAATTATGGTTAGTTAACTCATCTCTTCTTGCAAATATTGGTTCTCATAAGACACAGGCTTGACATACACAATCACGGTAAACAATTACTATTTAATTTATTTGTAATGATCTGGGGAATGTGTATTCTCTGTTTCCAAGGAAAGGAGGGGTTTTGTAGCTAAGACACTGAACTTGAAATGTCTCTTTTTTTGGCCTCATTGTGGCAATGTTTGCCTCATTGTGGCTTTATTATTCAGGTGTATTGTTAGAGGATATATGGTAATATAATGGCTTAGACTATTAAACCCAAACTGTAATATCAATAAGAAAAATCTGACTTTCTTCCATAAAAATGTTTGCTTAAATGTCCAGTTTGGGCTGTTTTAGTATGCATGTTATGTAAGGCAGGACAGAGTTTATAGGGAGGACAAGGGTAATCATTGAATATTGGGGTCCTCTGGTATGTTTAATAAGATAACTACATAAACATTGAATAGAACCCACCAGTCCTCTAGATCTCCAAATCAGACCACCTAAACTTTTATAGATGCAAGTGCATTTTCCAGTGAGTATCCCTACTATCAACACTACATTAGTCACCAGGCTGTAAACCAATATATAGAAATTACCATGCAGTGTTATCCTTGTTGATATTACACAGCACAGTGTGCATTTAATTAATGAATTCATTAATTACTTAAATGTGCTTAATGCCTTCAGGGATTTCAAGGCAGAAAAAACAGGGGGCTTCTCCTGCATTAACAGTATTGCTGTAAAGGACTTTCAAACCATCCAAAGACTTGTTGTATCATCCTAATCTCCCTGGTCTACAACTTCCAGCTTGTTACAACAAATTATTGAGGGTAATTATTGAAGGATATTTATGGCCCCTGTCTGCTCAGAGGCTCCATAGACTTCGATATATGAAAATCATTAATAATAATCATCATAATAAGTTGGGCAGCACTGCTTTAGCATATAATATACTATAAGTATATATAAGTATACTAGGGCTGTTATTCTACTAACCATAGATACTGTTTATTAAGAGCAAACCATTCTAAATCCTTTAGGACCAGCAACTGATTTGGGGTTTTCTGGATAAAGGGTCTTTCTGTAATTTGGATCACCATACTACTCTACTAAAATCAGTTAAACATTAAATAAACCCAACAGGGTTGTTTTGCTTCCAATAAGAATTAGTTACATCTTAATTGGAATCAAGTACACGGTTCTGTTTTATTAGAAAAGAGAAGAGAAAAATACAATAATTTAAACTATTTTGAATTATTTGATTAAAATGGAGTCTATGGGAGATGGACTTCTAACAATACAGAGTTGTCTGCATAACAGGTTTCCTGATAATGAATCCAATATCTTAGACAGCAGTGTTGTTCACCTAAATGTCACAATGTCTAGCATTTTCCATCAAACCAAGGGTTAAAGCTGTAGGCCAACAACCACAGAGCTGGATTTGAGTCCTCTAGGGCTAGTAGCCCAATTGATGCAAAATCATCCTTCAATTAAAAATCCTGCCTGCTCTATTTACATTTTAACCCATCTCATATTAGATAGAAGGATAAAGAAAGGTTTGAAATAGGTGAATATAATCACTGGGGATTGCCTAACAAGTTGTAACCCCTGTGATACAAGTTGCTTTCTTCAAACTCCAGGCTAGTGAACCTCTTCTTCCAAAGATGTCCTTTTAATTGAAGAGTAGTTGTCATAGAAAAGTATTCACTTCACTGCATTCACTTCCCAAGGTGTCAAGAAGATCAGTACCGGGCCAAGCGGACCGGGCGTCCTAGGAGACCCGGCCTGCCACCCTGCTCCCCCCCCATGCACTGTGCACGCATACCCCCAAAACTAAGTATGCACACGGATGCACAGAGCACCGTTGGAAAGGGAGGCAGGAGGGAGTATCAGAGTTGAGCAGGAAAGTGCGCCGGAGGGGAGGAAGGCAGAGGAGATCAGCGAACAGGCAGGACAGATACCTGCCCAGCGCCCCCTTTTCATTGCACCCTAGGCAGGTGCCTCTTCTGCCTACCCCTAGTTCTGGCCCTGATGAAGATAAAGCATACCAAATACAGGCATGTTTTTCTGCCAGGGCTAATGCAAAACACAAACAAAAAGAGCCATTACATTTCTAATTTCTATGTAAGTGAATATCAAGCTTGTTGCCAAATGATTATAAATTTATAATGGTGTCCCTTTAGCCTGCCATTGAAATGGAACAATAAAAGGAGATTTATGCCAGTACACAACGATTACAATCTTTTCTTAACAACGTATTCTAAATATGTGTCTCATAAATTTTCTTTGATAATAAATCAAAATGGAGTTCTTTTTTTTTTTAAGAACGAGAAGGTCTTCTACTGTTGATCTTAAAATAAATGCATAATCTGCAGTTAACATCAACCATGCAGACAGTTAAATTAAAGGCACTATTGAGGATAATATGACATGGCCACTTAATCCTGCTATGCTTTGCTATTTCTAATTGCTTTCCCTAGAGAAAACACGGTATAGTCTTTTTTTACCCTCTCATCATAATGTTCACTCTGGCCATGGATGCTGTACCTACCTTGAGTTCCTATATATTTATTTAAAGGTTATTCAGATCATTCAGATTATTTTTTGATTATTTTGAGTTATGAATGTTAACAGATGCTTTATTCTAAGCAATTAGCTAAAAGTACATCTTTTTCTTCAGTGAAAGAATATTGAGTAGCTTTCATAAATATTTATTATGTTTGCATGGCTTGTAGAACCTGAACTTTTTTTGTAGGTTTTCAATGACGAGAAGGCTTTACTTAACAAGGTTAAATAAATATTTCTCAGAATGTATCATTTGTTTTAGTTTAGTGAAAGAGGGGCATTTTATTTGGCTTTCTAAAAAATATACAGGTATTGGATCCGTTGTCCATTTTTAAAAAGTGATTTTCTTTTTCTGTGGAACAATAAAACAGTACCTAGTAATTGACCCTAAGATATAATGCTTATTGGTGGCAATCCTATTGGGTTTATCTAATGTTTAAATGATTTTCTAGTAGACATAAAATATGTTATCCCTTATTAGGAAACCTCCAGGTCCCCAGCATTCTGGATGACCATACAGAAAGTCATTGGCATCTTTCTACTGAAAATTAGGGATGACCAATTGCCCCATGTGCATTGACACATTGATACCATTGAAGTTCAAGGAATCATGGGTGGTGCTGGATCACTTTTAAGTTAATGAGTCTCACTCCCAGCATATCTCATTCTCCATCTGTTTTTGATTGGTGAGCCCTGGATGTATTGTTGATCTTTGCTCATGCACACAATTACATATTTATTATTTTTTGCTTATTTGCTGTTCTATTTTTTTCCCCCAAAATATATTTAATGGTAAGCTCTATTAAATTTACAGACACACAAGGTTGCAATGTTTTTGTCTTTGAAATATCTAATCTTACAGGTTGCTATTAAAAGGTTTGTATTTGCAAAATGTATACAAAATGTGAACTCATTAAGAATAACAGAAAGTGTATTTTTAGTTTATAGGCAGGAATTTCACTGTGTTGACAGATAGAAAGACATACTTCAATCAACTCAAGAACACTTAGTAATTTGGACTGACAAAGGTTTAAGGCAAGTATACAGATAAGCACAATTGTAAGTTTATCATCAGTGAAGGAACTGTCATGTTAAATGCATAGCCCAAGATATCAAACAGCTGTTATTTAGCATACAGATGAAGTGTATGGGTTATAGACAATGACAGCACGATCCTTCCTGTTGAGCTTGATGTTCCAGGCATACATTCTCAGTAAATAAGTCTGTTGTTGCAGAAGTGATTTTTTTAAGCTTTCACCACTTTCTACAAAATGCAATGATTACAAAAGGATATGTAATATTGCAGAAAAATATTTTTGTACAACTTTCTACTTGGCGTTTGGTCTTCGGACCTGTGTTTTTATATCTATCTATCTATCTATCTATCCTGTATATATATATATATATATATATATGTATTATTTTTTTTATTTTATCTTTTTATTCATTGCACTCCTTTACTATTACAATGTTGAAAAACTATACAGAGCTGAACATACAAAAATAACAAATACATAGAATTGCTATGCAAAAAAAACAAACATATACAGTACATACTGGTACATACAATGCATACAATAATGAAACATATACCCCACCGGATCCTTTAGAATACTTACTATTTAGGTACTGGGAAAGTTGTATTATCTGTTCATCTGTAAATGTCCCCGTTTTCATTATATTGTAACATTTCAGTTGATTTGAAGGCTTTTTGGTTTCAATCCAGCAGACTTTATTTTCTTCATAAATAAAACCCAATGTGTGAATTCCATTTGCATTCATTGAGCTCCTGGTGGGTGCTTTACCCCCATTAATATCCAGCACTTCAATTGTTTCAGAGTTTGCAATCAAAAGAACCGGAGGTCTGTCAGCAGGCTCTGGAATTAAATATAATGCAATCATAAGCATTAGCGGAAAAGTAAAATAAATCTCCATGTCATACTGTACACCTCTGAACATTGATTTTAGTGTGTTGTTGATAAGTAGAAATATTTGATTAAAAATATAAGATAAAATAAAAAAGGTTGTATGCTGATTACTTGTGCAAGAGTGGGGAGCTAAAGATCTACTCAGTGCTACCTTCCAAGGTATATATACTGAATGAATATATATATATATATATATATATATATATATATATATATATATATATATATATATATATATATATATATATATATATATATATATATACATATACACCCTTTAACTTCATGCTTTCATATGAAATAAAAGTAATCACATTTTTAACTCAAAAAGCAGCAGTTCCTTCGTGCTTTATGGCTGATATACCACTGATCTTTAAAGACAATTCTATCTTCAAATGACAGTGCAGGGTGCAGTAATTTTGAATAGCGATGGGCGAATAAATTCAGCAGGCTTGGATTCGCAGGGATCTTTTTTTGTGTTTCGCTGCCGGCTAATGTTTTCACAAAACTGCGTTGAAAAATCGCTGGTGAAAAATCTGCTGCGACTAAAAATAATTGTTGCACGTCAAAATTGATGCACATATAAAAATGTACTCACATCAAAATTATTCTGATTCCCATTGACTTCAATGCATTTGGACAAAATAGTCATGCGTATAAAAATTTCAGTTGTGTCAAAAATTGTGACAGATTCGCCCATTACTTATTTTGAACTCAAACTGACATGTTTTAGCATTGTACCTTTAGTATGATGCAGCATTGTACCCAATAACTGCAGCATTCTTAGTTGCTTCTGCGGCAATTGCATCTGATATGTCAAAACCATGTGATGGCACTTTACTATTGACACAAATTGTGTACAAGCTGCACCTATCATTTTCAGAGTGGGGTTCTATTACTTCTAGAAGTGCAGGAGTCAGTCTGGGCATTAATTAATTGCATTTATATATGTAGGAAAAATAAGTGATTCACTGATTGATAGAACTAGACCTTAAAGGTCGCCCTGACTACTCTTACTAATACAGGATGTAACAAACTACATAATGCTTTATTTTCCCATATATAATATGCAGGCTGGACATCCACTTTTTATATTCATACATAAAGATCTTGCTGAGAGTTAGCCAGGGGACTTTTGCCTGGACTTGAAAATGTCTGGCTATATTGGAATCACTGCTGAGTCACTGGAGGGGAGTTCCTTAGCTTCTGCTTCAATAAATTGCCTGCTTTATCTAAATGTAGGTGTTGTCAGTTGCAATCACTCCACAGAACCTACATGAACTCTTCTCAATACAATATACTTTCTCCATTGTGTTTATTTCATAGATGTCCCCTAATGTATCTTTATAGATCACCACAAGCACAGCACTTCCCTAAAACTGTTTATATCACTGCAGGATATTGAACCCTTAACAGAATTAATGTAGAGTAATAAGGAAACTCAGCAAAGCTAAGGAAACAAATCCTGAGCTGTTTTATAACAGCTTATATTTAAATGAACACTGGGAAGCATTGTATGTATGTATGTATGTATACTTTTATATTGTATATCGTTGCTTATGTATGAAGCACTGTACAGCAGAACAATAAATTGTAAAAAAATAAATAGAACAAGCTGTGGGGTCATTACAATAATACATATGAACTACAATAATAAATACAGATACAAAATAAATACAAAGTACAGGTGCAATACAGTTTAAGACACACGCATATAGGAGGATATTAAGGGCTGCAGGATACAGTGAGTGACTGTATATATTAAAGGACATGAATTAGGTCTGTTGCAACATTTTATAATAAAAAAATCCTTGTATATCCTAGCCAAGCCACACCATATATATATATATATATATATATATATATATATATATATATATATATATATATATATATATATATATATATATATATATATATATATATATATATATATATAGGTGTGTATATATTAAACATATTTTGAAAGGGGGAAATAGGGGATAAGGATATTTCTATAAAATATACTGGAGCTCGTTCATAAACTTTGTGCAGCGTGTAATAACTCACACAGTGAACATCCCTGTTCATGTTTATATTTCCAAGCTAAATAAGATTGGTGAATTTAATTTTGCAATTGTCCTTTAGATCTTTTAAGTATGGCTTAATCACAAATTGTGTATACTTAAGTGCGCCCACTCTACGTTCCAATTATGTCACATATTTTTTAGCCGAAATGTTTGCTAAATAGCATTTGCAAATTTCAAATTTAGAATGGCAAAATTACCATCAATATATATACACATAACAACAACCATGCACAGTGGCCAACACCAATGTAATTTGAGAAATATTTTGAAATATTTGTGGGCAATGCACATTTCACCTCCATTTGCAAAAACTGGAAAACCAGGCATGGCACAGCAGTCACATGTCACATGACTTCACATCATGTAATTAAGGGGAACATTTTTTTTATCCCCCCTTTCTGTTCTCTAAATTGCATATGCAAAGTAGGGCTCAGATTCCGATGAATAATTCCTGAAAGATTTGGGGTTTGGCCAAATCCCAAAAATAGCAATCTGCCCTAAATTGTACACACTACAAATTTGAGCAATGTGAATATGGATTCAGTATTTGTGCTTAATAATAGATTTGAAGCAAAGGGATTCCAGAACTTTAGACCTAGCCTCATTTACATAGGAGCAACAGGCACATCGATTTAAGACACTGCTCAAAAGCTTTGTATATGTACATCTTAATTTGCACCAAGTACCACATGGTATTGTACCTTGTATTTGTGTCTAGCATAGTAAATGTGGCTCACATTTTTTACTCAGGTTCATAATGAATACTGCTGCAGCTCCTAACATAAGCTCCCCAATTACAAAGTATACTCCCACATATAACCATTGTTCTATCTCGTCCTTATCCTCATCACTTCTTCCTGCTCTCATCTGGAGACCTCATACACCACCAACTCTCTGGACCTCTCTTTCCTGTGCCTCAGACTTTTAGTGCTTACTTATAACTTACCACTTCATCCAACATCACAGTTTAAATTTTATATTTCAGCCCCTCACCCCTTGTCATCCCTACACTGTACAATGCAAACTGGTACACTAACTGACAAATACTGTCAATATTTACAAAGACATATAATACCACATAGGTCACCAACAACTTGTAACTAAGTCTCCATTTTGTAAAGATTGTAAAATCTTGAAGCAGGGTCTTTTCAGAGTATTTTATCTTAATGGTTTGAAATTGAATTAGTGATAGTATTGGCATCAAAATAGCAAGAATCTGATGTACAAGTAAGCCCATGGACAAAACCAACAGGGGAAACCCTTGAATTACCATCAAGTCCATGTTGGTGGCAGCTCCAGTGTTCCTTAGCATCAATAAGCACAGCTACATACCAGTCATCAGATGAGAAAGACTGGATACATTTGCAATTATGAGGAAGTGCAGGTGCATGTTTGCATGCAAGTACCTAATGAGTTACCTCAATATTCCTGCTCTACTGCAGCTATCTTAGAACATCTGCACTTGTGGGTGCATTCATAGATGACCTCTTTTTTTCCAAATACTAAAAGTCCCCACACTGTATTTTAGATTCTATGAATTCTTCATTCGTGCCTCTAAGTAAGCATAGAAGGAGTGTTAATAAAAAAACAATATCACTTTGCCCTGAATCTTTGATGTTTCAGTGACAGAACTTAAAAGCCTCTCTGTTGCCCTGTAAGTTGAAAAAGACAGCTCTGTCTTTTATCTGTTCCAGAACAATAAAGGGACAAAAGCAAAATGCAGAACTGAACAGATAAATAGCCATTATTAAACATTGTTTATCTGCCTTTACATTACAAAGTATGTGGAGCTGTCGCTGTCTTTAGCCACCGGACCTGAAATGTTACTAATTCAGCTCTTACTGTTTTGTTCCTAACTATCTTTAGTCCCTGCTGTAAAAATTAGTGGGGTCATGCATCAAGTTAAATGTACTCATGCAAAGGTTATTCGTGCCATTTTCCTTCTGCGTCTAAAAAATGAAACAAATCAGGGAAAGGTAGGTGACCTACAGCGCTTTCTAAATTTGCTGCAGCTGTTTTTTCGATAATATATGCAGCAGAAATGTCACAAATTGAGTAGCTGCAATGTGACTCCTTTTACTTTGATAAAAGAGCTTTCCAGGTGTTACTGACTTTCAAATTAATCAGAAAAAGTGTATTTCCACTGCCTGCTTTGATAAAACATAAGGTGTGATTTCTGTCAATGGAGTGATACTTTTGCACTGTGCAGGTTTCTTTTGACTCAAAATAAGATGCAGTGTTTGTAATGCCAATATAACTGTTAACATACGTTGCTTGGCACTGAGCAAAACGCAGCTCTTTGCAGAAAATCTCCAAAAGTCCACAGAAAATAGTATTAACCTGTAGATCAGAGGTTTTTAGACCTTTTTGAGTTTGTGGTTCATTATGTTCATTATTTGTGGTTCACTAGGACACCCTAGTTTATTGTGATACAGGTATGGGATTTGTTATCTGGCAACCTGTGATCTAGAAAACTCGAAATGACCGTAATATCCCATTGACTCTATTTTAATTAAATAATTTAAATTTGGTTTCCTTTTTTTCCTTATTAATAAAACAGTGCCTTGTACTTGATCCCAACTAAGATATAATTAATCATTAGTGCTGGCAAGCAATCCTATTGGGTTTATTTAATGATGAAATGCTTTTTAGTAGACTTAAGGTATGGTGGATCTGGATCTGGAACAGGACCTGTGATTGCATTATTAGGTGATCCGTCTGTCTAAAACTCTATAATGATTTCTTTATCTACTATCTTTAACAACCTATGTTAATATATTCTCAAGAAAAGACCCTTAAGAAATGAGGACTGGTTTAATTGTTCACTGTAATCAAACACTTTTAACACCACACATTTTTAGTTATTAGTGGTGTTCAGGATGTCTTGTCCTTCCAAACCTCACTTTATATTTTCCTGGGAAAATACAAGCAGCAAGCAGCAAAATGTGACAAGTGCTCAAAACATCACATTCAAGATGTTTTTACAAATAATATGTGACTCATTACATTTTTATTGAGATAATTCAAACATCCCGACTCAACATAATTCTCTTTATCATATTTAGCATTCTATCAAGGAATAGAGAATTTAAAAAGAAATGTTTTGGACCTGTGCTTGATACATTTCATCTAAGAAACAGTATATATATTTTAAATAGTCATTCAAATCACTTAAACTTCACCTCAAATCACTCTTATTACCAGTATGAATGGCTTTCAGTGGGGAACTGGCCTCATGTCTTTACACAGCCTTCTAAAGCATGTGCAAACTGTATTGCTCAAGCACAGGTTTGTTGGCGAAGTTCAACTCCATACATGTAATCAAGAATTAAAGAAAAGGCAACCCCAAAATAAAATGTTGCCTGAAAAAAGAAAATAGAATTCTAAGTAACTTTTCAATATACATCTATTAACATTTTTCAGTGCTTTTAAAGTTATTTATAAAAAACAATTTTCTATTGAAAGCAGCATTTGCTTAACTCCACTTTTTAAACAATGTTTTAAGTGTTTTAAAAAGTCAGAGCCACCAGGGCAGAGAATAGAAAGGAACAAACACTGCTTTCAATAAAAATACATGTACATATAACTTAAAAACCAAAAAAAAATAAAAATTAATGAATGTATACTGCAAAGTTGTTTAGAATTATGTTTTCTTTTATTAAGCAAATATTTTTTTTGGGTTGACATTCCTTTAAGTCTTGCTGAAAGGACATCAGTGTTGTAGATTCTTAAATCAAATCAATTAAATTAAATCAATCTAGAACTTTACTGTACCTAAGCTCTCTAGAAACCAGATATATAGCACAGTACTCACCACTTTTATTAAGGATACTTGTGCCAAAATGCACTCTTTGCACTTCCGTATAGTTGAGAAATGTAAAAGCAGATCTGCAGTAAAGCCTGAAGAATGAATTAACAACAGCTGTGATGCAACCCTGTTATGTGCTGGCCCTGTCTTTAAGTGTCCACCTATACTTAAGTGCTATAACCTAACCTGAGTGTTGTAGTTACATAGTTACATATTTAAATCGGGTTGAAAAAAGACAAAGTCCATCAAGTTCAATCCCTCCATATGAAAACCCAGCATCCATACACACACCCCTCCCTACTTTCACATAAATGATATATACCCATACCTATACTAACTATAGAGTTTAGTATCACAATGGCCTTTGATATTCTGTCTGTCCAAGCCTTTCTTAAAGGCATTAACTGTATCAGCCATCACAACATCACCCGGCAGTGCATTCCACAACCTCACTGTCCTCACTGTGAAGAACCCCCTACGTTGCTTCAAATGAAAGTTCTTTTCTTCTAGTCTGAAGGGGTGGTCTCTCTTTATGGGTAAAAAGGTCCCCTGCTATTTGTCTTTAATGTCCTCTAATGTATTGTAACGTGTAATCATGTCCCCTCGCAATCACCTTTTTTCCAGAGAATACAACTCCAACCTTGACAGTCTACCCTCATAATTTAAGTCTTCCATCCTTCTAACCAGTTTAGTTGCATGTCTCTGCACTCTTTTCAGCTCATTTAAATCCCTCTTACGGACTGGAGTCCAAAACTGCACTGCATACTCCAGGTGAGGCCTTACCAGGGACCTATAAAGATTACTATAAAAGGGATTTTTTGTGTGTAATTCATTGCCTGTTATAGGTTTTCTCCTGGTGAGTTACTGGTGCTTCTGTGCAATTAAGCTTCTGTTTCCTGATATCTGATTACCTGCCTGTTTTAAGACTATCCTGACTTTTGGAATCCTGACCCTGCCTGGAAACCGACTCTTCTGTATTCGTATCCCATCTGATTGATCTCCTGGTTTGACCCTTGCCTGTCTGACTCCTCTTGTACTCTGTCTGCCTCATATGGAAGAAACTTAGTTGTGTCAGAGGCGCCAATGAAGCAGGATGCCGGGGAAACCAAGCTTGGTATAAAACATAGAATCTTTATTAGTCCTGGTTAAAACACAAAGTAGAAGTGCGGGCAGGGGAACCATCTTACTCTGTCTGCCTCAATCTAGCCTGATTGACTACGCCTTTTTGTCTACTCCTTGTACTGCGACCTTCTGCCCAAAGACTTTGCTTTACCATCGTGCCCCTTTGCTCATCCAGAACCCTTCCCTTGGCACCTCTCTTAATAAGACCTGGCAGCATCCGGAAGCAAGGCAGAAGCAAGAGCTGAGAACAGGGTGCTTAGCATAGGTTCTGGATTTAGGGTGCCAACCGTGACAATAGCACTTCTAAAATATTCAAATCACATTTTGTTCTAAACTTTTAATTGCTACCGACATATTATGTCTTTATTTAAACTGTAACATGCTTTGGATTTGTGATGACATTTTTACTTAAGAAGTCACTACACAATATTCAATAGGAGAATCAAGGTTACATCCTGAGGGAACAAAGGGTTTAGACATCTGAGCCTGAATAGAGTGCAGCACACAGAAAGTCTATAAAAGTACAGTGCCTGAAATACAGGAAGAAAAGAAGCGTTCCCACATAATGACTAGCTAATCAAATAAAAAATTCAATACATACATATAAAAAATAGCATCAAATGGAATAGTAACTTAATTATCAGTTATCCAAAGATTGAGGTGTATTGGGTTCTCAGCTAAGCTATTATCAGTTTCATTAGTGTAATATTAAGGAAAGGAGGGGAAGGGAAGTGAGAAGGTGAGAAGAGGAGAGGATGGAAGGAAAGGATATGTGAGGAGAGAAAATAAGAAAAGTGGAAGAGAAGAGAGGAGCAGATACTCAGACAAAAGAACAGAGAAGGGTCTCATCCACCTATATATTGTATGGAAAAGATTTACTGTATTTTATCCAAATTGATTGCTTCAACTTGAATCAACAGATTCAGACCCAAAAAGTGATGGGGAAATTCACTAAGAATCGAAGTTGCGCCAGGCGCAACTTCGCCGCACTTCGCCAGGCGAATTTTCGCCAGCGCTCCGCAAATTCACTAAAATCCGAAGTTGCGCACAGGGGTAGCGTAAGTTTGCGAAGTTGCGCTAGCGTTGATTCGCTATATAAAGCGAAGTTACGCTAGCGAAGGCTAATTTGCATACGGCGCAAAATTCAAACGTATGCACGTATCTGCACTACAAATGCCTAGAAAACCTTCAAATCACCAAATAAAAATTTTATTTTGCCCTACACATGTGCCCACTGTCTAGGTAAGTTGCCATGAGTCAGGAAATGTAGGGGGGAGGAAGGGGAGCCCCAAAAATTTTTCGATCTTTTTCAGCCTATCAGCCATCATGTAGAAAACACGCCAGCGTTTTTTGGGACTTAGAAAAAAAAATGACTTTTTTTCAAACAATCCCTATCTACTCTATTGCGCTTCGCCAGGTCTGAGGTGGCGAAGGAAGTCTAGCGTAAAAGGTAGCGTTCAGTACACTGCGCAAGTTAGTGAATTTGCGTAGTTTCGTCGCTAGCGAAAATTCGCCTGGCGTAAGGTTGCGAAGTAACACTAGCGAAACTACACCAGCGTTCGTTAGTGAATTTTCGCAGTAGCGAAAATGCCAAACGCTAGTGAATTAACGCTAGCGTTCGGCGCTTCGCGCCTTAGTGAATTTGCCCCGATGTGTTTCACTTAACACCTATACAAGTCCAAATAATAAGTGTATCGATAAAATTGCTTCTAACATCAATCACAGCAGGTATAGTTCTTAATAATAAGCAACTCAATATGATTTCCAAGAATTTAGCTATTCTTTTCATTCTATATTTGTGTAGAAGCACATATGACTATATCGAATCCAGTGCTTGGTTGTTCTCAGTACTGTTTTCCCAATGTACATTAAAATTGCTCATTCCTCACTTACTGTACTTCTATACTTTTGGACCCCTGCGGCTTCAGGCTCTGCTAATTCTATGGTTATGACCCTCACTGCAAAGAAAACGGATCATTTCTCACTTCCTAGACAAGGGGGCACCTGTATTAAAGAGCAAATTGTGGGGTTTTTTTGTACAAATTTTCACTAAAAAGACAATTTGCAGCAAAATTACAAAGGTCACACTTCACTAGGGTCACTGAAGGACTACCTTGTCACTGCATTTTGCTAGGTGAATGTTCACTCAGACGAGCAATCGTAAATCCACTAATTTATCAAAATGTGAAAACTTTAATTCCCTTTCATCAAAATCAAGTTCTAACTGGCAAAATAATACAACAAATGAATACATGCATACAGTATGACCTTTATATACCTACTCAATTTAAACTGACATAAGCATAAGTAAGTTAATAAAGTTTTGCTAGGAAGGAAGTAATGCTAATGAAAATTCTTCTTCAAATAATTCAAATTTATGCATCAACAAATCATCACTGATGAAAGTACACCAATCTTATTTTGCTGAGACGTAATTTGGTATTCCGATGAATACGCATATTTGTCACAAAGTAACAACTAACGTAGTTGTGAAAAGTATGGCGGGGACTAATTGCAGGTAAGATCATGTGCCCCAATGTGTAAAATGGATTTGCCATGCATAAGTTAGGTTGCAAGCCACAACAGGGTTGTGGTCTTATCATCATCACCATGGTCCTACCTGGCCTAGAGCACCTAAACTGTAGTTTATATCAGATATTTCATTTTTTTATCTGCCATGGAATGCAGACTGTATCCTGACCAGGGAAAAAGTGATTGCTGAATGGGCAAAGGAGACACACTCTTTCCCTGGCCTGTAATAAATAATGTCCTCAATGACGTCCTCAATTTCAGCACTCAAAAACTACCAAAGAAAGAATCATAGGGAACATGGGGTTTTTATAGGTGATCAGACGCAAATAAACATAAATGTTGATTGGAGTGATGTTAAGGTCACCACCTTGGCCTTTGAAGCGGTGAAAAAAATGCCCTCTGGAGTGATAAATGTCATTTCTACATCTGACACAAACGTTTGGTTTTGGCAAATAACACTGTCTGGCTGAATGCATAATGTTGACTGTAAAGTTTGGTGGAAGTGGAATAATGGTTGGGAGCTACTGTATTTTCAAATACCTCAATGTATTGCCTTGCAAGTAGTTTTAACCTTTTCAATAAAGGTTCATTTTTTACATTAGACTAGAGTTCCTGGTGCTTACTGTAGGTTACTGTATTTTCTCTCTAGTAACCCTGTGTAGTGGTGCAGTTGCACTGCAGTCCTTTGTAGAAGTGTACAGGTAAGGGTCCTAATTGTACTCCTCTTTAGTGTTGGTATTAAATTGTAACTACAGTATGACCAGGACATCCCTTGCTGCCTTTACAATGCTAAAATTAAATCCCCTCTGTGTGGTGCAGAGTCAGCCATAAAAAATACCCCTCTCCTTTGCATTAGTTTTGCATTAATGTCCCTTTGACCTTTATAAAAAAAATGCAATTTTACTAAATAATTTGTCTGAAAATAATTTTGCTATTTAATTTCTCTGAAATGTTATGTTACTTAAATATATAAATTTGTTTCATGTAATGGGAATGTGATATAGTCAATTTCTTTAAATGTCTACAGTGGCATTCTTTTGTAGATGCAAACTCCTGTTTTAGAGTAGTATAATAGTCTTTAGTGGGGGTGCTTTGCAGAAACCTTCTTTAGTGGAAACAGCAAGAAAAGTTCAAACAGACCACACAATTGAACAAAAAAAAAAGTGTGTCCAGTGTCTGCATGTCAATAATATACAATGCTCATTCATAATGAAATACTGCCAGCACGACTCAGCATTGAATACTATTGATAGGAAAAATACTAAGAGGAATACTGTAACTAAAGAACTATTCGCTTCAGAAGTAGGTAAAATAATGGAATAAATTCCAAAAAAAGCAATAGTAAAACATTCATATAACTAATTTACTAGCTCATTAAAGTAACGTTAAGTCAACTAAATAATTTAAGAAACTGCCTAATGCAGAATAAGTACTTAAATGGCCATTGAATTGTTACTAAATCTCAGACTAACCAAACAGTTCTGACTTATTACTAACATACATGTTATTATATAAGATCAGGGGTAGATTGCTTAAACAACACCATAAAATAAAACTTCTTCCTAACTCTACACAACCACTGAATCCTTAATTTAAACAGTTTTGATAGAAAAAGTCTTAATGAATGCAGGAGATTTTGTGAGGTTATTTGAGAGAATGATGTGAAATCTGATTTGCTTATGTAAATTAATCAAATAAGATTTAATGGGAAATTCTGACTAAAATGTCCAGATGTGTATGGTATCCCATTAGGTGCCATAAAATAGGAATAGAGGTTTCCTGAGAATTTTTAATCATAGCCATTGTCAATATATAGTAATTGTTCCCTCTTGCAAACTGGGCAAAATAATGTATATGTATATTGTATGGTTTGGTTTAGCCAAATACCAGGGCTGCATAGTAGTAGCATGTGAGCGGCAACCAGGTCTAGTTAAACTAGAAAATGCAAATTTGTTACTGTGGGTGACAATCTCAAGCAAATTTTGTACCTGCAATGCCATTCCAAGTGGTGCTCAACTACAGTTTACAGAAATGTTTGCAGGACCACTATCTTCAAGAGCACTTCAATATATTATCAGTGCTTAATACATACTGGGAATTAATACATACCAATGTTCAAGAGTTAATGCATACTAGCAGATGTAGTAAAGAAACATGGATTCTCAAAACCAAAACTGTTTATTAAAGTTTTGCAACACCTCACCGGGACCAGTAGCCCAAATAATGATAAATGATCTTCCAAGAAGAATCCTCCCTGATCTGTGTTCATGCATTTCTTGGATATTTGTTCATATGATTGTCTCTGTTGGTATTAAACATGTTATGTTCTAATACCTTACCAGTAGCATTTTGTCTTTGTTGTATGATTAAACTGTAATATTGATGTTAAATCTGCTCAATAATTTCTATTGGTTAGATAATGGCAAGATGTAAGAAGTACTGTAAGTGGTACTGTATGTCCTGCTGAGTAAACAAGTGTAGAATTTAGGAAAATACTACATACTTTTTTGTTTTAGCTTTGTTTATAGATTTACTGCTGTTTTAAAATACTGTGCAACTGAAAAGTTCCCATAAAATGTGAATTTTTAAAAAAATATATTAAAAAGGGACCTTTCTGTTAAATTGCTGCTAGTTTAGTTTATATTTTTTTCCTCCCATCTCCAGAATCAATTTATTATTTGAAAATGAAACATTTTAGGTGTTGGCAAGAGTGTCTGATCTCTGTCTCAAGGACAGAACACAATCCATGCTTTTAACTAATGTAGATATATATCGTTGTAAGGACAATGTGATAAGCAAAGTGCTGCAAACTATGCTGTAATTAATTGCATTCTTTTCCATCTTTTTAATTATCAGGATATTTTTTGTGTTAAAGAAATTGCATACATTTCAATAAAATCCCTTAAAGCAAGCCAACAATAAATGACTGTTTAAACTGCCAATAAATTATATTTCAGGTGGTTTTAATAGATTGTGTAAAGGGGCCAAGATTAGAAATATCTAACATTAATTCTGAAATGTGTTATTTATGTTTTATTTATTGTTTTAAAATAAAAAACAAGACGTATCTTAGAATAGCGTTGGCATAATCCAAAGTGTGCTGATCTGTCAAATTTTAAAGGTGTTTACAGATAAAGGTGAGAATTGACATCTGGAAAGCAAAAAGCTCCCTTCAATTTATGGCTTTTCTTTTGCACCAATACTTTTTTTTTTTAACGTTTAAACTTGGCCATATGTCTCCATAATTATGAATATTTGGGACAATACTAATGCTGCCAGGTTACACTAAAACAGCAAGTTGAGTTTGCAACACTTTTTATATAATATTTTTTGGTGAACAAATAGAAAATCCATTTGCTTCAGAGTTAAAACAGAATGAACTTGATGTTTGCTTTATTGACTTTTGATTTGTAAATACTTTTATTTATTGCTTTGTTGCTTAACATTTTATTGCAAATCCTTTAGGGGGTTATTTACTAAAATCCGATTTAACTATTTTTTTTTAATAAAAACAGCTTGACAAAAATCCCATCCATGGTTTTACCTTATCTATCATTAAAATAACTAGAAAAAATTTACTTTTCTCTCGAAAACACTCAATTTTTTCTGGTTATTGCCCAAAAAACAGAAATGTTTTGGATTATTTGGGCTAACCCCAGCGCTAACCACGATATCTTCAAATTGGGATAGGGACATCTGCCATTGACTTATACATGACCTCGACAGGTTTGAGATTGCGGATTTTCGGATTCTTGCTTTTTGCACCATCAGGGTATAATAAATCTAGAAAAATTCTAGTTTTTTTTCCCACAAAAATTTGAGTTTTCCCCCCCAATAACTCAACCAGTTTGAGTCGAGTCAATCGAGTTTTAATAAATAACCTCCTTATTGTAAACTAGTATTTTATTATTGTAAACTCTTGTTTATTGTAAAAACCAATTGTTCGTGTCTACAATGGTACAAACCCTCTGTACAGTAAATAATTATTAAAATACACCTCATGGCTTAATTTCCCAATACATACTTAGTAAACATATATCTATAAAAATAGGGTTGGACTACTGAACATCTTTTTCTTTTTAAATATATGTTTAATTTCATTCTGAAGGCCTTTAAGTCCCTAAAAGTTAAAGGTTATAGGATGACTAATCTGAAAAATTTATTAAGATTAAAAAATTCTTTTGAACTTTTCTTGGTACATTTCTCTGATGAGACATGTTGCAGAGTACTGCATATACATGTTCTACATATTAACTGCATATTTTTTTATTTTTTTTTTATATCTCATTTGAATTTCCTCATAGATGGAAAAAGTTTTTCCCAGCCTCACAGAATATAACTGGGTGTGGTTTTCTCAACAACTATTAAAAATCCAGATAGTTCCAGGAACTAGGAGATGGCTGTTGTGAAGAGCTTACTTTCTCCAGCCATACCTTAAGCAGGACTATTTGTTTTTGAGGATGCATATTTGACTGCTAGAAAATAATTGTTTTATGCCTTTGGTGAGAACTATATAAAAGTGAGAGCACACTACACTGTGCTGCTTTTAAAATGTTGGGTCAGGTTTCAGATTTTAACTACACAACTTACACAATATGCAGAACAAATATGAATGAGATTCCATAAATAAAGCAATAAATACCAATTACTATAAGCATAATATGACCAATTAGCTGCGCTGTATAGACAAAATTGGATCAACATGATGGGGCCGATTCACTAAGGGTCGAATATCGAGGGTTGATTAACCCTCGATATTCGACTGGGAATTAAAATCCTTCAACTTTGAATATCGAAGTCGAAGGATTTAGCGCAGATAGTACGATCGAAGGATTATTCCTTCGATAGAATGATTAAATCCTTCGAATCGTTCGATTCAAAGGATTTTAATCCAATGATCGAAGGAATATCCTTGGATCAAAAAAACTTAGGAAAGCCTATGGGGACCTTCCCCATAGGCTTACATTGAGTTCGGTAGGTTTTAGATGGCGAACTAAGGGGTCGAAGTTTTTTCTAAAGAGACAGTACTTCGATTATCGAATGGTCGAATAGTCGAACGATTTTTAGTTCGAATCCTTCAATTCGAAGTCGAAGTCGTAGTCGAAGGTCGAAGTAGCCCATTCGATGGTCAAAGTAGCCCAAAAAACACTTCGAAATTAGAAGTTTTTTTACTTCGAATCCTTCACTCGAAGTTAGTGAATCGGCCCGATGTATAACAAAAAACACTTGTTTCCCCTTATATACAAATTAGACATATTTATGTATTAAAGCCTACCTAACCAGATTGTGCCACATGATTATATCATTGTAAATTATGGGCAATGATCAGAAAGGCACCATGTGTGTTGGGGGCAGAACTGCTAAAATTGCTGTCTCTGATATAGCACAATATACCAAGTACTTTACCCCCCTAGTATGTGGAATACTGTGTCTAATTAATTCTTTGCGGATGCATAGCAAGGTGTATGTATTTTGCTGTAATTCAGTTTGATGAAGTTACTTCTAACACAGAGTAAGTTCTCAGTGAATTAAATCTTGCCGCAGATGGAACATGTGCAAGTAATCTCCATGTGCAATTACAGGCTAATAGAGCCTGATTTTGCCTCCATGCCCATTGTCATGGTAAAAACAATTAGAACAGGAATACTGTCAGAGGTGGACACTATCACATAAATAAGGACTCTGGACAAGGCAAGGAATGGAGAATATTTTGAAAGTGATACTGACATATTCTGTAAAAACAGGGACATATCATTATCAGTATAAGAAATATGCTGAAGTTCAGTGGAGCAAGCATTCCAATTCATAAATATAAACCGAGAACAAGTGCAACTGTCAAATGAGGAAGAGCGGATGGCAACGTCCAAGTGAAGGAAAAATGATAGAATGTGATGTGATCAATTGAGTTATGATGCCCTTAACCTGTATAAAACCCTTAGTATGTCAACATAAAATTACCAACAATATGTCAGATTCAATTCAGTGAGAAAAAGGTATCTCATTGTTTATCACGGGAAAACGTATGGATGAGATTCAATTTGAGAAGTAAAAGCTTTTGTCCAAATTCAGTTCCAGTTTTCTTCCTATAGACTTAAATGAGTTTTCACTTGATAAACAGTGTGGTAAGTTTTTCTGAATAGAACTGAATCCCAAATTGCTTCTCATCCATGTGTTTTCACATGTATTTTCTCACTGAATTTTAATCTGCCCCATTATCAGGACTGTATAAACTAAAATTTAACAGGGTCAAACATAGTACAGGGATTTAGCACACATTATAATGTTAATCACTTTTAGTTAAACTTCAAAAGGCGTCATTAGAAGTTAAGGGCCGGGTGCAAATTGAAAAACATGGGTGCAAGGCTTCATGTTTTTTCAGTTTTGCACCCTGCCCTGCACTTTGCACTTTATACAGTGCTGCCTACATTCAACAGCACTGCATTCGTGAGTCGCATGTCATTCTGAGGGAGCACCAGTGGGCCCAAGGTGCACAACAGCCCCGTCATCACCACCTGCCCTATGACAGGCAGTATGGACAGGACTGTCTGACACCATGCTGGAATTTTAATTCAGTGCAACACGTAGGGGCCGATTCACTAACTTCGAGTGAAGGATTCGAAGTAAAAAAACTTCGAATTTCGAAGTTTTTTTTGGGCTACTTCGACCATCGAATGGGCTACTTCGACCTTTGACTACGACTACGACTTCAAATCAAAGGATTCGAAGTAAAAATCGTACGACTATTCGACCATTCGATAGTCGAAGTACTGTCTCTTTAAAAAAAACTTCGACCCCCTAGTTCGGCATCTAAAAGCTACCGAAGTCAATGTTAGCCTATGGGGAAGGTCCCCATAGGCTTGGCTAACTTTTTTTGATCGAAGGATATTCCTTCGATCGTTGGATTTAAATCCTTCGAATCGTTCGATTCGAAGGATTTAATCCTTCGATCGAAGGAATAATCCTTCGATCGTACGATCGCACTATTTGCGCTAAATCCTTCGACTTCGATATTTGAAGTCGAAGGATTTCAATTCCCAGTCGAATATCGAGGGTTAATTAACCCTCGATATTCGACCCTTAGTGAATCAGCCCCATAGAGTTCCGGTATGTCCAATAAGCAAGTGCATACTGAAAGGAGCTTGATTTTGTGCCTCTTAGTGCTCTAAGACTTTATGCATTTGAGGCATAAGGGCCCCTGATCTGATAACCCTCTGGCAGAAAGGTCAAATAGTAATCTGCTAGTATTCTGGACAGTAATCTGTACTTTTAAGGACCTTATAGGCGGACTTGAGTAGATCCATTATACAGTATGAGAAAATAAGACAGACGAAAATTTGCATTTTATTATAAACATTTCATACACTTTCCTGCTTACACAATTTTTCTCGCTAAATGTGTTGTTAGGATCCAGAAAGTAAACAGCAATATAACAGGAAATATGTGAAAGAAATGCAGATACATAAAAAGTTCCCCATGGTTAACTCCAAGTAAATGCCCATTATTCTTTGTCTGTATGCTTTCTGCAGCATGTGGTATGAAAACATTTGCTACTGACAGTGACAGAATGTGAGGTTTGATTAGTGCCAACAATCCTAACTTCCCAGCATTCTTAAAATATCATCTTGGAAGCCTTCCCAGATATTACATCTTTGCAATATAAAAGAATGAGGCTGAACATAAGGGTGGAGTTGTAGGGGTTTTTGTTGCCAGTTTTTACCTTACTCTGCAACAATGGAAACAAATGTCCTTAACAAGGAAGCTGCTGAATTATTCCCCCTGCATCTTCCCTCCCTCCCTAAAATGCATTTACTACAAAACGGTGCCTATTGTTATTGTTGTTAGTTATTCAGAGCAGCGTTATGCTTAAGGGAAATGCTTATTCCATAGTTATAAATGCTGAATTTATTATTAAAAGGGCACTATACTTTTATTTTTGCATTCTTCCATTGTATACACTAATTGATACATAAAAAGAGGGGGTGCATTATCCAGTCTTTTGTCTAACTTTGAAATTCTTACTAGCTCATCTAGCCAGTAGAAGATGTCAATGTCTGTCAAGCTGGCTGGTCCTACTTTCTTCCTTCACCTTTCATATCCATCAAACAAGTAGCCAGAAATTAATGTGGGGCCATTATTAAATATATAGCACTCCACCACAGGGACACTTGCCTGGATTTCCTCACAGATACCATATTTTTATATTCCCTTAAGTATTCCCTTGTTATAAACACAATTCAAAAGTGAGAAGTTGCCTCAAAGGGGTAAATTTATCAAAGGGTGAAGTTCCGCCACTAGAGTAAAATTCCGCAGCTCACAATTCATTTCTATGGGATTTTGAAAGGCATATTTATCAATGGGTGAAAGTGAAAGTTCACCCTTTGATAAATACACCTTTAAAAATCCCATAGAAATTAATGGAAAGTGGCGTAATTTCACTCTTTGATAAATATACCCCATAGTCTTAATAGGGAGATACCTTAAAACTATGGAAATACATCATTGCAGACTGGCACCAAACCAGACCAAGTAGTTGAAAACCATTGAGCCACACATTATTGTTTAAAAGTATTTGGATTCAGTTTTCATTATGAATAAAATAAAAAGTCTTGCACTTTTTGTGTCACCAATGGACACTAATTTAGGGGCAGATTTATCAAGGGTCAAATTGAAAATTCAAAGTAAAAAAAATTGAATTCCAAGCTATTTTTGTGTACTTTGACTAGGGAATAGTCCAAATTTGAAAAAAAATTGAAAAAAATTTGAAAATTGGAATATCAAAATGTATCATGTATTGTCTCTTTAAAAATTTGACTTCAACCATTCGCCATCTAAAACCTGCCAAATTGCTGTTTTAGCCTAGGGGGGACCTTCTAGAACCCATTTGGAGTCAATTGGTGGACTTTGAAAAATCAAAGGTTTTTTTTAGAAATACTTTGAATCAAATTCGATCGAATTCAATCTTACTTCGTTTCGAATGATCAAATATAGCCTATTTACCCGCAAAAAAACCTTTTATTTCTTTAATAAATTTTGTGTTGACTTTATAGAAGTGTCACTGTGAAAACTTGACTTTTTCCAATTATAGGACGAAAACCCAGACTTGTCAAATCCTGTCATATCCAGTGCAAATCACAATGTCAAGAAACAACTTCAGGGACATCTGCCATTGACTTCTACATGACCTTGACAGGTTTTAGAGGGAGTTTTTCACATTCAGATTTTAAGTAGCTTTGGGGTATGATAAATCTCTAATTTAAAAAAAATATTCCCCTTAAACACCTCGACAAGATAAATTTGAGGTTAAATAAATGGGTCCCTTAATCAAAGACAGCCTATAATTGATCCAGTTTGGTTACAGTCTGCAATGATGTATTTCCATGCAAATTCCCTCTGCTGAAGGTCTGGGGCATGTGCACCCAGACCCACTGTTGTCAGCGGTAAGTGCATACACAGAACTCACTATTTGGTTAATCATAACTTTAAACTATGCCAACTTACAGTGCTGTAGGTAGGAATGAGTGATTTTTTCCACTGACACAGCTTTGTTATGATGTTGTTAAGCCAGGGGGAAAAAACACATTTTGACTTCAATGCATTTGGCACAGAAAAACTTACAGACAATATACCCCCATGCATTTGGTACGAGAAAAAATTTGAGAAAAAGAACAGATTTACTAAGGGTGATAGCATGCTAGGGGATTAGTCACTTGCTGTAAGTTTGACCTACTGCATTTGACTAATCTCCTGAAAATGCTTTCCCACTGGCAAAAATGTAAATTACTGCAAGGGAAAAATAAGCTTTATTTTAGGTAGCCTGAGGTTTCCTTTCTCCTCGGGCTACTTTGGAAATCTGAAGCGACTAGTGTTATATGTTTCCCCACAGGTGATTTACATTATTGCTGATGGGCAGGAAAATAGGGACGTTTTGTTGCCCACGGTAGGATAATGATTTATCAGGAGTGACAAAACGTCCTGTGTGCCAGGGACCTCATGCATTTGGCATGAGAAGAAACACCACTTGACTCCAATGCATTTGAAAAAAATGCTTGTTGACTTTTTTGCATTTGGCATGAGGAAAAAGCTCAAGAAAAAATGTGCACTGGTTCCAATGCATTTGATGTGGGAAAAATGTTTCCACGGTTTTAAACCTTTCAGTGATGTTAAACGAGGCAGTTTTGCTTATCACTCAGGGGATTATTTACTAAACCTCAGTTGGTCGGCTTTTAGGGGCAAAAACTCGAATTTTTCATGGAAAAAAAACCTTTTGAGATGTATTGTACCCGATGCTGCAAAAAGCCAAATCTAAAAATCTGCCATTGCAGATCTTTCAAGGTCCTGTATAAGTCTATGGGGGAGGCACTTATGTCAATTTGAAGTTGTCATGGTCTGCGTTGGGTTTAGCCCAAAAAGCCGACTTCCCGGGGGTTTTTCAGGCAAAAACTTGAAAAATTTTAGTGATTCTGGAAGAAAGCTTGAAAAATTAGATTGATTTCGGTTTTAGCTACATTTTATTATTTTAGCGTCATCCAATAAATTCAGGTTATTTTATTAATAGATAAGGTAAAATTTGAGGTTTAGTAAATAACCCCCTAAATGTAGGCATTCGCCTGTTTGTAGCTACACAACAACAGAAATGTTTTATAGATCTTGTTAATATTGCACTGTAGGATTTGGTCCTTAAAAGGAATATTGTTGGGGGAAAGCATTTTTTTTTTAAAAAAAATGCATCAGTTATCCAGCAGAATTCTGCACTGAAATCCAAAGAGCAAAACAGGTTTCTTTTTTTTTTTAATTTTAAAAATGTCCCAAGTGCCCCCAACCATGTGACTTGTGCTCTGGTCACTCTTTACTGCTGTAGGAGTGATATCACCTCCATTTCTCCCCCCCAGCAGCCCATCAACAGAACAATAGGCAGTTAACCAGACAGCAGCTGCCTGACACCTCTGCTGGAGGATAAGTTTGCATTGCATCCCTAGTCCCACATAGGGGTAGACATGAAAATACTCCGCTTTTTCCTGCTTGGGTGCTATTTTCATGTCTACCACTAGCTGCCAAGGAGCATGATTTGGGTCATATTGAAGTACAATGAGAAGGGATAAACAATAACTGCCTCAAAACAGTTCTTTCCTGAAGTCCTGGCTCCTTCTCAAAGTTCAGAATCAGGCACAATGCACTGACATGGCTGCCTCCACACTAGAGAGAGAGAGAGTTGGTGGATACATAAAATAAAATCATATCCCCTCTTGGCTTAACTGTTGATTTTAACCTGAGAGCCTTTTTGCTTTGATGCTAATGTATTTGCATTGTCCTAATTGGCTACAATTGACACTTGTAACATTGCTATTATGGCCTTAGTATCAACATGAGACAATTCTTCAGGACCATAACGTTTCAAACTTCAATTATGTGGGACTTTAAAGAGCGACTACCCGGAAGTCTTGTCATCGCTCGTGGAGGAAGCCTGTTGGCGAAACGCGTTAGTGGTGAACTAAGGAGGTGTAGAAGCGAGAGTTTCAGAAGCAGACACATGCGCCGTGAAACATGAGAGACGCTAAGAGAGAGACACAACATAATTGCAGGGACTGCCTTTGATTTTACATGCCGTTTTACAAAGAACTTTGTAAGTGTATTTTAAATTATTTATGAAACATTGTTCAACGCTCCTGCACGTCACTTTTTATTGCCCACATAGGGTTAAAAAAGGTCGAAAGCGGGGATCAAATACTTGTTTTCTGATTAACCCCTTAATCTTATGTGCTTTTGTGAGTATAATTGACTGCTAGAATCAACGCATTTATTCTAGTGTGGTTATTGATACTACCCTAATCCTCTTACACACAATTATTCACTGCACGTGTGTTGTAACTATAACCACTTCACTTTCTATATCAATCAGATAGGGCACACTGATTAAAGCTCCTCTGAAAACCTCTGGGTGTGAATGGTATTTAAGATACTACTCTATGTTATTTTCTAATTTTATTTTTCTGTTTTTCCCCACTCATTACCACTGGTAATTTGAGGTGTACAGCAATTCTTAATGAAATTCTGCTGATTGAAGGTTGAAGAGAGCTCTACTATATCGCTGGACTGGGGGAGCACTGGGTTTGAGATTCATTTTTGTATCAATGTTTATAAAGTTATTTACAAAGGTTCCTGCCTTAGTGGTGCGTGAAATCTAAGGTATCTAACACATAGGGGCACATTTACTTAAGGTTGAATATCGAGGATTAATTAACCCTCGATATTCGACTGTCAAAGTTAAATCCTTTGACTTCGAATATCGAAGTCGAGGATTTATCGCTATTCATTAGATCGAACGATCAAAGGAATAATCGTTCCATTAAATCCTTCAAATCGAACGATTCGAAGGATTTTAATCCACCGATCGAACAAAATTCCTTTGATCAAAAAAAGCTTAGAAAGCCTATGGGGACCTTCCCCATAGGCTAACATTGAGGTTCGGTAGGTTTTACTATCGAAGTAGGGGGTCAAAGTTTTTTTTAAACAGTACTTCGACTATCGAATGGTCGAATAGTCGAATGATTTTTAGTTTGAATCGTTTGATTCGAAGTCGTAGTCGAAGTAGCCAATTCGATGGTCGAAGTAGCCCAAAAAAAGTTCGAAATTTGAAGTATTTTTTCTTCTGTTCCTTCACTCGAGCTAAGTAAATGTGCCCCATAGCATGCATTAGGATTAATTTCATCTGTAGCCAATTAACCTTCCTATATGTTTTTGAGTGTGGGAAGAAGCCAGAGTACCCAGGGAGAACATACACATTATTTGCAACCACTGCGAACCACTGAGCCAGTGTGCCATTGATCTGTTTAACTAAACTAACATGAGGGACATGGAGAGCTATGTGAGCTATAGCTATGCTGAATGAAAAAGAAAATGTGGTTAAAAGGTCAAAATACATAAGAAAATCAGCACTGACTACATTGATTCTAAGACCTCAGAGGAGCTGAGTTCAGGACTAGCCATAACTTCTCCCATATTATTAAAGATTTGGTATCCCCAGACCTGGCACCTTTAACCCGATTACAGCCCCCATAATAGTAACATTGTAGCTGAGGTCAAAAAACACACACATATCCATCAAGTTTAACATTTATGTCCAAATGATACCTGCTAAAAAATAAACAACTGAAGCCATATCAAATTTGTATCATAGGAAGATGTTTCCTTTGGGAAACTTACCATTTTCAGATATATCTAGTATTTAAAAGGAGAGTTTCCAGGTAGTTCTGTATCTTTTTTCACTAAATGCTAAACTGAAGTATACATTAAGGGATAGAGACGTTCCACTGTGAGTGATTGGACACTTCATGTGTGTATTATCTACAGGTTCTCTCTACCATCCTTCCTGTCTTGGTCCAAAACCATCAACAAAATTGACTTGATAGCTATTGTATTTATTAACTGATTGTATTGGAACATCTTGAAGTTTCATCCTGAGAGACTGTAGTAAGATCCAGACTAACCCTTCGTCCATCTGTAATGGGGGGGTTGCATTTTGGGGTGAAATCTCCTAATCATAAACATTAACAAAGAGGTTTCTTTTCTATAAAGCATGGCAATTAAATTGCATTTAATGTTATAAAATATAAAAGGAAACACTGAGAGGCCACTGAATCAGATGCTAGAAGGTTTAAAGAACAGTTCTGACAGTGCTTGGTCTGTAAAAATATGAAAACATTTAAGATGAATCTTTTTTGTATGTTAAAATAAATTATTTCAAAGCAAATTAAAAACAGAAGTTATTAGAACAAGCAAATTATACCATAATGACAAGCAAAGGAGGCCATGTTAATTTGTCAGTCCAAATCTTTGACACAGCTAAGTTGTTTAATTAAATACTGTTCATTTCAGGCCCATTTTAATTGAACCTTAATGCATATCGGGAAAATAAAGCTATTAAAACTGGAAATTGTTGAACTTGTGCTAACCATTTATTTAAATAATGAAGGTAGCTTTTTTCATTCAATTTTCTTCCGAGTGTACAGTATTTTCTTAGCAATTGAGAGAGTTGTACTTGTTGCTGTTTAGATTTTAAATGGAACAACAAAAAATTCACATAACAAATTCAAAGGAAATAGGTTTTTTAAAGACCACACATTTCTGACCTAATTGTATGGCAGTTTGTGTGTGGTCTTGCATAATGATCACACCAGAATCCATCAGCTAAAGAAAACAAAATGATATTTAAGTACCTGGTAGAATTCAAATAATGCAAAACCACACCCCTTAGTTTACTTAAAGGACCAGTAACATCAAAAAATGAAATTGTTTTTAAGTAATAAAAATATTAATACGGTGTTGTCACATGACTTGGGGCAGCTGGGAAATTGACAACATGTCTAGCCCCATGTCAGATTTCAAAATTGAATATAAAAAAATCTGTTTGCTCTTTTGAGAAATGGATTTCAGTGCAGAATTCTGCTGGAGCAGCACTATTAACTGATTCATTTTGAAAAAAAGTTTTTTTCCCATGACAGTATACCTTTAATAGGAAATCCCAGCCAAACTACATTAAATACAGTAACATGGGTATTAGTATTTATAAATAGCGATAAGTGAATTTCTGCTGTTTTGCCAAAAAATTTGAGAATTTCCCGCAAAACTCACAAAATGGCGAAAAATACGCAAAACTCGAATTTTGATGCCCGCATCAGTTCTGACACTGTCAATTTTGATGCTGGCGTTAAAGTCAATGGGCGTCCGAATAATGTTGACGTGCAATGGTTTTGACGCAAGCGATTTTTCCGATGCGTGTCGAAATTCTTTTGACACAGGCGAATTTTCAGGTGAGTTTTGTGAATTTATGAAATGTGGAAATTTGCTGCGAATTCGCGCCATCACTATTTATAAAATCTAGTGTTTGGGGGTTATTTACTGAAATCTGAATTTATCTCATATTTTATTTGAAAAAACCACGAACAAACTCCCATACTCAATTTGACCTTATTTATTAATAATAATAAAAAATAACCTAAATTAATTGTATCATGGAAAAAACGCTATAAAATCCAGCAATAACCGGAATCACTCTAATTTTTCAGTCTTTCTTCCCAAATTGCTTGAATTTTTTCGTATTTTTGCCCTAAAACCCCAAAAAGTTGGATTTTGGGCTAAACCCAGCACAGTCCAGGAAAAATTCAAATTGAAATAGGTGCCTCTCCCTTGACTGGACTGAGATGGCTTTTTGCAGCATCAGGTATAATTAAAAAAAAAAGTTTGAGTTTTTGTCCCAAAAAGCCCAACCAGATAAATTTGAGGTTTAGTTAATAACATAATATTTGGCCACATCAAGTAAATAACAGATTTAGAACATCCCTAATATCTACATGGTTCTTGAAACATGAAAAGCACACCCTTAAAATACCATCGACTGGGGCATTTTTGGGTTGTCAACCTTTACACTAACTAGACTAAACTTTGTTGGTTGTCAGTCTATGTTCTGAGTATATCAGTCCCTTATTGCTAGTTATACCCTACATAGAAATATGGTCTGTTGCATATTAAAAGATTAAGCTGTGGAGGATGTTTTAATAAAACAAGTATACTTGTCAGCTCTCTTCTCATTTACATGAAAAATAAAAGCTTCTCCCTCTGCTCCCACCTCCCCAGAGAATTCTATAATCATATTCCGAAATAGGGTTGCTTACCATTTTTTGCCTTGCAGGACTTATTGTCAGATTGAATTAAGTAACCTTCAATACAGCTGCATGTGTAAGATCCAAGTGTATTTCTGCAAGTCTGACTGCAGGATCCATATGCTGCACACTCATCGATATCTAAAATAAACAAGTAAATGCAAGTTCAGCACAAAGGTTAGACCTGAAAGGCATCCCAGTATTTCACTCTTCTCGATATTTATATTTCTGTTTTATGAACTTGGAAATTGTACTCTGCATTTTATGCTAATGTTTTAAATAAAGTAACATGTATTAAAGGTGCTGTGGAGCTTTGTTCTTATGCCTTGCTAAATATCCTTACCCCTGCCAACTCTGCTCTGCTAGGGACCCTGGGTCACAAGGCCCCAGAAAAGAAGAGTGCCCTAAAGGAACCATCCCTTTAGTAAAAGCTGGAGAACAGGGACCTACTAACTAGTCTCTACAGTGGTGCCAGTGTGTTCTGCCTATGAAAGTTTTTGCTTAATCTACTTTATCTTATTTGGGGCATATTTATCATTATCAAGGGTCAAATTAAGAGTTTATGGGAGTTTATAAAAACTCCCATGAACTCGAAATTCAAAAAAAAAGACCAATCAAAAATAAAAATTAGAATTTTTCAAATTAGGGTGAAAAGGATCCACCTGCAAACTCGAATCAAATTCAAATCAAATTCAATTCGAGTTTCTTTACCAAGAATAGTTGAATTTGAATCCTTAAAGGAACAGTACATGATAACTTGCTAAATATGGCCAATAGTGTGCTATACGAGTATCTCCAAGTTATAAAATAAACCTGTGTTTCAGGTTAAACTCACCTTTGAGTTAACTTTAAGGGGCCGGTTCATCAATAGTCGAATATCGAGGGTTAATTAACCCTCGATATTCGACTGGGAACTAAAATCGTTCGACTTTGAATATCGAAGTCGAACGATTTTGCGCAAATCCTTCGATCGATCGATCGAAGGATTTTTCGTTCGATCGAACGAACGATTAAATCCTTCGAATCGAACGATTCGAAGGATTTGAATCCAACGATCGAAGGAAAATCCTTCGAACATAGGCTTCCCCATAGGCTAACATTGACTTCGGTAGGTTTTATCTACCGAAGTAGGTGGTCGAAGTATTTTTTAAAGAGACAGTACTTCGATTATCGAATGGTCGAATAGTCGAACGATTTTTACTTCGAATCGTTCGAATCGTTCGAATTCGAACGAATTTAACCAATTCGATGGTCGAAGTACCCAAAAAATACTTTGAAATTCAAAGTTTTTTACATTCGAATTCTTCACTCGAATTTTGTAAATCTGCCCCTAAGTATGATGCTGAGTGATATACTGAGACAATTTGCAGTTATATTTAATTTTTTATTACTTGTGGTTTTTGAGTTATTTAGCTTTTTATTCAACAGCTCTTCAATTTTCAATTCAAACAGTCGGATTCCTAGGGTCCAAATGAACCTAGCAACCATGCACTCATTTGAATAAGAGACTCTAATATGAATAGGAGAGGGCCTAAATAGAAAGATGAGTAATCAAAAGTAGCAATAACAATAAATGTGTAGCCTTACAGATTATTTCTTTTTTTTGGGTGGGGTCAGTGGCCCCCATTTGATAGCTGAAAAGAGTCAGAAGAATAAGGCAAATAATTAAAAAACTATAAAAAAAGATGAAGTTATAAAGTTGCTTAAAATTGGTCATTCTATAACATACTAAAAGTTAGCTTAAAGTAAACTACCACTTTAAAAACCTCTGGAATTAGAATATCTTGATTGTGATTTGTGAAGTGTAATCAGAGATTAAAAAACATCTCTCCCTTTCTGCACACAACATAGTCAGAGCCCAGCTGAGAGAATTGACCATGGTGTAATGGTGCTCTCCTGCAAATCAAGCTTAAACCTTGTTTTGGGCCAAGAAAGGGTTATTTACAATATGTTTAACCTTTTACTGCCAAAATGATAGGTGGAGGAGAAAGCTATCCCTATTTAATAGCCATGTTGCTTCCAAAGTCCTGTGTGTTCTCTGGCAGCCTCATATTCAGACACAAGTCTGCTGATAGAATGTGATGTGATGTACAGTAGATGCAATACTGTTATTTTATATTCTTAAGGGGGTGGGATTGAAGGGTAATGCACTGAGAAGAAGTATGAAGGGTTTTTCAAAGGAGAAGATGACAAAGTGAGAAGGATTATGAGGCGATGAGCTCATAGTGGTCCACTGCTCTTTTCTTTCATACAAGAGGAATATAGAAAGCAGGAGTGCATACATGATATTCTGGGAGAGGGAAATTAAGTAAATATGTTGTATTTGATGCAACAAAGAAGCACTTTTAATGCAATTTTGACAAATTCATGATACTTGCATCAATATGCACTCCTGCATTCCCCACATGGTTGCCAGTGCATCCTACATCTTTCAATTAATGGTGCACACATGAGCCTAATGCTGCTGGGGAATTCTGGAGCTATGGTGACCTACAGGCCTATACCTGGCATTTGATCCAGGGTTCCCAAAGCAGGTTGGATTAATAGGTGCTCTGAAAATGATTCAGTCCCCACTTTGAAAATGCTAGGTACAACTTGTGCCTGATTTTCATCAAACGTGCTAGTTTGTCAGAAGCCCACAGAGCACCCCTGGGACAGGTGAAGCGGAGAGGGGCATGACTGAGGGACGAGTAGTACAATAAGGTTGTGCCTGGAATGCTAGGCATTCTGGGGATTGTAGGAAAAGGAAGGTGAGGCTTAAGGAGAGGGCCTTAGTTATTAAATAGGGGTGAGAGAGGCGGGAAGAGCCAGGAAAACAAGTGATGGTGGTTAAGCCTTAGGCTGGAGAATGGGTAGGTTTACAGGAATACTGTTATTGCAAAGACATGGTTAAATGTTATATGCAGTCTTGTAATTTTACACATGTCAAATCGTTACTCATTGTTTTGATAATAATAACGATGGTTTTTTGGTGGATAATTTTATCAAGTTTTGAATAAGGTTATGGAATAAAACGAGCTGCGGCCTTTTCACCCAAAAAGTCTTATGGTCGATTATTTAGTGGGGGTTAATACAGATTTTGGGGAACGACATCGAGTTATACTAAGTCATGTTTTGATCAGGTGCAATGGAGGTGGATGTAAGTCAGAGTGCCCACAGTTATGCTGGCATTATAAAAAATAATAATAATAATAATTTGTGTCCAAAACTGCATCGTGCACCCTGAATTTGTTTTTGTAAAACAGTATAAGCATGAAAAAAAGTATAAGAAGAGCAGTCAGAAACGTATTGGTAGGAAGTTGAGGAAGGAGTTGGTATGTAAAGAAAAAAATAGAAGAACCCATCATGCAGCTAAGAGCAGGTTTTAAGAAATATAAGTGATATAATAATATAGAGAATAATGTTCTCCATACTGTAATATATAAGTATATTATAAGTCACCAAGGAATGCTATGACAATATACTGTATATGAGTTCTACTATTCTCATATTTTACAACAGGGGTAACATTATCTTTTGTCATGTGACACAAATTAAGTCACAAAGCACTATTTATACATATATATTTATATTTAATATATATTTTACAGGATGATCTGAGTATAATAATTATAATAATAATAATGATGATAATGGTCTATACTTAAGTTAACAGACTATACGTCAATCTTGTTTTAAAGACAATTTCAAAAGACTGAAAATGTGATGTTGCTATAACACAGTGAACAAGAGCATTTGTTCTATCTCGAGTTTTCTTCAGGGTATGATGTGCCAGTTATGTTCCTATTTATAAAAAGTGTAAAATCTGTACAGTCATTTTTATAGGTACAAGTGCAGAGGTTCTGGATTTCTTAAGCAGGCTGCAGTGTATTTTTCATTTGGTGATAACTATTGCAGTGATCATAAATAGTCACGGCCACATCATGGTATGAAAATGATCTTGCTCAATTTACTCTCCAAAGTGCTAAGGGGATTTCAAGGTAATACATAACATCACTTTACAACTTGCATGCATGATAATGCAGCATCCAAGCCACACATTCATTTTGTTAATACATTTTTTCAGCTTCTTTAGAAATAAAAAGTTATTGAGCTAAACCCACAAAATGAAGTGATGGAGACTTTATCATGGTGTTGCTCTGAGCTTTTTAGCAATTTATGAGATATTTGCATTATAGCTTTTGTCTTAACTGATAAACAGTCAACCCAGGGTTTGAACTGAACTGAATCCAGGAATTGCATAAAAAGTGCATAGACAGATAAGGTTTTTTACCCACAATGCAATGTTTCACCCATAATTTTAGTGCAATTATGGACTTGAAGGGGTGAGGTGCCAGAAGGAATTATGGACAGTGCAATTCCGCAATGTTTTTTGATGCAAATTGGATGCAATTGCACCAGACATTTTCTAAGACTGAGATTCATTTCCAACATTCACCATCATAAGGACATGTGAACTTGATTTTTAGGCACAAGTGTGTACCCTGGAGCTTCCTCAATTTTCAGAGATGGTGGTAGCTCCAGGTTTACCCTTCATCAATAGATGCACAGCTCTCAATTGGGTACACCAGTGGGATGGATCAAGCATCTTTTGTCATATGAAAGGTCGTTTTTGTGCAATGACTGCTGGGAAATTTGCATGACAGTGACTGCTCTTACAATCATAAAGGGCCCATACTGACTTGCTACAGACTTCTTGTGCTAGTCATTTTTCTAATAATAGATTTCATTTGGTAACATTATTTATAGATCTTCTGTGGCTTTTTATATATTTAGGGGTTTCCATCTAATCCATCTGTTGTTGAACTGAAAGCCTGTAAAATACTAAACACAATCTTAGCTACTAATTACTTTTATAATATAGAGAAGACCATCTAGATTAGCTTTTTATGCCCCATGATTTCCATACTCAATGAGAGGGAGCCCTAATCAGCAGTTAGAGTTGATGAAGAATCCATATCAGATTAATTTATGTTGTATAAAATTACTCATAAGTGAATGTATATACACAGCTAAGACTACATCTATAGGTTATTCTAAAAGTTGGTTGGGGATATTTCTCTACAGGTGTCAGTGTCACTTCATAATGTAAGGCCAAAGAAAAACTTACCTGTGCAGGTCCTTCCATCTGGTCCTGTTTCATACCCATCTCTGCAGTAGCACTCAGTACCATTTCTTGTTATTGCACATTTATATTGGCAATTTCTTTTCTGACATGTTGTTTGCAGTTCTTAAAAAAAGAAAGAGTACACATATGTTTATATTATAAAAACATAACAATGCATTACCTTAAAAAGCTTGAAAAAACAATGGCGCGTTCTAGTTACAGGCCCGGACTGGCAATCTGTGGGTTCTGGCAAATGCCAGAGGGGCTGCTGTACGGCTCCATAGAAAGTTACCATATAGTGGGCTGGTAGGAGGCTGTTTGGGCCTCGGTTTACTTGGAATGACAGGGTCTATTTTGACTCCCAGTCCAGGCCTGTCTAGTTACATAGTGAACCACTGTGCTATGGAGCCAAAACAAATCTGAGTGAGTAACAAATAACAAAAGATATGCTGATACAGGTACAGTATGAGATTTCTCATCCTGAGGCCAAATATTCAATATTCAGAAAGTTTTTACACAAGTTGATGCTTTATTCTCACATAACTTTGATTTTTGTTAATATCTTGCCGTGTAATGCCATTACATTTCATTGCTCTAATTTGGTGTAAATATAAACATTAATGCAGATGTAATAGTTGTAAAGTAGATTCTCCTAACACTTTATAATGCCCCAAAATTCAAATCTCCACTTCTTAATGCTTCATTTACTAAAACAGATATTATGTTATATTATTTTATAGCAAAGCAAAGTCTGAAACTGAAACACGTAAACAAGGAAGGTCATTCTGAAATAATTTTTCTAATGCGTTTACAGTGAGTTGTTTACATTTTTAAAAGGTTGTCTGGATATTACAGAGAATAATCATTTTAATGAAAATCAATACAAATAAAGTTGTTTTCCTAATTCTAGAAAAAAAAACACAACAGATTTGATACTAGAAAGAATACAGTTGTTATATTCAAACACAGGCTAGAGTGACTTGGTTTCTAATTTGCGGGCGTCAAAATTCACCCCGGCGACAGTTGTCGCCAGCTTCAGAATTGTTGCTGGCGTCAAAAGAACTTTGATGGCATTTTGACATCAGTTTTGTGAATTTATTCGCCGGTGGCAAAACATGGAAATTTGCTGCGAATTCACGGCTGGCAAATAAATTCGCCCATCACTACTAGTGACAGGTTTACTGAAATCAAATGGAAGACTGCAAGTTGTAAAAATGCTTCACTCTGCAGCTAGCTGGGCTTTAAAAGGATCTTCAAGTAGAATAAATTGAAGGGGAATTAAATTTAAGTAATGTATGCCCTATAATAAATGTTTGCTATCAAAATCTACAGTCAGTATATATAAAAGAAGGGTTTACATTTTGCTCAGCTATAAGGTATGACAACATTTCTCTTCCTGATTTTTCAACTATGTTTATCACTTCAGTCATTTACCCTTCCTTACCTTGATAACATACCTTTTTAACCATTCGAGTTCCTAGTTAACACTTCTCTTAGGCTTGATATTCAACTACTCCTCACCATAAGAACTTATTTTATGCAGTGCTTTACAGAGATTGTTCATCATTCACATCAGTCACTACCACAAGGAGCTTACGACATGAGGTCTCTATCACATTCACACACACTAAGATCAATTTAATCAGAAGCAAATTAACCTGCCTGTACATTTTGAGTGTGGAAGGAAACATCAGTATCCAGAGAAAACCCACACAGACATGGGGAGAACATTGAAACTCTTTGGAGGTAGAATCCAGGCAGAATTGAACTTGGGACCCAAAGTGCTACCCACTGAGTCACCATGGTACTCATCAATTTGATGTTGATGCTTTTTCAAGTTTCCCCTTAGTTTTATATTGTTGCATCTATATCACACTTTTCCATGCTGCTACAACACTGTTGTGGACAGGAGTACATTGTTATCATAATAAATGCACCAGCAAAATCTATAATATCGACTGCAACTGACTAATACTGTATTTCAAAATACAATCCATTGCTTCTTATGGGTAAGGAGTTTGGACCAGAGTTGAACTATTGAGCATGTACAGTACCAGATCATGGAAAGGTTCAGTGTCAGAGCCACAAATTGACTCTTTCCAGATTTGCTTGTGGATATAATGTGATGACATCCATATCAGTGTAACTCGTTAAACAAGGGATGGGCAATAACATTTGTTTTTTGGAGTGGAAACCTTTTTGGTCATTGTATATGTTTTAGCAATTTAGGTAAGATAAGGAGATCTGCCTTTTTTACTGATTATATCAAACAGTAACTTTCATACCAATATGAAATAAAATTTCTGTACAGCATTAAAGGAAGCAACAATGATGGAGTGCAGGTGGTCAAGGCGTGAACCTGAAGACTGGTGCGAATAGCACACATGGTTTCACTGGAGCCCATGTCTCAGGTGCTACATCAGTGCTAACAGGATCAGTGTTGTCTCCACTGGTGTTTTTCTGTCAGCCAAGGAAGCAGCACTTGTGACAATAGCTTTAGAGTCAGAACAGCCTACAGTGCTTAGATTGCACTTTTGCTTCTAAATAATGGTGAATCTTCCTACTAGACCCCCCCCCCAATGCTAATAACAGCAAGTGCTGCAAAGACACAGTCATATAAAAATATTGAAAGACAGAATTGGAATCAAGACACTGAAATAAACAAGGAAACTAAAGATTTTAGACACATTTACATAATTTGGCCATTGGAAGATTTACATAATTTGGCCAAGTATATTCACAATATCTCTCATAAATGTTATTTTTTAGCTGTATACAATGTTTGTAAACTGGCCAAAGCATACCTGTTTACTTCTCCCTGTATACCAAATGCTTATTTTATGGCATCAGTGAAAGGTTGAACTTGATAAACTATTGACTTTTCTTCATTGATACATGCCTATTGTAAAGTCTGCTTACCTCTTCCCTCTACAAAGACAATTTTTGTCTGCATGATTGTACATTATTTCTCTGTGCAAAAGGACAGGACAGTGTTCACTCCAAAAGAAGAATAATGATGTGAAACATTGATATTCAGGAAAACATTACAGTCAAAGAATCCTTTGAAAAGACAACGTATGCTACAAATGCAAATTGTTACTGGTTTATTCTGTTTCTAACAAATGAAACCCTGAAAAAAAGCCCTTTTGAATTCTTTACAATCATTGATTTAAAGAAAAAAAGATTGTTAAGTTCTCTAAAAATGCAGATAATTTTAACACCAACAATGAAAAGTTGTGAAATAATGTCTAACACTAAGGGGCACATTTACTAAGCTCGAGTGAAGGATTCCAATGAAAAAAACTTTGAATATTTTTTTGGGTACTTCGACCATCGAATAGGCTACTACGACCTTTGACTTCAATTCAAACGATTCGAAGTAAAAATCGTTCGACTATTCGACCATTCGATAGTCGAAGTACTGTCTCTTTAAAAAAAAATTTGACTACAGTTTAAACCTACTGAGGTACAATGTTAGCCTATGGAGACCTCCCAAGCACTTTTCTAAGCTTTTTTTTATCAAAGAAAAATACTTCAATCGATCGCTTAAAATTTTTCGAATCGAAGGATTTTATTTCGAACGATTTTGTTCGATCGTAGGATTTTATTCGAATTCGAAGGATTTTACTTCGAGGGTTTATTAACCCTCGATATTCGACCCTTAGTAAATGTGCCCCTATGCAAAAGAAAGTATTAATTTGTAAGGTAAAGTACAAACTCGTACAAACTCTCACAAACCAAATCCACAAAAGTACCACACAATATTGAATAGTTAAACTATTACACTATATAAGAAAAACATAAAAACAGCATAACTCTTTATATGTTTTGGATGGATAAAATTACAATTAACACAACACATTTCAGTACCACTGGGCTGCCTTTCTGAAATTAATCTGTCATTGGCTTAGGAGATGATTTTTCATTTTTTTTATCATGTTAAATGGAATGGTTGGGTCAGGCCCGGATTTGCGGCAAGGCCGCATAGGCCCGGGCCTAGGGCGGCAAAAAAATAGGGGCGGCATGCCGCCCAGCCGCATTATGGGGACGCGTGCGTCCCCATTCATTTACAGCAGCTGCGCCGGCGTTTTTTCGCCGGCGCGCTGGGAAAGTGAGGTGAGGTGGGCGCTAAGACCGCGCGTCCGCCTGGTCGGACCGCGCGGCCTAGGGGCGCGCCTCAGTGAAATCTGTAATTTATAAATGCACTCACAATTGCAGGTACTTCAGAAGTAATGCAACCCTGAATAATAAAAAGTGTTCTACTTTAATAAACCTGTACAAATTTGCATCAAAAAACAAGTGCAATTGTGTCTGCTTTGGTGCATAGATTCCAATTACACCCAACGCATCTTGGAGGGTGACCTCAATAATACTGTAATTATTCGTTATTTGTGGGAAAATGGTGACTTGCATTCAAAATTGCACATTCCTCGAGAGTTCATAAATTACCCTTTTGGCCCTGGTCCCTGAAAACCAACAATTGCAACAATCACGGCATGCTTTTAAAAGAACATGACTTATTATAGCACATAAAAACTATTTCAGAATACAGAAGTGTGCAGATTTATTAGCAGACATCTTGTTGTTTTTCAACACCTGATTGAGTTCCTCCCTAACTGGTTTATTCCAAGCATGTCTTAAAAGTATTGACCTTTCCAAAAAAAAAAAACATCCTTCTTTCTTATAAGAAATTTCTAATGCAAATTGTGTGCTGCTAGTTTCTTGTCTACAACTCCCAGCTAGTATATGCAAGGCTAGTAAGGCTACTAAGTATAACAACCATACTACAATAATATACAGTTTCTATAATACACACAGAGATAGCTATTACCTCATTGTTCCTTTATATTCTTCTAAAGAGTCATTATATTACTGATTTTATCTCATACAAATTATGCAAATCTGATTTTCTTTAATTGTTGTTGCTTCTGCTGTTTTCCTTACTTCTATGGTTTATTTGCACAGACCCTTCAGAAATATAGTAATTTTCCTCCATTTCCATAAACATAATGTAAACCATTAATTACTGTTGTCATTCAATTATGTTAGTTTGAAGACACCATTGTTTCTGCATGACAAGCAAAGTATTCTCAAGTACTCACGTTTTTCATAAAAAGGTCAGTATAAATCTGTTTTTTTATTACTGTCATTATTATTAACTGAAGTACACAGCTTCATAAAACTGAAACATTCACTTGCATATTTATGTGTACGTGGCCCCTACTTGTTACCATACTATTTTGCAATATATATATTTTTCCATGAATGTTTCTGTGAAAAATCTCAGTTGAAAATTGCTTAAGACAGACTACAGAAACCTGCTGGGTAATGTAGGCAACACACAAGTGTAACATGTGCTTTGATTTTATTCCAGTATTTATGGTTGTTTACGTTTATAAAAATATTTAGAGAAAGCTAGAGAGAAAGAAAGATTTAAAGAGCAACACAAAATCTAGAAGACAGCAACAGATAGATAGATCAATGCTAGATAGATACATACATACATACATACATACATATTTAAATAGTTAAATTGGGTTGAAAAAGACCAACATCCATCACGTTTGACCCCTGCAAACGAAAGTTATATTTCCCTAGTCTATTTGTCTATAATGTCCTCTAATGTACTTATAAAACGTTATCATGTCCCTTGCAAGTGTCTTTTTTTCTAAAAAAAAAAATAACCCCAACCTTGACAGTCTGCCCTCATAATTTAAGACTTACATCCCTCTAATCAGTTTAGTTGCACGTCTCTGCACTCTCTTCAGCTCACTTATATTCCTGGAGTATGTACTGCATACTCCAGGTGAGGCCTTACCAGGGACCTATAAAGAGGCAAAATTATGTTTTCATCCCTTGAGTTAATGCCCTTTTTTATGCAAGATAGTACTTTAGTAGCAAATAAGTAGAAATACACTACCTGGAATTAGACAATTTGTTATCTACAAAAATCCCTAGATTCTTCTCAATTATGGAGGCACAATGCCATTTAGCGTATACCTTGCATTTATAGTATTTCTGCCAAAGTGCAAAACCTTGCATTTATCAACATTGACACTCATTTTCCAGTTTTCTGCCCACCTCCACCAATAGATGGAAATAACTGTAGATTGGTAACAAATATATGTTGATTAGGCATATTGACAGGATAGATGGAAAGATAGACAACTCACACTTTCTGAATTTTTCAGCTGCTGCATTTGGTAATGCAGCATTGTTTGACTTGCATTTTTTTTTAAATGTTCCCTTAGGTACAAAGCTATGCATTTCAGCTGAGTTTAAATGAATTCACTTCCTCAAGAAAATAATACAACAAACACCTGAATTCTGGCCAACTTGAGGCAAATTATACACACCAGCTGTGTAACCACCTCTGATTGCTTGAGAAAAAGCAATTATAACTGCCAATTGTATTCCAGAGAGTAGAAGTAATTTTGTGCCTTGCCATTGTGCCCTCGGATATATAGCTATAATGTAGATTGTATTTATCATGAAGGAAGTTTAAGAAGTTTAACTAATATAATGTAACTGAGGATCATTATAAAATGTAAAGTTGTTACAGCTCATAGTCTTCTTCTTCTTAAGGAGCTACTTCTTATCATATTATTGTGGAAATGCTGCTTTTTTATTAAATCAGAAATGCAAAATATACAATAGGATGTATTCATTCATATTCCATTACTCCATTTCTACTTTCTTCACAAAAAACATAAATTGAGCAATTGTTTTCCAGACAAGCCTGTTTTTGCCTAATGATCCCCAGATTTAATGAGATGTGCAGTATGGTCCTAGTTTGCTTATCACAGCCCCACACAAGTGGAATCAAGTGAAACAAGAGATATAAAACATATCCATATCCTTTCCTATTCCAAGCAGCAAATAATCAGTAGATTAGAGCAATGACAGTTCTGTAGGAGAAGTGTAATAATAGTTTTAAGATAAAATGGATTAAACATATGCTATGAGCCTTTCTAGCCAAAAAAGATTTCAGCATGTTGGGAAAAGTCCAACTCACATGTGATGGTCTAAGCACATGCTATGGACAAGCCATTCATAAGTTGACATACAGTAGACACACAATAGAGGCAACTTCACTCTCAGGGATTAGAGTAATATGATTTATTCCTCACTAATAATTTACTGTATAACATATTCATGCATTTGACAACCCCTATTCAATAATCTAAAGCCAAATAGCTAGAGATACGATGTTCCCTTTGATTAAACATGCCTATAAAAACTAAGGTAAACCAAACAGGTTTTGCCTTCTGTGTCCCATCTGTTTTTGTTTTAAAACCAAATGATAAAAAAAAATGCACGCAAGAAGAAACAAGCAACATGTCTTTGCTAAAATAACTCTCAGTTGGATAGCACTTTAGGAGTCCTTACTACTGTCTGGATGATATGAAAAAAATCAGAAAAAAAAGTTTAAAAGTTTAAAGTTAGGATATCATTTACATTTTCAGAAATTAATTTAATGTTGGCCTGGAATTCACTAGAACTTTTCTAAAGAGATCTATATTTTCTGTATTCATTTAAAATTGTCTTTTTGACAGCTGTAATCCATATCAGAAGTGAAGCTTACATTCCACACTAGGTCTAATTTCTGTTCAGATGTATTAATCCTATGAAATTTGCATCCCCTCTATATCCCCCCTTTATCAAAGGCTGTAGAAGATGTCTGTGAATACTATACATGTTTTATTTTGTCCGTTTGCTGATGTACTCTTTAAGTGTTAAATAATATATGGAATTTAAAAAAGGGATTTACGAACTCAGAATGGCAAATATAGGCCAGAAAGTTTGACATCTGTGGTGGACAAATTATTTGAAGATTTGTTAAGGGATCACATTCAAAATGTCCCCCTCTGGGAATGGGAGAGGCTTCAAATTGGGTTTTTTGCCTTCTTCTGGATAAACCAGTTAGGCAGGTTATATACTGTATTGACTTAAAAGGTTGAACTAGAAGAACGTGGGTCTTCCTTTAACCTAACTTACTATATTACTACGTTACTATGTATTGGGGTTTTGTATAATAAATGGGTAATAGAAACTACAGATGGAACAAACACTTTATCAGTATTTGTTTGAATGCAAAAACATTATTATAATGGGAATCAGGTCTTGTGATTGGGCTCAATTCTTTATCGCTGTTTATGAAGTCTGGGCTCAATTCTTTATCGCTATTTAAGTCTGATCTGCTTTGAAACCAATATGTAATATACATCTATATCATTTATAGGGCTCATGTATAATAATGAATGTTCGATAATGAACTCCATATAATATTCTCCATGCACCTATATATATTGCTATTGATCACAAGTATCATACAGATGAGCACCCAGAATTGCATCCAGTAAATGTTCAGTTTAGTTAGGCAGATAAACAAATAGGGGCAGATTTATCAAAGGTCGAGGTGAATTTCCGAATGAACAAATTTGAATTTCGAGATATCTTTTGTGTACTTCAACTAGGGAAAAGTCCAAATTCGAAAAAAAATCGAATATCGAAATGTATCATGTACTGTCTCTTTAAAAACCCAACTTTGAACATTCACCATCTAAAACCTGCCAAATTGCTGTTTTATAGAACCTATTTGGAGTCAATTGGTGGACCATTGGGCTTTATTTATAAAGCTTTGTGAAATATTTCACCATAATGGTCCAATAGGATCAGTGCAGTTCCCACTGTCTTCTATAGGACCTAGACAACTTTTACCTGGAGAAGTTTTGTACTAATGGTTTTCATGATTTTTATACTTAATAAATCTCGAATTTTTAGAGCTTTTAAAAAAATATGTAGAGATTTGGGAAAAAAACTAAATTTGTTAGTAAATGGGCCTCTTAGATTATGAACAATTACAATTACCATTGGGCTATATTCATAAAGCTGTGCAAAATATTTCACCATAAATGAATTAGCGTCCATTGTAACTGCAATTTATTTTTAAAGGTACTTAATATGATGCATATATATTGGCATTAAAGGGGTAGCCCACTGAAGTCAAAGGTACAAATTCTCTGTTTGAAGATATTTTTTTTTCTACTAGATTTTATAGAGAGCTACACATTTTCCAAAAATAATCATGATGTTTTTTATATACTAGTTATTGTACAAGTCAAACTATGGTGTTAAAGGAGAACTAAAGCTTAACAATAGAAATAGCTAGAAATGTTGTACATTATGTTTTGGGCTTCTGTATCAGCCCAAGGCACCCACAGCCCTTTAGCAGTAAAGATCTGTGTCTCTGAAGATGCCCCAGTAGCTCCCCATCTTCTTTTCTGCTGATTCACTGTACGTGCTCTGTACTGCTGTCATTAACTGAGCTTAGGGACCCACTCACAATATACAGTACACGTAGAACATATTTGTCACAGATAATTACTAAATTGCAGCACAGAAACCAGTGCAACTAGCATCAGAATTTAATAATCAGCATTGTAACCTCAGCTTATAATACATACAAACCAAATTTATTGCTGGATAATTTGTGACGACCCCTAAGCTTAGCTTCTCAACAGCTGCTCAGAGCCCACTGAGCATGTGAGTGTCGCAGACACTTTCCAAGATGATTAACCCCTTTTGACAAGTTTGAAGTCCTGGATCATTGCTGCTGTTGAGAAGCTAAAACTTTAGGCTGGTGCGATAAGTTCAGTATATAAAATATGGCATTTTTAGCCACATTAATTTTTAGGGTTTAGTTCTCCTTTAAATTAGTAATCTAAATTGCATTTCAACAACTTTTTTAAACACATTTCAGTAAAAAATACCTCACTGTTAGTGATGGGCAAATTTGTCCAGTTTTGCTTCCATGAAAAAGTTGCGAATTTCCTGAGAAATGGCGAAAAATTCACAAAACGCGAATTTTGATGCCTGTGTCAATTTTCATGGCTGAGTAAAATATGACGATCGCATCAATTTTGATGCTGGCATTAAAGTCAATGGGTGTCTGAATAATGTTGATGCACGCCGGTTTTGATGCAAACGAATTTTCCGATGCACGTCCAAAATTCTTTGACACCGACAAATTTTCGACTGGATTTTCGCGCAAAGTAAGGGGAAAATGTTGGCTTATAGAGCTTTGCAAAGGATTCTTTCCATTAAACAACTTCTGTTTTGGCTTAAATTCTTTCATTTGCTGCCATTATTGTATGTGTGAGATTTAAAAGGGATTTTATTTTAGAAAACCACAAGAGCAAGGCTAATTTATAAATAAAGAAATGCAACATTGCAATATGATTATAAATTGTAAGGGTCCTGCAAAATGGAAATTAGACTTTTGCATGGCTTAGAGATCACATTGGGTTGATGTGAAAGAAATTTAGCTTATGCCTCTTTTTTTATACCCACCTGGTTCTAAATTTGGCTTTATGCAGGTCCAGTACAATATAATTTAATGGCTTGCTGATATTATATAATAAACAAATATCAGAGCGTTGATGTGTTTCTTGCAACAATGTTATGAAGAGAGAACCAGGATTTACAGACATATCTTCCATCAGGAGGTACAAGGGTAACTGCAAGGACCTAAGGACCCATGGGTTGTAAAGGGGGTAGGGCTTGCATGCAAGTGGGATAGGCTGGGTAATCAAGGCAGGGTTTAGGCATAATGGGGCATGACTGGGGATGGTCAGGGGCATGGCAGTGTGTGCATGGACATTTTTTTAATAGGGGTGCCATTAAACTTGTTGGTAGGGCCTCCTCCCATATGACCAATTAGTTAATCGGGCCCCCTTGAAAATGTAGTAGTATGCACCCCCTGTGATTCCTGTGTATGCAAAGAAGGCAGGCGTTTAATTGTTGCATCCATCTGTATTATGTGGGTCACTCTCCCTGCTGAGTTGGTAGATCTTACAGGGTTGTAGATCTTATACAGTAATGCTTCAGTAGTGCTACAGTAATTCATCCCTGATGTGACTAGACTACAACTTCCAGCTATGCTGTAACCCTATATAATATGGTTAATGTGGTTAAGCATACTGAGAGCTGCTGTTCAATCAATCTGGGCAGCAGTGTTTACATTTCTTTAAAAGCATCAAAGAAATGCAATGCAGCAATATAAGAAAAGGGCTAAATAATTTCCTGTGTTTCTTCTAGAACACTATGATAAGAATATCATTGACTATATGTTTTCATTTTTTGCTCAACACTTCTCAAAATATTTAGGTGCTTCGGTAAATACTGTTTAGGCCCTCACAATTTTATTTATATCACATCCTATCCTTCCTAGTATTACTAATTTAAATACAGATATTTTAAGAATAATGATCCTTGTTAATGTTCTTCAGCAAAGAATAATCTGAAGAAATATACATATATTTATGTCACTCTTCTGATGAAACTGTCGTGTTCTATTAAGAAATAAATAAAGAAAAATAAACCTTGAACACAAGTGGAATACTGATATCAACAGAAGCAGATGTGGTACCGATCTCATACACTGTGTAGTGAGGCTTGGTTTGGTCTAGGACAAGAAAGAGCCCCATGCAAAAGTTTAGCTGTGTAGCTGTCAACACAAACCAGGGCCCCTCATTGGACAGCACAATTTCTCAGAAGTAATTGATGGTAACAATACTTAGCAACATAGTGCATTTTGGGGTCTTCCATTTTACTGTCAGATGTGAGAGGATGAGTCAGCTGCATTAGTGAAATGAAAACTTACATGTTACCATTTCTTAAACTTTTTGCTGTCCTTATCAAAATGTTGGACTTTTATTTTTTTCCTTTAAATATTTTTGATGGAACAAGTAAGAGGTGAGTGTATAGTTAAATTCAAATTTAATTTCCTCTAGCTTGAATGATGGTGTACGTTTCTTAGCCTGGTTGGTGGTGATGAATGAGCATAATGTCATAGGGCATTCTTAATGTAGAGTGATTCTTTAAATGCAATTTAGCAAGACTCAAGTACCAATGGAGTTAAAACTAAATTAAAACTCATTTTATACATGATTTATGTATGAGAAAGAAAATAATAACTTTTAAGTACAAAGATAATATCAATGTTATACTTGCTGCAAATGAGAACCTGCACTTTCCAACTTCCTACTAGTATTTTGTAAGATTTAGCACTAGACCATGCCAAGATACATTTCAGAAGTAAGACTATACAGTAGCTTTCAACATTGTGCAATTATCTGTCCATTTTTACTGGGTCCAGCAGCTACAGTACCTAGGCTGTACTTGAAAGACCCAAAGGAAAATGCTGAGGCTGGCAAAGAAAAATACATTGCCTCAGAGTTCTGATTTATTATTTCACCTGGTAAGAACAGTGAATGCTTTCATGACTTAAATGCCTCTTGGGCAGTTAGTGTACATGTAAAGTCAGAAGGTCTTTTTACAAAAAAATATGTGAACGTTTAAAGTATATCTTCTGGATATTCCAAGACCTAAACTTAAAATATTAAGGATGTGGTTTTGACATTTACGGATACCCAGAAAAATATTCCAATAAACCTAATTCTATAATCCAACAATAATTAAACTTTAACATTAGAGGTCCTTCATGTAGCTGAGAAATCAGAGCAGGAGGACAAGGAAAGACTTGTTTTGACAATCTGTAGTTATATGGCACTAGACTATGGAAAGTGAATAGCAAACTGACTTCAAAAGAGTAAAAGTTGCAGTCACTATATTCTTAAGCCATGCTTGCAATTAGTTCAGTTGGTACAATATATTTCCACTGGTTCATCTGCCCCTTTTGTAGATTCCACTCCTCAACAATGATGTCATCATGGTCAACAAGCCTGACCTGCTCCAGGTGATGTCACCCTTGTCCTTTCAGTCATACTCCACCAATACAGACATTCTGGAGTGTCTGTTCACTTGCCTGTGTATATACAGCTTGAAGTCTATGGTTTAAAAATGTACTGCTTTGCATTTTGCTTAAAGGCTCAGCATACACATTTGAAAGTAAAACCCTTATTAATATCACCATCAAAATAAAAGAAAATTCAGCCAAAAATATTAATGATTCTAGCACAATATGGCTTTGTGAATAACAATGGTATTAAACCACTCAAAGCAAAAAATAAAATCTATAATTACAGTCATAGAGAGAACAGTTATGCAACATTTGCTGCCCTTTAACAATAGACCTAATTTGAGAGAAAGCCGTTTTGGACTCCATAGTGATGTTTTGTATGAATACTTCAATATAATGGTAATGGAAGAAAAGAGTACATCTTTACACACAGTGATATACAGTAGTTTCCTTAGAACAGAAAAATGCTGCTCAAAATGCTGTTGCTACTCTTGATTCCCAACTAAGTGCTTGTTTCATTCTTAAATGACTTAATACTGTGACCAACAGCTTATATGAGAAAACTAGAGTATACAAATATAATGGCCCATTTATGTACTGCAGGAAATCTATTATACATGGCTGTGTTGGGCTGTAGCACCAAGGAGGATAGAAATTGCTAAATCTGACAGGTTTGACCTTGTAGCTCTTCAATATAGGCTCCCCAAACTTAATCCAAATGTAGAAAAAACGCCCATTCCTTAGTATGCAGGGGTGATCCCAATTTATTCCATAATGCTGCCAGACACTGCAGTTACTGGCAGCACTATGGAATAAATTGGGATCACCCCTGTTGCAGCATACTAAGGTATTGGCGTTTTTTCTACATTTGGATTGATTGCTGCCGTATGGCTAGGCCAGTGCCATTGCCTTTCACCCCTTAAACTGAACTTTTTTGCCCCAAACTTAATTACAGAAGTAAGAAGATTCTCTATTGAAAATTACCCCTACTAATACTATTGTTTTCTTATGTGGCACTATTGTTTGTCAATATTACACAGTAATGATTGAAACCTCATCGGTCACAAACCACGGACTGTAATATGGAATGCCATGAGAAGCTCTTTCATCAGCCAAAATCATGTGTGCTTTTAAATCTAGTTTACATGATGTTTTACATTTTAAGATCTGTTTGTTGCTTGGCTTGGTTGATTGGCTTGTATTTTCATATATGAGAAAAGTGTGCAGGTCATGAAGACTGGCAAATTTACATCTGGGTAAAGATCCTTTGTGACCAATTAAATTTTTGCTTTCATTGCTCTATCTGCAGCTGCCTGAAGAAAACTAATAATTGATTGGTTACTGTGAGTTACTGCCCCAGGTGTAAAATTTCCCAGTATGTGTATAAGCCCAAGTAAATTTAAACACTCAACTCTCTACTCTCTAAGTATGGATAGAATCATTTTAGGCTTCACTTTGAAATTTGGTTGAATTGCAACATTTTCTGAAATATTTGACTGATTCTATAGTTTTTAGCATTAGAAAATATTAATCCTTAATATAATTTAATTTGACTGAGTTGGGATAATTAGAGTAAGCTGTTTAGGTTACAGATAAAGGCACCTAGTAAATTGTGTACTGAAAATGCAAAATCCAAAAGTGATGAATTCAGTGTATCCAGAGTTCTAAGCAAGAGATCTGATTTTTATTTACTGTTTAATTTGTTATTGTGTTTGATATGCCTTACACTCTATAATGTTTATGTGCTTACACTTAAAAGGAACAAATGCATACATTAAATACAAAATTGTGTTTTTGGGAATATTTTATAATTGTGAATTTCAAGCACAGTTCTTATTTTTTTATTTGCTAAAATAAAATAAAATAAAAGGCCTAAAAGTGTCTGAAGGTGGCCTAAAAGCATTATACCAAATGGGAAGGCTGCTGTCATTTTTACAACCTTCCCTTGAAAGAGGAATTTAAAGACAACAATATTTTTTTAATCAGAAAATTTGTAGAGGACCATTGGAAAGTTGCTTTTGGGTGTTACATAAGGTATCCAAACCCCAAAAAATTGCTCTTGCTTGGCAAATGTGCCCTTTTGGTGTTTGATGTTTGTTAGCTGGCTATATTTGGAAGAGTAGTCAGTCAAAGTTTTGGATCATCTAGATTATCTGGCAGTTCCTAGTCATTTGTAACACTTTAACATCTTTAAAGTTACAAGACAAGATATTCATTTTCTGCTTCCAGACAAAGTCATATCTCAATTTGATTGTTCTATGAAGACAATACAATATGCCCTAACACCTTACTGTCTATTTATAGCAAAATAATTTGAAGATTAAACCTTACTTATTAATCAGCTCTCTATTCCCTTTAGTTTTTTAAACTCTAACTACTTTTGTATCCTTATTCCAAGAAACACAAAACACGCTCTTGCGTCTTGATTAATTAAATAAGTATTCTGTAAATTAAACAAAGGGTTTGACAGATAATAATAAAACTTGGATACTTAAAATGTCATGTACATAGATGAGGAATTTGATGGATGAATCACTTCAACCTTACAATACACCCCTGTTATTATGAAGAAATTATAAATTGCAAAGTGATTCTTTTTGTCTTTACACAGCAAGAGATGTCAATATCACTGAAGAAACAATTTATTTTTAACCATAACCATGTATTTGGAGTATTGAGCACATGTGTTGCTTCCAAAAATGGAATTCAAGTCTCCCTCAGTCTTGACTAAGTCTCAAAGAAGATTGTGTTATTATCTGTAAATGTAATTGCTGTTGGAAGCTGGTATCTCTCTGGTACTTTAAATTGTGTGGTCATCTCCTCTTAAAAAATATACTGCTTTAAGATGAAAACAATGGACAGAGCATATTAACACAGTTCATTAATGAGATTAAACAGATTCCTGTATTCCACATGGTTGCCAATGCATCCTTCCTCTTCTAATTAATGGCATGCAAATGTACCTACTGATGCTGAGCGATCTTGGAGCACTTTAGATACTTTTTTTGCATTTACAAATTACCCATAGTGCCTAACAATTCACTGTAGATCTTATAATGCTTAAAGGTGTTATAACCTTGAGACTGACTTCTACATTATAGAACAATCTCTTTTAATGTAAATGTCCAGGTTTCAAGATTTTGGATGATAGGTCATTGTACAACCACCATCAATAATAACAATGACAACTCCAGTTTATTTGAAGCACTCCATTTTGGATATTCCACAGTGAGCCCTCATACATACAATGGGTTAGCAGATATTGCGCTTTTTAACAGTTCTTCTCTTTCTGCATCATTTGGAAACCTGCCAGGGAACGAGGGACTAAAACACTGATCAGCAGGAGAGCAGAGGGCTAGGCTTAGGGAACTGTCAGAAACCATTAAAAATCATGAAAAGCCTGCATCTTTTTTAAATGATGTATATTGCAAAGTTGCTTGAAATTATGTTTACTTTTCAAAAAGCTTAAGTTATGTTTTTGTGGAGTTCCCCTTTAAACATACAAGTAAATATTTAATTAAACTGTGATATCTAAAATTGTTTATCGAGATTCAGTAACATTGATATATAATGCACAGAATAAACTAATAAAACATTATGTATGACAGCTACTGAATTATTTACATGGTCAAATGTGAAGAACAGCAGAGATCACAAAGACATCTAGTGCAGTTTTGCTTAAATCGTACAGAACAAGAACTGTCTACCTGTCTTGTATCTCACACATGGAACTGCCCTGGAAATCTCTTGCAATCCTCACTTTCAAGATTACTTGATACATCGAGAAAATAAAAGTATGAACCCAATATGTCATTCTAACATATGGCTTCTCAGCAAAGCAATCTTTTGAGACACATTTCTGTTCCCTAAGAGCCATCTTCAATGGTCTCTTGATGTATGTTCTAGGTGTTTGTATACATGCAGTTTTTAAAAATCGTATCCAGTGTACTTATATTGTCGTTTCAGCTATTCACTCACTCATAGGAGGGGGAGAAAGTAAAAAAAATAAATCTTTCCTGCTCTATGGACTGCTACAGTGTTTCCAGGAATAGCATTACCTCCCTGGAGTCCAATGAACTAAAAGCTTATCAGCAGTAGTTTTACCAGTAGATTTATTCTGGGAGCAGCTTGTGACTTTATTGAGGTGGAATCTAGAGAACAGGCAGATTCTTTTTAATATCTGTTTTTTACATAGAAACACTTAGATGATGATGATAGCTCTGTCCCACTCCTGCCTGTCCCTGTCTCTTTTCCATCTCCGTTCTGCTCCTGCCTGTCCCTTACTCTTCACCCGCTCCTTTCTGTCCCTGGCTCTTTGTCCGCTCTTTCTCACTATTGCCAGTGTCTTTCTCTTAGTCCACACTGTCCCAAATCCTGTCAATCCCCCTTCAGAACCCCTTACAAATGGTTTGTGTGTCAATATGCACACCAGCCTTGCACCCAATGACTCAGATTAGTGATGGGCGAATTTGCGCCTTTTCGCTTCGCCGAAAAATTCGTGAATTTCGCGCAAAATTCGCGAAATGGCGAAAAATTCACGAAACGGCGCCGGCGTCTCGTTTTTTACGCCGGCGCCCGTTTTTGCCGCGAATTTTCGCGGGCGTTTCGCGAATTTATTCGCTGGCGGCGAAACGCGCAAATTCGCCGCGAATTCGCGCCTGGCGAATAAATTCGCCCATCACTAACTCAGATGCAAACAGCATTTAGAATTGTGTGCTTCAGAAATGATTCAACCCCCACTGTAATTGCTAGATGCGGCTTGCACCTAATTTGCAGCAGAATGCAAGCACAGTTACTTTTGTTTTGATGTATGAGGAACAAATTTTGAGCACCACCACATTTGTATTAGAATTATGCGACAAAATTGCATTATGAGTAAAAACAGTGATTTGCATCCAATAATGCACATTGCTCTCTATACTTGCCTTTGTAAATGGCCCGTATAGTCTGGGTCTATTTTTCTCTTTTCTGAACTTTTACACTCTTATTTGCTGTATCCCTAGATGCAGTTATCTCTTGCCCTTGTAATTAATGTCAGCATAAAACAACATGCAACTGTATTTGGAAGTTTATAAAAACTCATTGCATTTGCTAATCCCATAAAGTATCTCTTACAGATAATTGTGCAGTTTGCTACCATCTCTGTACAGTCTGCATGGACACTAGAGTAAAAATGAGAACTTCAAAGTTAAAGTTTGGATTTTAACTCTACTACTTATGGGACAATGATAGCAGAGATATCAGCACATTACTTAAAGGGATTCTGTCATGATTTTTATGGTTTACTTTTTATTTCTAAATTACACTGTTTACATTGCAAATAATTCACTCTACTATTAAAAATATTATTCTTGAACCAAAAAATTTATTTTTTAGCTGTAATATTGGTGTGGAGGGAGCATCTCAGTGTATTGTGTCTGATCCTGAGCTTTGAGATGAAGCCAGCACTTCCAGATGGAACTGCTTTGAGACAGCTATTGTTTCTACCCCTCCCATTGTATTATACCATGACATGGGTTGTGTTTGCAATGCTAAAAGCAGGAAAAAGCAAGGGTTTTCCTGCTTAGGTGCTATTCCCATGTCTACCACTAGGTGTTAGCAAACAAATCCTTCAGCAGAGGTGTCAAGTACAGGAGCTGCTATCTGGTTAGATGCCCATTGTTCTGTTGATAGACTGCTGGGGAGGGAAGGGTGGGTGCAAGCAACACTATTGTTGATATATATATATATTTGATTTATTTTTTCTTTAAAGGAGAAGGAAAGGTTAAAACTAAGTAAGCCTTATCAGAAAGGTCCATCTAAATATACCAGTAAACCCCCAAAGTAATGCTGCTCTGAGTCCTCTGTCAAAAGAAACACTGCATTTCTTTCCTTCTATTGTGTACACATGGGCTTCTGTATCAGACTTCCTGCCTTCAGCTTAAACCTCATTGCCCTGGGCAAGAGCATGCTCAGTTTGCTCCTCTCCCCCCACCCCTCCCTTCTCTACTGTAATCTGAGCTCAGAGCAGGGAGAGACTCAGGCAGGAAGTGATGTCACACCATGTTAATACTGCAGCTCCTATTATAAACAAACAGAGAGTTTCTAGAGCTTTTTACTCAGGTATGGTAAAATATTCTACAGAATAAATATAGCATTCTAGCTTGCACTATTGCAGCTAATCTATTGGCAATAAAATGCCTCTGTAGCTTTCCTTCTCCTTTAATTGTATGTTTTTATATACAGTATAAAACATGGATACTGTATGTGCTGAAAAAAGCTGGTGCATGTTTGCTGATTAGAAATGTTCTGTATTCACTAGTCATTTGAAGAATTGAGCAAAATACTGCAGTGCTGAAACCAAGTATATACGCTGTTGTGGCTTTGAAGCTTAGACTTGAAAAGAAAATCAGCGAAGAGTCATGGAAATTATTCATTTCCAACTCAGTGATGGTTTTTTGTCAGTTTAATATCTGTTTGGGCCCAGTATCACTATAATATGTCACTGGTGTGAAACAAAAAGGCATCTTAAGTGCGAAATCTGGAAAAATGTGTATTCATATGCAGTTGTATGGATGACTTGGTAAATAGATGTGCTCCTTGACTGACAATGTGTTTCATTAACAAAGGACGTTAGAAACAATACCAATTTATTTTAAGAGAATAATGTGAGCAAGAAGGACAGTAAAGAAATGACATAAGAACACACAGTGATAAAGCAAACACAGATAGATACAATAATAACAATTAATTCCCCAAACAATTTCTTCTCATATCAGCATATCCCAGATAATTAGATGGTCTAAGCCAGTTTTATAGGAGTTAATTTGATTAATTGGTTCAATATATGTTGCACTCTACTGGGATTAGTACGGCAAAGATGTTTCTAATATCTTTTTGAATTTAAGTAACCTCTAGAGATCAAACTATAGCCATATACATACACATCTATATTCACATCCAGTTCATATGGTTTATGTGATTATCATGTGATTAGTAAGGCCACATAATGAAGAAAACATGTCTCAATCAGTCATGTATTAAAGGGGATAATGTATCCTATTAAATGGGGATAATGTATCCCCCCCACATACCCATCTAAGGATAATAGAAGTCAGGGAGGGGATCTGTGACTATATAAAGGCACAATGCTGCAGGCTGTTATACAGGGAAGTTTATTTATGAGTATCACTCATGTATTATAAGGGATCATCTAACCACCATACTGTAAATTATAAGGATAATAGAAGTTCTTGAGGAGTCCTGTGACCATATAAAGGTACAAGGTTGCAGGCTAGGTTATAAAGGTTAAAGGACAAAAGAATTATAAATTGCTGATATAATTAGAGGCACATTTATTAAAGGTCAAATTCATGTGAGTTTTTATAAACTCTATTAAATTCAAATTGGGCGGTTATTTATTAAAAAAATCAAATATCTAGAACTTGCACTAATTTTACCGATTCAAAAACTCGAATTGAATTTGAATCAAATTTGACTAAACTTGATTTGAGTCAGGAAGGCTAGTAATATACCCAAATTGGTCCCTAGACCTCACCCACTGAATTATTCATGATCTCGTCATGTTTTAGGTGGTGAATAGTCGAATTTGAATTTTAAAGAACCAGAGTGGGACCTCAAAACTCAAATTCAAATTTGAATCAAGTTTGGATAATCCGCAATGCGGACCATAAAATAAAATTATAAAATTCTAATTCTAATTTTCAATTCGACCCTTAATAAATCTGCCCCTTAATATCCTATGCTAAAAATTAAATAAGGCATAATGTAATCCCTTCTGTATTTTATAAGACTATTTATAAAGACTTTTATAAAGGCAATTCAACTCTGAGGTGACACATCTAACAGCCATTTAAACTAAGTAGGGTGTCAATTATCCTTTATAATCTACAGTGCTTTTACAATGCAATTAATGTTATCACTGCTTTTTGAACTAACATGGGGAAGATCCTGGCAGTAAATAAAACTGAATGGAATAATACAGTGTTAGACTATTATGCTGCTAGAAGGTCAGATATAGCAGGGATGTTACAGTCCAAGTAAAAATTCTGAATTGTGCCAGAAGACAGACTGGGTCAGCACCAGTTAATGAGTTAACTTAAAGGGCACCTGTCTCCTGAAAATGTTTCCCTGACTAGAGATGAGTGACAAAAGACCCCGCTATTTGGTTGTTGAAAATTATATATATATTTTTTTAAAAATAGCCCCACCAGTACTAGACCACCCCCAGACGGCCATGTTGTATAGCACACAGACAAGAGTCTGAAAAAGGCGCTTGCGAGGGGACATGAGTACACTTTACAAGTTAGAGGACATTATAGACAAATAGCAGGGGTCCTTTTTACTCATTTACTATTGTTTTTCCCAACCAAAGTGCAGACTCTGTTAGCCCCCACCACTGGTGGGGAAACAATTTCAGGTGACAGGGGCCCTTTAAGCGAGAAAGTGATGCTAACAAAGACCAGGAATGAAGCTGAAAGCTTAACAGACACCCATAGAGGAACTTACGATTATTAAAACAGATGCATGTGGACAGGTGACACCTGGCAGGCAATGTTAGAAAAATCTTACAGCTGTGGTGAAGAATTTAGTGTTACCAGTAGTGATGGGCGAATTTATTCGCCAGGCGCGAATTTGCGGCGAATTTGCGCGATTCGCCGCCAGCAAATAAATTTGTGAAACGCCCACAAAAATTCGCGGCATCAAAAATGGGCGCCGGCGTCAAAAACGAGACGCCGGCACCGTTTCGCGAATTCGCCCATCACTAGTTACCAGTAATGTGGAGGAGGCAGGGGTGGAAAGAGAGCGCAGGCAGAGCAAGAGAAGGATGGCTGTGCAACAAAAACTATAGATGAGAGCTCATGAAGGGCATCAGGCAAATCAGAATATTACAAAATTACCATGCAGGGTACCATTGAATATTTCTGAATAATTGCACGCCACTGGGTTGTCTGTCACTTTTAGTTATAAACAGCACATTCTGACATCTGAGTATAAGGATGTGGTACTGTATACAGTATGGGTCACAAAAGCCCACCTCAGGGATTTTACTGTATTTTATTGGAATGTTACTGTATTTCACAGTAAAAGCAACATTATCCCCCTATTTGCATTGTCACGAAAGGGTTCCTCTCAATAGTTTTTAATGTTTGTAAAGAGATTGAGGTAATTTAAATATTTAAACAAAATTCTATGTTTGTTTGAATGTGGAAAGTAATACTGGCCAATATAAATGTATCAGGATGATATATTTAGTCACCCACTCCGAAATATAACAATGAAATCCATCTATAATTTCTTATAAAAGAAATGATTTGTCTAAGGTCACTATCATATTATGTCAGCCTTCAATTAATTTACAATTTTATTATAAGCTTGCAATGCCCAACATTCTTTGTAATGATTTCAGAGATAAAACAAATTGCATGCAATATCTCCATGAAGGACAAAACACTATCATGCAACTACGGAGTATTCAAGCTAATCTTCCTTCACCAAGGCCAGTTTACAGGTGAATTATAGAATTTTATAAATGTTAAAGTATTTATATATGATCATATTTATATATGAATAAATAAAAAATCATACACGACCATAGTTTCACAACAATAACACAAAATGTCAAGCATGTGTGTTAAAATATTTGATAGAGCATAAGGCTGACATATACATACATACATATATTCAATCTGTTACCCACAATGCTTAGTGGATAAGGTTTTTTTTTCCATAATTTGCATCACCATACCTTAAGACTGCTGAAAAATTTTTTTTAAATTAAGGGGCAGATTTATCAAGGGTAGAATTTAGAGGGGTTAAAACCCTCGAAATTCGACCATCGATTCCGCGCTAAAATAGCATTCGATCGACCGAATAAAAATCTAACGATTCGAACGATTTTTAGCGATCGATCAAAGGATTTTTATTTGATGACAAAAACTTTAAAAAATGCACTGGAAGGTCCCCATAGGCTAATATAGCAATTCGGTAGCTTTAATTTGGCGAAGTATTGAAATCGAAGGATTTTTAAAGAGACAGTACTTCGACTATCAAATGGTCGATTATTCGAACGATTTTTACTTTGAATCGAAGTCTAAGTAAATTTGAAGTCGTAGTATCCTATTCGATGGTCGAAGTATCCAATAAATTACTTTGAAATTCAAACTTTTTGGACTTCGAAAATTCACTCGAGCTTAGTAAATCTGCCCCTAAGTGGGTTATTTACAAAAGTCAAATTCATCTCATATTTTTATTAAACCAAGCTCGATCAAACTCCTGTCCACGATTTTATCTTATTTATCAATAAAATAACTCAAAATAGCCGGGTCAGGAAAAAACTTGATAAAATCGAGAGAAAAACCGCATTGGATTTGATGCATTGGATTCGATGCATTGGATTTGATGCCGAATCGCTATTTTTGGGATATCGCCTGAAAACCCCAGAATCTTTTGGATTATCTGTTGAAACACAGCACAGATCATGATATCTTCAAATTGTAAAAGGGACATCTGTCTTCTACATGTCCTCAGAAGGTTTGAGACGGGGGATTTTTGCTGCTTCTGAATCTTAAAAAATTCAAGTTTTGTTCCCTCTTAAAATCCAAGTTTTTGCCCAAAAAACTTCGACCAGGAATTTTTTTTAGTAAAGGTTTAGTAAATAACCCCCTCAATAAACCCAATAGGGTTGATTTCCCTCCAAATGGATTTAGACAATCTAGCACAAGGTACTGTTTTACTTTTAAAGAAAAAAGGATATCATTTATAAAATTGTAATCAATTGCTTAAAACGGGCTGCATAGGAGATGACATTTCTGTGAGTTGGAACTTTCTAAATATTGAGTTTCTGAATTAGAAATGCCATACCTGTAGTTACATTTTTCACTTTCAACATTAGCAATCAACAATTACTCTAAACTTTATAAATGTAGTAATTTGTATAATGCAATTCAAGGGCTTATAAGATGTCATTGTGAAATTAAAAGATTGACTTCCACTTAGAGAGACATGTAATTCTAATATAACTTTTAGCCAATGGGTTTATGGAAAGCTTGCACTTTCTTGCAATAGCTACATAGTAACTCTCCAATTTGCCTCAGAGTGGGAAAAAAATGTCAATCGGACTAGTCCCTGGATCAACTTGGACTATGAGCTATTTTCCATAACCCTGTATTCCCTCTTTTGCTAAAAAGCCATCCAACCCCTTCTAGGTGGCCTTGTGTCAGCTGGAAAGACCTACTGGTAAATAAAGCATTAGAGAGATTATTATATGATCCCCTTATATATTTATACATAGTATATATACTTAGCTATAAAGAAAGACTGGCCAAATTGGGGATGTTCACACTGGAGAAGAGGCGTTTAAGGGGTGATATGATATAACCCCTTAAACACCTCTTCTCCAGCGTGAACATCCCCAATTTGGCCAGTCTTTCTTCATAGCTAAAATTTTCCATACCTTCTACCAGCTTAGTTTCCCTTCTCTACACCCTCTCTAATACAATAATGTCCTGTTTGAGTGATGGAGACCAAAACTGTACGGCATATTCTAGATGGGGCCTTACCAGTGCTCTGTAAAGTGGAAGCATGACCGCTTCCTGCTGTGAATCAATGCACCTTTTAATACAGCTTAAGACTTTATTTGCCCTTGATGCTGCTGACTGGCATTGCTTGCTAGAGCCAAGTTTATCATCTACAAGGACTCCAAGGTCCTTTTCTATAATGGATTTGCCTAGTGCAGTTCCATTAAGGGTAAAAGTGGCTTGGATATTTTTACATCCAAGGTGCATGACTTTACATTTATCAACATTGAATCTCATTTGCCACTTAGCTGCCCAGATTGCCAGTTTGTCAAGATCCTGTTGCAATTTATTGGGCTGGATAGTTTTGTGTCATCTGCAAACACTGATACATTACTTACAATACCCTCCCCATAGTCATTAATAAACAAGTTAAATAAAAGTGGACCCAATACTGAGCCCTGAGGGACCACACTAAGAACCTTACTCCAAGTAGAGAATGTATCATTAACAACCACCCTCTGTACCCTATCCTGTAGCCAGTTTCCTATCCATGTGCAAACAACTTCATTAAGCCCAACAGAGCCCCCCTACTGTCAAGCATCTTACTTACCTCATCATAAAAACCAAATTTGACATGACCTATCCTTCATAAAGCCATGCTGATTGCTGCTCATAATGCCATTCACTAGGACAGAATTTTGAATGTGGTCCCTTAACAAGCCTTCAAATAATTTGCCCACCACAGATGTCAAATTTACTGGCCTATAATTGCCAGGCTGAGATTGTAATCCCTTTTTAAATATTGGAATGACATCAGCTTTTCTCCAATCCATAGGTACCATACCAGATGAAAGTGAATCAGAGAAAATCATAAATAGGGGCTGGTCTAAAACTGAACTAAGCTCTCTTAGAACCCAGGCATGTATGTCATCAGGCCCTGGAGCATTGTTTACATTTATTTTATTAAAGCTTTATGGATCATAGCCTGAGTCAGCCACTAACTAGATTGAGCTGAGCCATCGGTGCAGCTATGAAGTAAGCCTGTGAACTCACACTCCTCTATTGTATACACTGAAGAAAAGAACTGATTTACTGTAGCACATTTGCCTTTTCTGTATCTGTTACAACCACACTGGTACCATTATTTGATGGAACAACACTCCCAACCTGCATCTTTTTACTATTAATATATTTTAAAAAAAACTTTTTGGGGTTAGTCTTAGCCTCCGCCGCAATGCACTCTTTATTTCCTTTCTTTGCCTTCCGCATTGCTGATTTACAACATTTATTATAGTGTTTATATTCATTAAATGCAGCTTCTGTCCCAACAGACTTGCTGTTTTTAAATGCTGTTCTCTTCTTTCCTATTAACTTCATTACTTTTATATTAAACCATATAGGGTGATTCTTAGAGCTTCTACATTTACTTCTTAAGGGAATAAATTGAGAACAGTAATGATTTAATATCAGCAAAATCAGCCCAGTTCTCCAAAAACCCAAACCCCCCTCCATACACCAATCTGTCACGCATTAATCTCCCTAAGCTCCTGCTGTCTTCTTAGCGTTGCTCATGGCACATAAATATCTCAATTACATTGGAAGTCCTCGTCCTCAACTTTACACCTAGTTTTTTAATATTGTTCTTGAGGACTTTACCACCCCTCTAACTTTGTCATTTGTACCTATGTGTACCAAGACTGCTGGGTCTTCCCCAGCCCCTCCCAATAATATTTCCACTCGTTCCACTACATGCCAAACCCTAGCACCAGCCAAGCAGCAGACTGTTCTGCATGAAGTGTCTTATGGCTGATTACCCTATCCATCTTTCTAATAATTGAATCCCCTATAACTATAACCTGCATTTCCTTCCTTGCACTCCCCCCACCACACATAATAGAGCCACTGCCTCCCAGGGTGCTCTGAGAGTCAGCCTGTTCCATACATGCCAGTTCAGAGCTTTCCTCCCAAGCATCTTCCGCCAAAATGGTGAATTAGCTGTTTTTGCCATGTGAACCACAAGATACAAAACACTGAAGATGATATACACACACAATCTATTCAGATAAAGAAATCTGCTTTGTGTATTTTATAAATTGTATTATTTACATTTAGGGAGAGTATAACTGTACTTTGACACACACATATTCATACATATACAGGTATAGTACTATTTATCCAGAATGCTTGGGACCTGGGATTTTCCAGATAAGGGGTCTTTCCATAATTTCTGCAACAGTCTACTAAAAAACATTTAAACATTAATTAAACCCAATAGACTTGCTTTGCCTCCAAAAGTATTGATACTAACTTAGTTGGGATCATAAACAATATACTGTTTTATTATTACAGAGAAAAAGCAAATGATTTTTGTGGGTGATGACCGAGTTACAGCTTATTAGAGAACGAATCCCATACCTGTACACATAGGGGGTTATTTATAATCCAAATTTTTCTGATAATTTAATTTAAAAAAGTCCCACCACACTAGAATCCACAATTTGACTTAATTATTATTAAAAAAAACCTATCTTTAATCGGATTGGGGAACAACTCACTAAAATCTAGCAAATCGTACAATTTTTTTAGTTTTTTTTCCCCAAATAACTATTTTTTTTTTCAAGATTCAACTGCATTTATAAATTGCATAAGTGTTGAATATCATAATTACACAACATGTAATAATGAAGAATACAAATGCATCTAGACAAAATAAATGGTCTACATGTAAAGAAACAATCATTAAAGGTGTAAAATATTCACTGAATGCTGATTTTTACAACTGGTAGCATTAGCAGAGATTAGAGACAAAATCAACAGAAAGAAATTATGTTTTAAATTTTTGAGCTCATTTATAATCACTAGATGCACCCAACAAAAAGTCATACACAAATATGCTTGGGCCTACTTGTGCACAGTATAGTACAGTGTACCATTTTGTTAGTTGTGCTTCATTTGGTGCATGAGGTGATTGGTGAAACCGAAAACTTCCATGTGAGTGTTTTTGTCTAGCACAATCACTTTGGATTTCAGTGATGGCATTTTGTGTTGTAGGCAAAAACATGACTACTTTAGTAAAAAAGATTTTCATTTAACTTTTTCATTTTATGTCAGATTGAAAGTTGAAAGAAGAAGAAGTATAAGCAAAAAGAGAAGAAAGATGATTATTCCCATTACACATTCTCATATAACACACGTCTTTATGCAATAAAACAATGACTCTTATTCTCGGTTTACTGTACCAGTTTGTGCATCTTCCAACTAGCTGTCCCAAACTTTACCAAATTTTTCCAGGCGTCCCCATGTTAGATATGTTAATTTCTGCCTTGGAAGAGTGTTGTCTACTAGTTTGATCCAGAAGCTCAGAGTCGGTGGCATTTTACACTTGATCTCTGCACAGAGAACTCTCTGCCACTTGAGAAATGGCAGTAAATCTCAGCAACTGAACAGAAGCGATCCATCTGCGGATGTCACTCCACTTGTTCCTGCATCACTCCTACCACCCCTGGGCAATGAACATGTGCAATGTTTCCAGCCCAGCAGCTACACATCCCCCTGTTCAATGACTGTTTTTCCAAAGTCACTAGAAGGGGCAAAGCACACATGCTGGAGTTGAGTTTTGGGCTTGAGCAAGTGACACAATAAATTAACAAGATGGTGGTCATGAGGATGTTGGAACTCCTGGAACTTGGTGTATAGAGACTTTTTAACTTTTAGCAGTTGATTTTACTATGCACTATCATTAGAGAAAAGGTCATGTATGTGGGTTTTCATTCTCATTTCATTAGGAGAGCTATGCTGGAGAATCTTGAACATTCCCTGTTCATGGACCATGACAAGTAGCCCTTTGCCATAAGTGTAATTAACTTATTGTACAACTTATTGTACATAAAAATAACAAAAACCTTGCACTAGAAACAAATTGAAAAAAGTAGAAACCATGTATGCAGCAAATAAATCCAAATACTGTTCATTAAAAAATGGTATAGTTACTATCTAGAGGCAAAGATAAAATATAAAATGATCAGATTATTATTTTAGCAATATAAGGCAAAGTAAATTAATTTTGCCTCAGGCTAGGAACAGGCAGTACAATTTAAGGGGTTTAGGGAAGGCGAGACTCAAAAGCAAAATATGAAGAACTTCCAGAAGTTTGTACAATTTTTAATATTTAAGTGACTAGATTGGGAAAGTTAAAGACCATTACAGAACATTTCCTGTTTTTCAAAATCTTGCTCAGTTTCTATAAATACTAACTACAGAAATTACCGGTGTAATACTTTTAAATAAATCCCTGCTGTTATGCAAAAAAAGAGCTTCGGTACTGTCAGCTCCTTGACTTTAACGCATTTACTAATTTCATTTTTGGTTCATACAACCCTATCTAATAGTTGGGGCTGCTTAAAGTGACAAGTATCATGCCCACCCCATAATTCCCAGATGATAAGAACTGTGCTGCCAGTCATGGTGTTGGGATTTGAACACCAAAAAAGTGTGCTGAAGTTAAGAGCCAACTGTTTGAGACATTTAACGGATTATAGTTACAGGGCTGGACCTTTCATCATACTATGGTGTACTGTATACGTTTAACACCATATTATTTTACAAAATTAAATTGAATATTAATCATGAGTGTAATTAATTATTTGAATATTCATCTTTCCCAGAATACTGGAAAAGTCTACATGCAACACAAGATGTGATGGAATAACTAGGAATAAAAGTAGGAGGCCACTTTGGTGTCTCACAGGTATACATAGTATAGCCTGTAGTACTACAGATGCAGCCACTTTGGTTTGTCTGTTTGACACAGAATAACTAAACACAGATATCCCATTTATCTCATTTAACACAGAAAACTGTGTCACAACAACCCATCTAATTAAAGCATTCACCATTGTGAACAATGGAGCTTTGGTATGCTAATGGAAAGGTTAAATGCATTAAATGAGTTAAGATGACTTAAGATAACACAGTTTCTTCAATTACCCCTGAGTCATGACGCATTTAACTCACAAATCCAAGTGGCTTCATCTGTATATACCTAACCTTCTGGTTTTGTACCAATTTATACATAACTTCTATGAACAATCTGCCCTCTAGTTACCAATGTCTCAATATGCAGACAAGTAACACAGCTTAGAGTACCTTTAATAAGTCAACCTCAAAACCTATCAAGAAAGTGTGGTCATAATAAAATGGTTGTGGATAATTTGTGCTCATTTATCCTGCTCTGTCTCACTGCTTAGTCTCTTGGACCCCCTTTACCACTGGACAGGGGAATGGGAAAGGCTTAGCCATTATTTTCTTGGATATGCATGTAACTTCACATGCAGACAACTATTTGTTACCCACCCATAAGTGCCACCAAAGGTGAGAAGCAGTAGCACCCCTCAAAAAAGGGATTTATTTTTCCCTTATTATTTTTTCATCAAATATTATTACACCGTTTAAGAGGCAATTATAAATATTACATTATTATTACATACTAACAAATCTTTAGAAGTTCAAACTTCTAGCAGTGGCATTGAACAAAATATTGAAAACTCTTTTTAGAGTCAGCAACTTTGATGTACAAAGTGCCTAATTTTATCAGGTGAAAAAAAAATTCTAACTCACTTTACTGTCTTTCATACAGAGCAAAAGCAACTGCGAGAGCACAAAATGATATGCTTTTCAAAAACCAATTTAATAGCAAAACTTACTGTTCTAGAAAGAAAAGAGATGATAAAAAACAAAATATTCATACAGTATTATACACAACAAATGCAGAGATAAGAGTCCATTTTCAAAATGACAGTGAGTTTTAATATTAAAAAGGGAGACAGAAAAGGAAATAGATGATAAGAAAGCAAACAAATCTAGCCAGGGTGGATAATGAACACCTCCATACATGGAGGGTTATAAGGCCTTTGAACTGAAATTTTGGCCTTGACTTTGTTATATTCAGTGTCTATAATAAATTCTTGAGGTTACAGAAAATTCTTGATACCCAAGCATTTGTTTGGGTATTATTAACTATGTATTGGGAGGAGGTTCTAACTATTACATTTTCATGAAGGACTTAGATGGAATCCTTACAATAATACAGAGATGAAAGGTTATAAAAAAGATATAGTACAATGTAAATAAAATGTTGACGGTTCATTGTTTATCCTTTCTCATTTATTGAAAGCAAATCATTGTTTGATTGTTTATTGAGTGTATAATCTATTACACTTTCCTTTGTTTGTAATAGACCACTAATGAATGTACATTGCTTTTGCATTTTTTCCTGTTAACCTGAGGTTAAAATAATATGACCCAAGGACTACTTACAGTATTACTTATTGCTGTGAATGGGTTGCAACTAATATACATTAATATCAAGATCAATATTGATAAGCTATTGTAATCCCTTCAAGATTACAACTGCAAATTGGTATTGTTACACTCCAGCCATCTCTTTCAGACAAGCCCTCATCGAAAGTGTCTGAAGGAAAAATTATATGGTTGAATTGCATTATGGTTGAAACTTAGATGCTGCTACAGGAAAAATAATGGGTTTCAGTAGTTCTTAACCATAAATATATTCAACAGTAAAGGCACTCCCTTTGTAAAATTAACTATTAATGTAATAATTTAAGCAATACTTGTACATAAAGTATAGCCCTTGCATGTTGAATATTTAGTGGTGCTCCAATGGAATGCACACTACCCTGTGCCCTACCACACTGAAGTCACTAATCTGAAGGGTGTTGCCTGAGAATACTAACATCATTACTTCTCCTCACTCATTAGCCATGAATACCTTATTCCCCTGGCGTATACTATAGCATAATGCTACTCTGTCACTTGATAAGCTCTTTTACATGGTACTTATTACCCCAGCTTCCCTAAAGAATGGGGTCTGACCTCTTCTACTCTACTCTACATTTTTGTCTTTGTGATGTTTTTTTGTACTGAATTTTTTTGCAGCAATTTTGCAGTAGTTTTGTGAAAACATTTGCAGGTTTCCATGGCTGGCGAAAAAAATTTGCTCTTCACGATTCCCTAACCTTTTATATATTAGAGAACCAAGAATTGTTTTTTATTATTTATTGTTTTATTATTTTTTAATAATGTTTACAGAAAAATAGAAAAGGAAATTTGCAATAAAGTTCAACATGTAATCAGTGGCTTATGTTTCATTGGTATATGACTCTGTATATCTTTTCCATTCCATCTTGTATCTGCTCTGTTATCATATAGCTGCAAGGAGTGATGGGTAGGGAGGATAACTGAGGGGAAGCAGGGGGGATAGGTAGAGGAGAAGTAGGAGGAGATAGATAGAGAAGAAAGGGGTACCCAAATGTCCATGCTTCTTAGTGTCTCTGTCGGGAAGCAAAGCATCTTTCGTGTTTCTATATAGTATCTTACTGTACAGTATGTAATGGTGTTAATCCTTTATTGGTGGCTCTCCCAAGTACTGAGCCCACGGATACCACTCCAGCTCCCCCTCGTAGCTCCTGTCCAGGAGTTTATCTCTAATGGATTCCATTGCTCTGATCCAGTCCACCTTAGTCTCCAATGTTTGCCAACCTGGTATTTGTGGCCATTTCCAATTTGCTGCTAATAGTGATCTTGCTGCTGTTAGGATATATGTAGCTAGTTTTTGAGATTGTTTGGAGCAAATGGCCCTGATTTTCATGCCTTAGAGTGTGGGGGCGCTTGAATGGTAAAGTGAAGCACCTTGAAGAGCAGAGTCGCTACAATCCTCCAGAATTCCTGAGCTACTACGCAAGTCCACCAAGTATGTATCAGGGAGCCGGGATGCTCCCACCAGGGAGGTTGTCAGGATCAAGGAGGAAGCCCACAAGGGAGTCAAGGTCGCGGTGTCCAACAAGGGGTAAATCAGGAGAATAACCAAAGTCCAGGCAAGAGGTCAGCAACAAACAGGAACAAGATAAGTCTTCAGAAAAGCAGACAGGAAACCCAGGAAACTCACAGGAATGAATCCTATACTTGGGGGCCATTCTGGCATCTTGGTATGGCTTTTATATTTGAATTTGGCGCCATTCTGACGTCATCTGCGTCCTTGCGCCAATGTCGACGCGCTGACGTCATCGCGCCGGCGCCACTACCCACATGGTGGCCATGGGCGCCGCCATTTTGGGAGCAACGCCGGCAGGGGAGGACGCGCCGCCCGGAGCTCCTGGACCTGCTCCGGGCGGCGATCGTGACAGTACCCCCCCCCTCACGGGGGGCCTCCGGACCACCAGGACTTGGCTTCTGGGGAAATTTGGAGTGGAACTCCCTCACAAGACGAGGTGCATGGACATCAGAGCGTCCTTCCCAGGAGCATTCTTCAGGGCCAAAGCCTTTCCACTTGATGAGGTACAGAAGAGAGCCCCTGGAGATTCTGGAGTCAAGGATCTTCTCCACCTCATATTCTTGTTGACCATCCACAGAGATAGTAGGAGGAGGAGGCTGGACAATAGAAAAGTGGTTGGAAGTGGCGGGTTTCACCAAGGAGACATGAAACACGTTGGGAATTCGCATCTCAGGAGGAAGCTGAAGTCTGACAGCCACAGGATTGATCACCTCCGTGATGGAGAATGGACCTACGAACTTCGGACCCAACTTAGGAGATGGTACCTTCAAGCGAATGTTCCTGGAAGACAACCAGACTTTATCACGACCTTGTAGGGAGGAGAGGTTCTACGTCTACGATCTGCAAAAGTCTTATGAACCAGAGCGGTCTTCTCCAAGTTTGACTTGGTTGCAGCCCAAATAGCAGACATCTGGGCTGCATGGTCATCAGCGGCCGGGACATCAGACAGCACAAAGTCTTGTGGGAAGGCTTGAGGATGTTGACCATACACTGACATAAATGGGGACCTTCCAGTGGAAGTGTGGCAGGCATTGTTATGAGCAAATTCCGCCCACGGGAGGAGATCAGACCATTCATGTTGACAAAGGGAAACGTGGTTCCTCAAGAACTGTTCCAAGGCTTGGTTCACTCGCTCAGCCACTCCATTTGTCTGGGGATGATAAGCTGAGGAGAACTGAAGATTAATACCCAGACCTTTGCACAGGGAACGCCAGAACTTTGCCGTGAATTGGGACCCTCTGTCAGAAATGATCTCGGCCGGGAAACCATGCAGGCGAAAAATGAACTGGATGAACAACTGTGACAACTCCACTGCAGATGGAAGCTTCCGTAGAGGGATGAAGTGGGCCATCTTGCTGAAGCGGTCAATGACAACCCAGATCACAGTGTTCCCACTGGAGGGAGGAAGTTCAACAATGAAGTCCATTGCCAAATGCGTCCAAGGACGAGAGGGAACAGGCAACAGCTGTAGTAACCCACTGGGGCGAGAATGGCTGGACTTGGAAGTGGCACAAACGGTACAGGCAGAAACAAAGTCTTTGACATCTTTACGGATTGTCGGCCACCAGACTAGACGCCGTAAAAGTTCAAGAGTTTTAACAGGACCAGGATGTCCCGCTTGTTTGGAACTATGAGTCTGTTGCAGGATAGGCAGACGAAGCTCAGGAGGTACAAAAGCCATTCCGATGGGGGTATCAGGAGGGGCAGAAGATTGACCAGCCAGGATTTGATCAGCAAACTGTGGGTACAATGAAGCGATGATCTTGACAGGAGGAATAATTGGCTCTTGTCTTTCAGGAGAACGATCCACTGGAGAGAAACTTCGCGACAGAGCATCGGCCTTCCGATTCCTGGAGCCAGGGCGATAAGTCAAGATAAAGTTAAATCAGGAAAAGAAGAGAGCCCACCTTGCCTGCCTGGGGTTCAGCCTCTTGAGAGATTGAATGAATTCGAGATTCTTATGATCGGTGAAGATCAAGGAACCTTCAAGGAGGTGACGCCACTCTTCTAAGGTGAGCTTGACAGCCAGGAGTTCTCGATTTCCTACATCATAGTTATGTTCAGCAGGAGAGAACTTTTTAGAGAAATATGCACATGGGTGCAGCTTTCCATCAGAGGGATGCCTTTGGGAAAAGATAGCTCCAGCTCCAACTTCAGAAGCATCCACCTCAATGAAGAAAGGTAACCCCGGATCAGGATGGCGGAGAACCGAAGCGGAAGTGAAGGCATCCTTCAGGGATTGAAAGGCTTCAATAGCAGATGGGGGCCAAGAGCTGGGTTTACCCCCTTTTCGATTGAGGGCCAGGATAGGAGCTATACAAGAAGAGAACCCCTTAATGAATTGCCGGTAGTTATTGGCAAAACCAATGAATCTCTGGATCGCCTTGGTGCTCAGCGGAAGGGGCCACTCTTGGATTGCGGACACTTTAACGGGATCCATCTTGAAACCCTCTGGGGAGATGATATAGCCCAGAAAAGGAATCTTGGACACTTCAAATACACATTTCTCCAGCTTGGCAAAGAGAGAGTTCTTCCTCAAACGAGAGAGTACTTCCTTCACCTGGGAGCGATGGCTTGCAAGGTCCTTGGAGAAAATCAGGATGTCGTCTAGGTATACGACAACAAACTTTCCCAAGAGATCCTGGAAAATGTCGTTCACGAATTCCTGAAAGACAGCGGGGGCATTGCAGAGACCAAAGGGCATTACGAGGTACTCATAGTGCCCATCACGAGTGTTGAATGCTGTCTTCCATTCGTCACCTTCCCGGATGCGGATAAGGTTGTACGCCCCATGGAGATCCAACTTAGAGAAGATTTTAGCCCCCTTCAGTTGGTCGAAAAGTTCTGCGATCAGCGGCAAGGGATACCGGTTCTTAACGGTGATTTTATTTAGACCCCGGTAGTCAATACAAGGACGTAGGCCTCCATCCTTCTTCTCCACGAAGAAGAATCCAGCCCCTGCAGGAGAAGTGGAAGGGCGAATAAACCCTCGCTGTAGATTTTCTTGAATATATTCTTTCATAGCAGAGGTCTCTGCAGGAGAGAGAGGATAAGTGCGACCTCTAGGAGGCATGGTTCCAGGCAGGAGATCAACTGGACAATCGTAGAGACGATGAGGAGGGAGAAATTCTGCAGACATTTTACAGAAGACATCAGCGAACTCCTTGTAGAAGGAGGGAAGCGTCTTCAAATCTGACGAAGAAATATTCACCCTCTGGATGGGTTCAGCAGGAAGGCAGTGCTGTTGACAGTATGGACTCCAACGGGAAACCTGCCCCGAGGACCAATCAATAATAGGGTTGTGCAGGCGTAACCAAGGAAGCCCCAAGACGACTGGAACAGAAGGACAGGAAATAATCAGGAACGATAACTTTTCTTTGTGTAAAGTCCCAACCTGTACAAGCAATTCCCCAGTCGTCATAGAGATAAACTCGGATTCAAGGGGTCGATCATCAATGGCGGTTACACGAAGTGGAGGAGTCAATGGAAACAGGGGAACATTCATATGCTTGGCAAAGAGAGCATCCATGAAATTACCGGCAGCTCCAGAGTCAATAAAAGCAGAGCCAACAATGGTCTTAGAGGACAGACGGATCTGTAAAGGCAGAAGAAATCTATGAGAGTTCTCTTGTGACTTGGGAGTAACACCCTACATGAGTCTTTGCAAGGTTACCTTGAAGAGGGGAACTCTGAGGCTTCACAGGACAGGAGTTGGCAAAGTGAGATTGACCCCCACAGTAGAGACAAAGTCCAGCCGTACGTCTCCGGAGTTTCTCCTGTTCAGAGAGACGAGCTCTTCCGACTTGCATAGGTTCCTCCGGAGGAATAACAGAAGGCTGCTGGGAGGTAGGAGGTAATAGAGGTCTTTGAAAGCGGGGTGCCAACAAGGGTTGAATTTTTTTACTGCGCTCCTTCTCTACTAGATGCTCTCTGAGACGAGTGTCCACCTTAATGGATATCTTCCAGCAGATCAGGGAACTCCCTGGAGACAAGATCATCTTTAATACGAATAGACAGACCTTGACAGAATACGGCCTTATAGGCATCGTCGTTCCAGGAAGTCTCAGCCATCAAAGTTCTAAAGTCAATAGCATAGTCACTGACACTGCGGTTTCCCTGTCGGAGTTGCAGAAGACGAGCAGGGGCATAAGTGACCCGACCCGGGGCATCAAACACAGTACGAAATGCTTGAAGAAAAGCCTTGACATCAAAAGTCAGCGGAGAATTCTTCTCCCAAAGAGATGTTGCCCACGCAAGCGGTTTGCCCACCAAACGAGACATCACATACCCCACCTTGGAACGTTCATTGGGGAAGTGCGAGGGTTGGAACTCGTACTGGATCTGGCACTGAGTAGCGAAACCTCTGCAGGCTTCTGGGTCCCCACTGAAGCGAGGAGGAGGCGGAATGCGAGGCTCACTCGACGAGGAACCTGCGGTAGACGAGACGGCTGCCATGGGAGTATTTACCGCAGCTTGGGAAGCAGGGGGCGCTGGAGGCATACGAGAGAGAAGGGTATCGAGTGCCTGCCCTATGCGGTACTGCTGGGCTTCATAATCCTCCATGCGGGATGCCAGTCCGTGGAGCGCTCGTCCGACATCAGGCATAGCTTCCTCAGTAGGATCCATGGCCCAAGTATAATGTCAGGGAGCCGGGATGCTCCCACCAGCGAGGTTGTCAGGATCAAGGAGGAAGCCCACAAGTGAGTCAAGGTCGCGGTGTCCAAGAAGGGGTAAATCAGGAGAATAACCAAAGTGCAGGCAAGGGTTCAAGGGCAGGCAGAATATCAGCAAAGTCCAAAAGTCCAGGCAAGAGGTCAGCAACAAACAGGAACAAGATAAGTCTTCAGAAAAGCAGACAGGAAACCCAGGAAACTCACAGGAATGAATCCTATACTTGGGCGCCATTCTGGCGTCTTGGTATGGCTTTTATATTTGAATTTGGTGCCATTCTGACGTCATCGCGCCGGCGCTGCTACCCACGTGGCGGCCATGGGCGCCGCCATTTTGGGAGCGACGCCGGCAGGGGAGGATGCGCCACCCGGAGCTCCTGGACCTGCTCCGGGCGGCGATCGTGACAGTATGTAGGAATGACCCTTGTTCACCACATCTTCTAACAGATGGAGTGGTCTGGATTACTGCTATGTCTGCTGATACATGTAGGGGTATAGTACCATCTACATGTGATTTAATATGCTCTTTTGCTGGAAACTGCACACATGGATGTTTCTTTGGCTGTTTCCCACATGTATGACCAAGATGGATATTGTAGGTATCAATAAAATTGTGAGCATGGGATGTCGTGTTCCTCTTTACATTTTTGAAAGGATAGTATAGTCTGATCTGAGTGAAAGTCTTCAATGTTGAGCATATTTGCATCTACCCAGGGTTTAAAATCTGTCGAATTACAGCCAGGTGGAAAACTATTGTTGTAGAAAATAGTTCTGTAACTGGTATTGCGTGTACTTAGTTTCATCTTGATATCTTTTGAGTCTCTCAATTCTAGAGCTTATTGCGATGTGGGCAACAGGTTCCTGGGGGTGGCTCTAAATGCCTAGGGTATCCAAAATAGGTGACATAGTTGTAAGGGGGCTGTATAATGATTTCCAATGTCTTTCCATGGCTCTTCTGCTGGGGCATGTGGATCATAGCCTCTAATCTGCTGGCCAAGTAATATCTGTATATATGTGGGACTCGCAGCCCTCCCAGTGATTTAGTCTTAGTCATAATTGTTGCTTTAATTCTTGGTCTCTTTCCCCCCCAGGTGAAGTCTGATATGGCCTTTTGTAGTAAGGTGGCTGTTTTTTCTGCGAGATGTATTGGCAGTTCCCTAAATAGATATAGAAGTCTTGGTAGTAGTGTCATCTTGACAGCTGCAATTCTGCCAAACCAAGAGAGTGATAAGTAATCCATATGGATAAATCTTTTTTGAGTTTTTCAATCAGTTTTGGATAGTTAGCTTTATATAAAGTGTCATAGGATGAGGTAAGGTAAATTCCAAGATATGCTAAGGATTCTTTTTCCCATCTATAGTCAAAGTTAAGTTGAAGTAGTTTCAGTTCTGTTTCAGACATTTTCAGTTGGAATGCATGGGATTTTGTGGAGTTAATTTTGTACCTGGATACCAGTTGGAATCGGGCTAATGTCTGGAGTAAGTTTGGTTAGGTGGTTTGAGGGGACATAAGTGTGAGGAGAATGTCATCAGCAAAAAGGTTTATTTTATGGTCCGTCATTCCCACTCGAATGCCTTTGATTAAGAACCAGGAATTGTTTGAATATTCCTGGGCAAATGGGGAATACTACCCTCCCACAGAGCATAGATTACTCACCAGAGACTTCCCCCTAGACTATTTTATTAAGTTATATTACTATTTAGACAAACCATACATTTTTAATTGACAAAGGGTTAGGGGACATCACTGGAGACCCCCCATACACACTGTTGTTGCCACCATTTGGCCTTCAAAAGTTTTAATGGTACCAAGTAGTCATCGATTCAGTAGAGTCAAAAGGAAGTGATTCTATTCTCCATTGCAATTACATTCACTTCAATACTTTAAAAAAAATTACATTGTAAATATTGTCATAGAGCAGAGGCCAATAAATTGTCATACTGCATGTTCATGGGACAGATAATATCACTGATAATGTCATACAAAATGGGCCATTGAGCCCTTGAGCTGACTTGAAAGCATTATAATTCTTTGTTGGGCTTTCAGTTAAAGAACATTCTGGGGAAGGGGACAGAAACGGGTTCCTCTGCCTTAAAACAAAACTGTCTGTGAGTTAGATGTTGCTTTATACACTGTAATTTAATTTTTGTCATTTCTGCTCTCTTACGGGGCAGAATAAAACAATTTTATAGTGTCTGTACACTTAGGGGCCGATTCATGAAGCTCGAGTGAAGGATTCAAAGTAAAAAAACTTCGAATTTCGAAGTGTTTTTTGGGCTACTTCGACCATCGAATGGGCTACTTCGACCTTCGACTACGACTACGACTACGAATCGAATGATTCGAACTAAAAATCGTTTGACTATTCGACCATTCGATAGTCGAAGTACTGTCTCTTTAAAAAAAACTTCGACCCCCTACTTCGGCAGCTAAAAGCTACCGAAGTCAATGTTAGCCTATGGGGAAGGTCCCCATAGGCTTGCCTAAGTTTTTTTGATCGAAGGATATTCCTTCGATCGTTGTATTAAAATCCTTCAAATCGTTCGATTCAAAGGATTTAATCGTTCGATCGAAGGAATAATCCTTCGATCGTTCGATCGCAGCATTTGCGCTAAATCCTTCGACTTCGATATTCGAAGTCGAAGGATTTTAGTTCCTAGTCGAATATCGAGGGTTAATTAACCCTCGATATTCGACCCTTAATACATCTGCCCCTTAAGATACACTAATGGGTGAATAAATTTTGCATTAACCACTCATTCATCATTTAAACTAAACTATTCATTAGAAATGGATACATATTTAAAATATTAATTTAAATTAATAATACAGTCTTGCAGTCTGATTCTATAATGCAGCATTTCTTCACAGAGCTTTCATTTACAGAGTACAGAGATACTGAAAATACCTTTGCCCAGAAATCCCACTAGACAGACCCTGCTATTTACTGGTACCAGCTAGTAACCATTAGCATCAGTATTTCATGCTTAATTGGTTAATGGGCCCTAATACTTCTTGATGTTTCCATTCAAAAATACATAGGAAATATGTATAAACTAAATTATAAATATATATAAAACTAAATTGCAAAAAAAAATAAAGAAAGTGTCTCCTAATTGCAGACACAAGTGAAAAGGAAGTTCTCTGAGCTCTAATATTCCACCAAGTTTGACAGGTTTATTACTGAAACACATGCCAAATTGTCTTTAGAGGCCAGCTCATTTCAAAAAGATTAGTATATCTAAACCTGACGTGGTTACCAGGGTGCTGCGGCAATGAAGGGTTAAGAATGCAGTTTTAATAACTGGGCCCAAGCTTATTCTACTAAGAGTCCGATTTTTAGAAATTGCATTAGACTGAATATTTTTAAAGATAACTAACTTCATGCAATAATTCATTAAAGACCATTATTTTAAGTTTTTTTTCCTGCTCAAATGAGGTCTTCACTTTCAATATACCCATGGCATTTTAATGAGACATTTTTGCAGTTTAGGCTAAAAAAATGTTCAATTTACTCAAAGTTAACCATAAACAGTTCATTATTGATACCAGTGATGGCAATGTTCACTTCATTGCTCTGGTTATTGCGAATTCAAAGATTATATAACTGCCTTATCTTTGCTAAGAAGCTATCATGTACAATTGTATAGCAATATTTATTTTCCCTAATTTGACTTGTCCCTGCACCCCCCCCCCCATTGGATCTATTTCGGACCCTAAATCAATTGAAAAACAACCTGGGCATAAAATTAGATGAATTAGCTAGAACCCACAGATGCACTGAATCTAAAATTTAGTTTGGGATTCTGCTGAATCAAGGCCCTTTTTGCAGCTCTAGAGCTGCTCTGGACAATTCAAGTTTCCATTTTCTTATGAAATGATGCAACTTTTCCTCCACTTTTTAAAATACAAATTAAGTCGTGGATCTCGTTCATTGTCTAATAGATTCAATTTGTTTTGTTCAGATAAAAAAACTACATATCGGTTATGTTCCAGACTGCATTATCCTTCTATATGAGAAATATCTTCTACATGACAACTGTTATGAAAGGTGGTGTATTATGACCACTTTCCTGCCCATTCTGGAAGAACATGGGTTTTACAACACTCAGCTAGAACCTTTATCAGGAGGGTGTGTTTCACAACTTCACTAACATAATAAATGAAAACCAGTGGTTCTTAACAATTAGATATTCATAGTAGGACTGGCACAAACTGGACTTCACTCCAAAGCTTGATGAGATTAAAAGTATATTTTTTACAAAGAAACATCTCAAATGTTTAATCATAGGCTTGACATCTTTTCAACACACAAAGATATTTATATTAAAATGAATGTGATGAAAATAACTCACCCTGGTGGTCTAGTGGTGCGGCGGGGAAGCCCTGCGCCTTTGCTGCTCCTTAGGGCACGCGCGCCCGCGTCTCATCTTCTTTATAGATGCGGACGCGCTGGCGTGATGACATCAGCGTGCAGAGGTGCGAAATTCAAATGGTATAAAAGTGAATTTTAGGTTGCAGTTCATTGCCCGTTATAGGAGTTTGTTTCTGGTGCTTTCTGAGCTTTTGCTAATCTGTTTTGAACCTGTTTGATTCCTGTTGTGACCCCTGCCTGGCTTTTGACTATTTTGACTATCCTGACCCGTGCCTGTATACCGCCTAACTCTTCTGCTTAATCCCTCTGATTGATTTCCTTATTTCAAGCTTAGGACAATCAATCACAATAGTCAATATAGATAAAGTTAGACTATCCAAAGTCCTTAATTAATTATAATAACTACAAAAACATGAATATTAAAGGTTTCACTTCAATACAAACCATTGGCCTTTCAACTATTTTTAAATTAATTTGTAATAAAGTTTCAACAGTGGAACTTAATGTTTCAAAAAATTTCTATTCACAGAACTAAATGATCTATAATTGTTTACCACTGGTTCATATCTGAATTTTATGATTTCAATCAAAACAGGAAGATATCAATTAATTCAGATTGAATTGTGAAATATATTACAGGAAATGTGTGCACCTATTGAGATGCTAAATCTTTGGGAAATTATGATTGCTTGTTTGCACAGCCCAATGGAATGATATTCTTTTAATGATAATATAATTTGTTTCCTTAGAAAGCAAAATATATTGACTTTGTGTATACTATATTCTTCCTTAAAAGCAAAGTAGTTAGACATCAGTGATTAATACTATTTTTCCCAAAGTGACTGTATCTTTGTTGTGCCTAAATAAATGGTGTTTCTTACATAGTCAGTTGACATGATGAAATCGTGTTGAATGGAAAAGAGCAGAGTCTCATAAAAACACAATCTTTTGTTCTAATGCAATATACCTACCCTTCCATTTTTATCTATTTTCTTGTTTTTCCTTTCAGACACTTGAGTATAATTCTACATATGACATTTACACTTGTTGGTGAAGCAAGTACTCTTCTGTAATATAAAATTGCATTATATTATGTTGAGAATTTAATTAACCTTTGTCAATATGTCTTACTACAAAAAACAATATTCTGTATATTTTCAAATGCTCTTTTATTCATGAAGAATAGAATAAAATGTAACGCTGTATTTTTCCATGTATCCTATGTGTGAATACTTTTCAGTAGCTGTTATAGTAAGCAATGAGACTATTCAAAGATGTCTATATTTTATTTTTTAAATAACACCTGTTATAAATATAAAAAATGCAAGCAACTATTTGTCAAAGAAAATGAAGAGCAAACATGCCATCTTGAGAAATGTAAAATATAAATACTAAAATAAATACAAATTGCAAGATATTTTATCATTTTCATTTATCCTGCTTGTTCATGCAGGATAGAAGCAAACATATAGGGGCAGATTTATCAAAGGTCGATTTTTGAATTCAAAAAAGTGTACTTTGACTAGGGAATAGTCCAAATTCGATTCGAATTTGAAAATAAAAAAATTTGAATATCAAAATTTATCATGTACTGTCTCTTTAAAAATTAGACTTCGACCATTCGCCATCTAAAACCTGCTGAATTGCTGTTTTAGCCTATGGGGGGACCTCCTACAACCTATTTGGAGTCAATTGGTAGACTTTGAGAAATCAAAGTTTTTTGGGGGGAAAACTTTGATTCAAATTTGATCGAATGCGCTATTACTTCAAATTGCACGATTCTAATTTGGCCGAATACGGACCTATTCATTCGAAAATGAACCTATTCGGCCAAAAAAAACCTTCAACTTCATTTTGCTTGGCGTTTTTTAAATTAGAATTTCGAAGTTTTTTAAATTCCAAATTTGACCCTTGATAAATATGCCCCACAGAGTTTAGGACCCATTTGCAAAGTGCAAATGCATTTAAAGAAACTTGAGTCTAAAGTCACTGCTTGCATTTCTGGCACAGTTTCTTTCAGGGGAAGATTTATCATTTTTTTGTATATATTTGTATATATATTTTCAATAGGGATTTTTTTGGGATGCAACATTTTTTTACACAACTTGCACCCTAGTGAATGCTGAAGCAGTTGCATTCATGTTAATGTGTCGGATGCAATTGCAGTGAATGAACAATATCTTTCACCAAGTTTTGCATCATGATGCCCATAGACTCCAATAGGTTAAAATATTTGTTGTGCATCAAAAAAAAAAAAACATTGTTAAAAATTTTTTGTAGTTCATAGATGCATTTTCAATGCATTTTGCCCAATTTTCTGTGAAACAGGTCATCCCTAGACACCACCCTTAGCTGCAATAACGCTGGGCTTGTGGGAACAAACTGATGCATTCTGGGTAAAAACATGTCAAATCACTTCCAAATTTGTACTTTTGCACACTACAATCCTAGGCCTTGCTAATGCTTGCTTAACTTAAAAAAGGAGTTAAACTAGTAAAATAAAATGAATATATTTTTTCCTAAAATAAATATCAAAGGAAAATTAAACAAAAATCTACAACGGTCCATTTAGAACTAAAGGAGCACACAAAGAAACATCATCATTAGAGAATCAGTTACATGTCTTTCAATTCTCCTACACCTGCATTTTTGGTTGCCGTTATGATTTGATGTTGTATATTTTATTACTTCCCTGGGTATTTCTAACTTCTCCTTTTGACTCTGAAATAACAGCATGATGCACTTGTCCCAGGGGTTCCATGATAGTAAAACAATAATGCATTTGTAACGGTTGCCACATGTTTATACTCATAGAAATAGGGATCTTATATACAGACAGAGGGAATATTTGTAAATGTATAGATCCGTATTGATTCTTATAACATGATGGTGTTAATAAATTTAATAAATCATGAACACAATATTGTTGGATTGTTTTTGGTGATATTTGTTTAGATTGCATTATGAAGTAGATTAATGTCATTTATAAAGGAACAGGAATATGCTTGAAATTCCCTACTTCATATTTAATCCTGTTCATAAATCCCAGTACCAAGGTTAGTTAATATTCCCCACTGGCACAGGGAGTGCATGACCATGTTCTGTTATACTTTAATTAAGTGATTTGGAAGCCATGTTTATTTGGCCTCCGTCTTCTGACTGAGACTGATGTCTGTTGGGGAACCTGGGTTTAAAGGAAAACTATACCCCCAAAATGAACACTTAAGCAACAGATAGTTCATATCATATTAAGTGGCATATTAAAGAATCTTACCAAACTGGAATTTATATTTAAGTAGATATTGCCCTTTTACATCTCTTGCCTTGAGCCACCATTTCGTGATGGTCTGTGTGCTGTCTCAGAGATCACCTGACCAGAAATACTTCAACTCTAACTGTAACAGGAAGAAGTGTGGAAGCAAAAGACACAACTCTGTCTGTTAATTGGCTCATGTGACCTAACATGTATGGTTTGTTGGTATGTTTGTGAGTACAGTGAATCCTACGATCCCAGGGGGCGGCCCTTATTTATGATTACCCAATAGCACATACTACTAGAAAAGTATATTATTATGAAAATGTTTTATTTACATGAAGCAGGATTTTACATATGAGCTGTTTTATGCAATATCTTTTTATAGAGACCTACATTGTTTGCGGGGTATAGTTTTCCTTTAACAAGGCCCCAGTAAAGCATTCTGCCCTAAAGAAGTTAGGGACCCCATGAATGCAGATAAGACAGCAACATGGTAGCATATGTTGTACATTCCAGTATCATAAGATTGTTTAACTAGCAAGAGTCTTGTATGAGAATAGGGATTAAGGCTAGTATTATACTCCATGAACATAATACACCAAGAACATACCCACTGGAGGGGATATGGACCACTAGCTGCTAGTCTGGAAATGTGTATCTTAAAGCCAGTCAAGTGTCTTCATCTACTTCATTGATCTGAGTATGTGTACAAACCTAATCCATCCCTGACCTGCCTGGTCATGTCCAAATGTATAAATGTGTGCTCCGTTATCTACTCTACCAACAGTCTAGTAAGTTTCATAAAAAGGGATTCATTGCTCGACTTTAAAGTTGATATATATATATATATGTGTGTGTACCCAAAGAATTTAGGATATGACCACTGTTTACAGGGTTTAAGACAAATTATATTACAGTTACATTGCCCTTTTCTGCTTTATGAACTCAGTAATATTTACTCATACTGTCTTGTTTAGAAAAAAATATTATGCAGGGCTTTAAAGACAGATTTTGGATTTTTTGTGTCTCATTGGAGTTTTTAAACGAAAGCTTGACCAATGAAAAGGAGAGAATTATTTGAAACACGTAAACCTTGTGAATATCTAATCTTGTGAATGTCAATCTTTGTGAAAAATAGAAATGCTGATGAGCTTCAGCCTCAGATACTGTATGCCTGATGATGATGATGATGATGATGATGATGATCATGATGAAGAGACCATGTAGCAGTATAACAAAACAAAAACAAAAGAAAAAAAGAAGATAATGAGTGTTTCAGTACTAGAATTTATGTTTAGATAGCAGTTTTACATTGTCCGACTTTTTTTTAACAATGCATATACATCTCTGGAGCACAAATTAGAACTAAAATTCAGTTGTGGGAATCAGACATTTGGTTGTGCTGTATAAGATCTAAACCAAATGAGTAAAAGGCACATCATTATCAAGCATTCAGGCTGGTACCTCATGCAGTTATTGGTAGACTCAGCAATTTTTGTAACATTAGTCTTAAAGCTTAGAAAAGTTTTTGATGGTTCAAAAATTCCCTTATGTGTGAATAGAATAACATAACAATTCACAAAAAATAAGAGAATAACTGTAATATTTGGACATAGTTAGAAAAAGCTAAATACATGTTAAGCTATAAAATACCAAACACAAATTGGTAAATAACTAAACAACATATGGGAGTGGACAAGATGCATGCCCCATTAGATAATTCATTATTTTGTTAATGGTGGCACACAAACAATTATGTCACTAAATATTAACTTTATATAAAGGTTAATTAATATGATCTATAGAACCATACAGTATACTCAATATAACTTCATTTTTGAAGTTGTAGAGTACTAAATTGTGCATATGCCTACAAAAGAAGATCTTCTGATCTATGTCTGTATCCAATGGTGCCATGAACTTTCCACCAATCAGGACTGACCTTTATTACAAGTCTCCATGCAAAATTGACCTCAGCAAGTGTCCCCAGCTCTAAAGGCTGACCCTGTGGTAACAGAGCCTCCACTCACTAGCCAGGAAAGGAGAAAGGTAGGGGGTGATTTTCTCACCTGATCCGTTTCTTTCCTCACAGGTCCTTTAAATGTCTCACTTTAGCTTTTCTCTTGCTAAAGGAAACCCATTGCACATTACTGCTCTGCTTCTACATCCCACCAGTATCATGACCGATTGTGCAGCTTGTTGATGGTAGTTTGAATTTGGGGTTATTATATATGGAGTTGCCACTGTGATGATCCTGTCATGAGTTCTGGAGGAATAATATATGAAATCGCCATGGTGTCATCCTGCTATAAGTTCTGGTTGTATTAAACATGGAATTGCCACTGCATTCATTTATTTATTCACTGGGTGTATCTACAAAATGAGGAGTGGATTTTTGGGCATGCTTTCCAAAGTAGTTGTGGTCTAAATTTTTACATATGCTGCCAACCTGGCTCTTATCCCCAGATTTCACCCTCCACTCACTCACCATTCACCTTACCTTATTTCAAATGTATTACATGCTACCTGAGTTTGCCATTCATGATAACTGAACATATGATAATTCTTATAAATACACAAGCTTTACAATGAAATTCTAGGTCAAAGAAATATCTAATTTGCTGCAAAAACTCTATTGCCAAGTTTTCTTGGAGTTTGGAATATCACATACTACCCTACATGGGCCCTTTTGTTGCGCTTTGCAAACTCCTAGCATTTTACCTTCACCATGGTCAATGGGAAACACAAAAGAATGTGATTTCTGAAAAGCTACTCCCAGCAATCATTTCAAAGACCATATTTCAGTATCCATAACAGATCTGTTATCTTTAACCTAAAACCTGGACAGTTTAGACAACAACCTATAACTGGTTGCTGTGATTTTTTTCCTGGTACAGGTGTGCTGGATATAGCATGAATTGAATTTAAAACTCAGCCTTTATTTTGGGCAATAAGTTATTCAGTGTACCTTAAGGTACACAGTTCCCACTAAATATTATAGCAATTTACAGTGTTTATTTTTTTTTTTCGGTTTTCCCACTTTATTTTCCTTAGACCAACATCTAAATGGTAGATGGGAGTGAATATGGATAAAAGCAAAGTTATGAACTGAAAGTTTACATTTTTTTATGTGTCTTACAGAGTACATTTCAATTTAATCCCTGATGAAGAAGAATTTAAGAAGTAGCTATAGATGTTTTATTTTTGGGCTAAGAATATTGTTTTGCAATAAAAGAGTGAAGATAGGAAAGCATTCTTCTTTGTTTTATGGTGAGCTAGGAGTCTCTCAGTTACAGTTTCAATTTTGAGCAATTTTTTAATGACTTAAAAATGTCTAGGCATTGTTATAAAACCACGGGTTCAACATATCCATAAGGTGCTGGGTAGAATTATAGCATTAATAGATAGATAGATATATTTCTTTGTAATTATTTGTCAAGAGATATTCCTACCCTGCAGCCCCTGCAAGCAGAAAATGGATTCAGCTTCAAAGGCATTCAAAGGGATTTTTTAAATAATACATAAAAACTGCTTTAAATGTAAATGCACTTTGGATTTTTACTTTGTCAGAGGTTACAGACAATTATTAGAAACCTTCCCAGCAACTAAAACAACATTATTAAAGAAATATACTTACTTGACATGTAAATTGCTTGAATCCTCTGAATCCTTGTGAGATGTAAAACATATTTTATGAATGTTTATCCTTCATCTGTTTCTAATAGTTGACATTGTACAGGCAATTCAATTTTTAATACACATGGCTATATTTGTAGGGCATAGGGCTTCTGGTTCAATTCACAATGACAACAGTCCTTTGTCACATAAATGAGCAGACCATTCTTGATCCTCCAGAAATACCTAGGATCACTTGAACAGGAAGGGCCACACCCTAGGATAATAATAAATATTTCTGGAGGGTATGGTGACCACTAACTTTTGCCTTAAGATGGTTCTTCCTGAATTTTGTAATGGATATATTTACAATATTCCTGGTGCTGGCGCTCCCTCCTGATGTGTGAACATGATCACTTATCACTTGCAAAAAACAATTTCTCTTGCAGCCACAATTTTCTTTCTAACGTTGTAATCAGTTTCAGAGGTTCAAAGTCTTAAAAACAATGTTAATTATTACCAGTCTCCCATTTTAAGAAGTGAAGTAACAATGGACCAGATTCAATACAGTAACAAGAAGTTAAATTATGGTTTATCATGTGAAAACTCATGGATGATTTAATTCATGGGGGAAAAAAATGTTTCTCCAAATTTGCAGGCGGAGAGAAGCGGATCCTCTCTGTGCCCCTTCTCCATTCATCTGAGCTGCTTTTGTACTCACATGCAATGGAGTGGAGGTTAGCACAAACATGTCTCCTTTTGCGTATTTGGGCTGACCTCTGCTGCACGTGAGCACATACAGGCTTTTCTCAGCCTGCAAAAATCACAGGCTGAGTGCTGCAGAGCATATACTCAGTGTGCCCTTGCCCTAAAAAAAAGGCTTACCAAGTTGTTTGTCATGTTATATTTTTAACTATACAGGTATGGGATCCATTATCTGGAAACCCATTATCCAGAAAGCTCCAGAAAGGCTGCCTCCCATAGACTCCATTATAATCAAATAATCCAAATCTCTAAATATGCTTTCCTTTTTTTTCTGTGATAATAAAATAGTACCTTGTATTTGATACCAACTAAGATATAATGTATCCTTATTAGAAGCAGAATCAGCTTATTGGGTTTATTTAATGTTTACATGATTTTCTAGTAGACTTAAAGTATGAAGATCCAAATTAAGGAAAGATCCATTATCAGAGTCGGACTGACAGGGCCCCCCTCTGCCCCCCCCTCCTGTGACACGAATGAAGGTGCCACATGGCACACATACATAAATGTGTCCCCTTGGTACACATGCACACAGGGCACCCCCTCTATGCGCATGCGCACACAGTGCTGTGCGTTGCAGAAAATAATTTTGTTTTTTTTAAAAAAAGCCGAGCATCGGGAGAGGGGGTCTGGCCCGACACTGTCCATTATTCAGAAATCCCCAGGTCCCGATCATTCTGGATACCTGTTTTATGTGTGTTTGTGTACGAGTAGCCTATAGCTATTCTTGCAACCTGAGCTAGAACAAGTGTGTCTTAGTAATTATTATAGGGAGATTTTTAAACTTTTAAAGATTACGTTTTAATGTTCCATAAAATTGAGATATAGCTTACAATCTGTTACATTTCTCACTTCAGGCAAGAGTTTCTTCTCAGTCATTTAATATACAGTATCACATCCTATTTATTCATGTAAAATAATTTCTTGAGCTGGATTTTCAGATCTGCCTAATAACAATCACACTAGGCGCCATATTTATTATGCTGTGTAAAAAAATGGTAGGATAATATACCACACATCACCAGGTTTCGCTGTGTAAAAAATGTCATAAAACTTTTACAAGTTTTTTCTTAATGACTTCCACCAGAAGCAATGTAAAATAACGGCGGCAAATCTGGAGTTCACATGGCATAAAATTACACACACCATGCAATATTTTACACAGCTTTTTACTCCATTTTTTTGGCATATTTCGTTTTACACAGCATAATTTATATGCCCCTAGAAGTTGAGTTACCATTGTTATGCTCAGTAATTATGCTGTGTATGAGTAATGGGACACACCAAATTGTGTTTATCTGACTGCTGTTACTAAGTTCATTTTATGTCAATGCCCTAAAATTACATTTTTACCGGTACAAAATGAACTTAAAAACCCTCCCCCTAAATACTGCAGAATATGATTGTGTATAGCCAATTTTAAGACTTGCTTGAAGGTGTTTTTTTTACTTTGTTTCACAAAAACAAAGTAAAATATGTTATTGAAATCACTGCAGCCCATGTAAACTAAAATTATATATCCACTGGTAGATGAAGCATTATGGGTTTTCAAAACTAATATTCTCTCTTGCTGTTTGAGTACATATTGGTGTCAAAACCAAATCATTCAGTTTAATTTTTAAATGTTTTTTACCATGGATATTCAAATTACAAAAATCTCCCTCATGTGAATATCCCAGATTCCAAGCATTCTGTATAATATATCTGTACTAAAAAATGGTATTGTAATGCTGTATAGTGTAAAGTTTTGTAGAAAAGTCAGGTCAAAGCCTATAAATATAACTTCATGGCATCTGGATAACATTTAAGATAATAAATGAGGGTGATTGCCTAACCAATAAACACAATGCAAGATAAAATCTACATATATGTTTCTACTTTATTTCAGTGTTTGATTCTATGCACTTTATTTATTGTTTTTTATTTTTTCATAGTACATTAATAGTTGGAATTTCTATTTTCAAGGCCTTGGAATCTAACATGCTGGAAAGAAAAATAATGGGAATAAATAAAAAAAATCATACAATTATTTATGGCTCAGTGATACTTACTTATTTTCATCAGTGGTTCATCACTTTATAAGGATCATTTTTATAAGCACATTTTTATTCACCACAAAAAAATTGATTTAATATCTTGAATTCTCTTATACTATGCCATCTAGCTTGAATCAAATCCTATTACAGACCAGAATTAACCATTATCCGAAGATCTCTTCATCTCAACACTCTTTCACAGTAACATCAGTCTGCTGTACAACCAAGACTATGTCCACAGTAATAAATCCAGTGCCCTTTACTTTTAGGGGCAGATTTATTAAGGGTCGAAGTGAAAATTCGAAGTAAAAAAATTCAAATTTTGTATGATTTTACTGTACTTTGACTATCGAATAGGCCAAAATTTGATTTGAATTCGAAAAAAATTAGACTATTCGAACATCATAATTTATCATGTACTGTCTCTTAAACACTTCAACCATTCACCATCTAAAACCTGCCGAATTGCAGTTTTAGCCTATGAGGGACCTCCTAGAACCTATTTGGAGTCAATTGGTGGACTTTGAAAAATCAAGGTTTTTTTTTTAAAAAAAAATACTTAGAATCTAATTCGATGGAATACGATCTTACTTAGATTTGAATGATTAGAATACAGCCTATTCACACGCAGACCAAAATTTTGATTGGTCTTTTTTTTTAATTCTGAAGTTATGGGAGTTAAAAAAAAACTCTCATTACTTCAAAATTCAACCCTTGATAAATCTGCCCCTTAATGTCTTCCACAAAAGCAGTATAAACTGAAATCACAAATTTGTGTGACATTTATACATGGGTTTGAGATATGTGCCACATAAAAATGGATACATCTTGTTTTTGATTCATAGGATGTCAATTTGATTTCTGAATGATTTTACCTTATTTTCTGTTGATCATCATTGGTTTTATAAATAGCTGCTTAAAATTTGCAATAATGTTGTGGTTTGAGAGTTTCCTTTAATAGATTCATTCATCTAGTTCAAGCAATGTACATGTCACGGCCGGCACCCAATATCAGAACTAGAGCCAAGCACCGTGGTCAGAGCTCTCTTCACCAGTATGTGTGACCACTTTTGGGCTTCGGGAAGGCCCTCCGCCTACTCGGGTGCCACCTGGACTTATGAGTGGGCAAGGCTAGAGTTCTGGCAGGCAATGGGGCACGGCAAGTATCTAGAGTCTTTTGGGCCGAGGATCACGGTTACAGGCAAGGATGAGGCAGAGAGGATCGTCAGACAGGCTGGGTCGAGGCAGGCAGATAGCAAGGATCGTCAGGCAGGCAAGGGTCAAAACCGGGTATCAAGCAGAAGGGGTACAGGCAATAGAGTAGTCGGGTAACAGGCACAGGTCAGGATTCAGATAGGAGCGTCGTCAGGAAACAGGCTGGGGTCAAAACCGGATAACAAGCAGAATATACACGGACAAACAGCACAAGGCTTCAGGCAAAACCACAGGATAAATCCTATCACGGGCAACCAGCAGTAACAATGAATGGGCTTAAATACTGTTAGAATTTCGCGCCATTGCGCGCTGGCGTAATTACGCCAGCGCGCCTGCGCCTTTAAATAATGTGCATGCGCGCCGCGCGCACTAGGACCCGGAAGCCGACGGAGAAGGAGCGCGGCGGCGTGGCGGCCGTCCACGCCGCCGCGACCCAGGTACTTTTATTACAGTACAATAAGTATTTATTCTAGTAAAAACAGCTAAATATTATTCATTGGATAATAATTTCCTATTATTATTATTATCTTTATTGTCATGCTATGCTAGAATATATGCTGTAAAAATTTATGAAAACAAGTGCAAATTGTGTACAATTTGTATGTGCTTAAATTATATTTATATTCACAAATGGGTTTACCTTGGTTTGGTACTATGCCTTGGTAGTTTCAGGGTCTTAAATGAACAACTAATCGCCATGTTTTTGAAAATGTCTGTACTTATCATTATAGTGTTCTAGTGAAATCCACTACCTTAGCAAAAGTCTTCTCCTGTAAGATACTAACAGTGTTCTACTCCAATCAACTACCCAAGGGAAATATTTCCTGCTCCTTCTCTTTAAAATTTTATCAGTGTTTTAATCTAGCCCAATTGATTTAAGGCTTTGAATGAATGATATTGTACTCCCAACTTTAAGATGTAACTTTAATCTAATCTTATATAAACTGTGGACTAGGCAAAGCTGTACAGTTACCTTTAAAGAAGTCTAACTTTCTTTATTCAGTGAAATAGTAAACTAAGCATTGTATGTTACTCTTCAATTTGAATGAAGATTTTACTTTTTAAATCTTTCAGAAACATACGTTTCCAAACAATAACAACTGAGTAAAGTAAATGAATTTTTGGAATTAGCAACATTAATTATTTTATAATGTAATCAGGAGAACCTGCTTTAGAATAAATTATATGCATTCTTTAATTTGGTGTTGAACATATTTGCATATATGAAAGTAAGATTTCCTCAAATTCCAGAAAAGTACTGTTTAAAATTACCCCCCCCACAACATTTTTCCCTGTTAGAGTTTCTAAAAGCATACTCCTCCTCTATAAAATTGCATGTACAATAAAGTCATGATTTTTTTTTGTGCTTATACACTGTAATTGTCTGAAAATCTGTATAAATTGTCTTTCTTAATACATTACATATAGCCACTAAAATGAGAATGTAGATAAATGGCTCTACCCAAGTTAGTTATCAGAGATAAGCTGTTCTTCAACATAGATGAGGGGCTAAGTTTAGACTCTCTAGTTAACACAAAAATTTACAATGGAGACTCTGTCCTCACATTACCTGAGATGTATGCTTGCTCTACATTAAACATAACATAATGTAATTTTTTTTAGATTAGCAGTAGTTGCACCAATATATACAGTAGCTAAAAGGTTAAAGCTTGGAAAATAATTATGTATTTTCTCATTATATATCTTCTTCATTTCTCTTTCACCCTTTCTCTTCCATCTGTCCATCCTCTTTCTTTACTCACCCACTTTTACCACTACCCCAACATTTCCCTGATATTTTTTCTTTATTCCCTTTGTATTTCTATTTTGATGAAACCATCTTCCGTTCTCTGTCTTTTTCTTGCTCTGATTCTCAGCTTCTCTTTGCTTTTTTAGTGCTGGCAAAGTTAGACTTTGTTTTCATAAAACATTAACCACATCTCAGTGAATGGAATAATAGAGCTTTGAATGCTCAGTTCAGTATTGTTAGAAGTCATGCTTGTTTATATTAGCTGTGATCAGCAAACACTGCTATAAATTGCAAATGAATAGCATACCAATGCAAGCATTATAGAAAAAAAGTAATTATTCAAAATTGATGCTGGTCATCTACCATTGCTACAACTTGCCTAAATTTCCCTTGATGGTCTTGTCAGAATGCAATGTTATCCGTATTGTAGTATTCTGGGAGGAATTTATATCATTTATATCTACTAAATGTTACAGCTTAACATATGTGCTACATCAATTGTGATTATGGACTGAATACATCAGATGCATCTACAGTGCAACGGGATATTCGTTGGGTGATTGCACACTAATGCATTTAATTATTAACCTCCCCAAAATACTGTTTTGTTTAGAGTTTTCCTAAATAATTGTAACTAGAAAACAAAGTAATTAGTGTTAATCAAGCTTTTTTTTATTTTATTGAGTTATGCGGTAGTTATAAAGTAAACTGCAAGTTTTCATTTGATATTTTCTTTCCACTCATAATACTTTGTGGATTTTGTTATGATTGTAGTTTTTTTTGTGGGTGTGCACAGTGCACAGTGCAGCAGTCTCCTCTTCCAGGCTATGGAAGTCAAAGTTTGTTTGTCCCGCAATGTATCGCAGTCAATCTTTTTTTGTTGCTTGACCATTTTTTTCACCCATTGGAGTCTATAGACATCATTTTTTCAGTGAAACCCAGCAATTAATTTCACTCATCAATAGTGCAGGGCTTGGAGTAAATATGGAAACTTTGTTTAGAAAGAGAAATGTTCTTTACAATCTTTTATATTTTGATTGAAAATATTAATCTTTTTTGGACACGTTACTGTATAAACAAATATATTTTGCTCATGCCTCTTCCTATATTTGTAGGCTCTTAAGGGGTAATTTACAGACAAACCAACAAGTGGGGGTGCTCTAAAATGAATGCAATGGAGAATGTATATTGATGCAAGTAATTAAGGTTCTTAATTACCATCTAAAGGTACAGTACAATCTAAATACACTCCTACACTTCCACATGGTTACCAACGAATCCAACAACTGCACAAGTTCTTTCTTTGCATATCATAAATGATTTCCTTTTTCCTTTAGTTTTTCCATGCCATTTTTGTGTTTGTCAGAGGCAAATAATGATTGCGTGGTCTAATGTACAGCTATAGCTTTATGATTATTTAGCCATTAACGAAAACTGAAACAGAAGGTATAATTCAGTATTTCAACCCAACAAAACACTCAAAAGACCCCTTCGATAATCGAAGTACTGTCTTTTTAAAAAAAACTTTGACTTCATACTTTGCCAAATTAAAGCTAAAGTTTTATTTGGTTGAATAAAAATCCTTTAAAAATCATTCCAATCGTTCCAATTGAATTTTTATTCGACCGCAGAATTGCCAAATTTGTTGAGAAAACTTTGAATTCGATATTCAAATTCAACGTTTTTTCATTTTTTAGAAGTTTTTTGTACTTCGAAATTCCACCCTTGGTAAATCTGCCCCTAAGTGTTAAAGAAATGAAATCACAATAATTCAGATTTTAGGGGAATATTTATTGTTATGCCAATGCACCAACAATGCAAACATTATTTTGAATGTTACTTTTCCTCTGTCAGTTAATTGATATACTTGTAAACAGGGAGGCTATAATGTCATCCAAATATACATAATTTCATCATCATACACATACCAATATTTAATAACCTAAAAGTGGCACCTTTGTCTAGAAATGACTTTGAGAAATAAGTAATAGTATTAAGTGTTGTGCTGAAAATGTTGTAGATGTCCCAAGTTTGTGTTCTCCCTACTGTAACTAGTGATATATGAGCTAATGTTCTATTGCTTAAAAAAGACAAAATCTGTAAAGGACATAGTTTGAGTTTCTTTTTGGTATATAGTAATGATAAATGGCAACTCATAAATCAATAGCTAACAGATGCTTTGCTACTTTGTCAGGGCTGTAGCTGTAATTAAGCATTAGAGGTCATTTATACAAAGTTGAAACCTGTTAACACTTAAAACTATAGAAGAAGGAGACCTTTAAAGAGGCTAGACATGAGAGTTGTAGTATATGCTTAAATATGTAAACTGGAGCCATTATATAACACTGATGCAGCAAACTACTGTATGCTATAGAACAGTGGGATCATAAAGAGTTAAACCATCTGGGCTTGCGATGCGATAGGATGCCACTGAAGCTGTGAAGGTGAAAGTCTTGTATGTCCACCATCTGCAAAAATGGACAGCAGTCAACAATTCAGATGGTAACCTGTGTGTCCCCATGGATATAATCTATCATTAGGGAAGTATTGTCTGACCTTGAAGAATTTTTACAATCTTGATATTGAGTTTTAACAGTAGACATATACTAGACTTGCAATTAGAGATGAGTGAAGTCTTGAGTTTTGCTATCCATCATACTATGAGTAAGCTAGTTGCATGACCAGAAAAAGGCTGATCATTACACTAATATGTAAAAAAATAGTTTTCTCAAAATGGTTGCTTTTGCCTACCTTTTTTATCTTCAAGTCCAAACAATATTTGGCAAATTGCGACATGTCATGTATTATTCCTAAATCAAACTTACATTAACACACTAAATTTGAAGAGAGATTAGAAAATTAATTTTAGATTATAGCTTTAGTCTTTGAGATGGAGTAGAACAATTAACTTATTTTGACATTGGGGAGTCATAGAACATTAACCATAGCCTTGAAAAGGGCAACTGGAGGGCAACGAACCAGATGTGCCCCCCCAAAGGATTTTTATGGCCCCCAGTCTGCTCAAAGGCTCCATATACTACACTGTATGACATCATGATTTTAGTTTACTCTGGCCCTCTAACATGCTGTTTGAGAAATAATTGGTCTGCTTCATGTAATTAGCTGGACAGCACTGTGCCTATTATTACATATGGGGGTAAGAAAGAGACAATGCTTAAACAATACAATAGCATTCAATGCTAATTAAAACATATAGACAAAATATATTTCAGGGTTTCAATCATAAAAAAAAATATTACAACTAAAAGTGGATGAGGTGAGTGCATGTAACAACCCAACACACAACACAAAACAACAATCAAGTCATTTAGCAACTACTATATTTATAGTTTATTTATATAGTGAATGTAGGAAAATACCAGCTTACTCCAAGAAAGCAGAATTAATAAGGTAACATTTCCACCTGAACAAGTCTGAAAGGTTTTAAGATAGGATTATTGTGATGGAATAATATGGTAATCTCTCCAACATCTGGATTAAATGGAGACCTGGAGACTATAAAAGCATACACCTTTTGTCAGTTTAATTTCTAATATACTGTATCTGAAAATGACAGTGAGAAGTGAAACTCCATTAAAGCTTGGTGTGAGTCCTATATTTAGGCAAGGTATGTACTTTCTTTAATTCTATGTTAATGCAATTTATGTCAAAATTAGAACATTCTAGCACTCTTACAGCACTTAGAAGTAGATTTTCATGATTTCAGTGGAATGCTAATTTTCAGCTCCTAGTGTAGTTGGGAATTAAGATAGATTGCTAGCAAGTCAAATGTTGGCTAATCATACCAGAGCAGAATATCCGTCGCTGATATGACTATCTTTTTAAAGATGAGATTTTCTTATTGTTGCATATCAATTCTAGCCATAAACTGACAAAACAGAGTATCTGGGTTTAGTTCCTCCTACATCAATCAATGTGATACCTATGCTGTAGTGTGTGTAGTGATATGAGTGAATTGGTCAGACACGCAGACATTCTGACATTCTGAAGATTTTAACAACGTTTCAGTACCTTCACTTATTTCATATTAAATGTGATAATTCTCAAAAGCACAGAATACATACCATGCCACATGACATTTTTTTAACTACTAAAAGAAACATTTGCTCTTTTTTTTTCAATTAAATTAAACTAATACTATAATATAAATCAGGTATTGCAATAAAAGGTGGAAAGTGTCAATCAACAGAATGGAAACCAAGAGAGCTGAAAAGCAGAAAGGAGTGTTCCGGCAATTAAGTTACACATCAAGTAACTCCAACCTTTATATATTACATTTTTGGCTAACTAACTATGTCGGAAACATTTTTCTATTTTGTACAGTCTATTTATTTACACAGTTTTTATTTTTTTATTGTACAATTCCTTTAAACTTCCCAGCTACATATTGTGTATTGTGCACCTTAACTTTGCATTGGTTACCCTAACACTCACTATTTCTCCACAAATAATGAAAATGACTTCATCCGTGGGTAATATTTAATGAGCTATCAATCTTGGTTTACACCCCCACCTCAGGCGTGGAATAGTGGATAATTTTGTATTACTGGTTACCAAGAGAAAGTCAGGTAAGCAGGACTAGCTGCTATGAGAGTGCTTTATTTAAAACAACATGTTTTTTTTTATTAAGTGTGATACAAATACAGTGAACTGATACTTATATTATGGAAGTGACATGTGTAGTAACCTCCCAGGGGGTGTGGTTTCAAACTCATAAATCCAAGGGAAGTCCATTAGAGTTCATTAGTTCCTGTGATATTCTGTTGTGCTTAATGTTCCAACACCATGGGGCCCATTTACTAAGGGTCAAAGTGAATTTTCGAATTCAAAAATTTCTAATTTCGTAGTCATTTCTAGGTACTTTGACCATCGAATAGGCCAAAATTCGATTTGAATTGAAAAAGATTTGACTTTGAAAATCGAAGTACTGTCTCTTCGACTTTGACACTTCGCCACCTTAAACCTGCCGAATTGCTGTTTAGCCTATGGGGGACCTCCTGTAAACTTTGGCTACATTTTGAGTAGTCGAAGTATCAAAGTATCAAATTTGATGGTCGAATTTCAACGTTTTTTAACTTCGAAATTGGACCCTTAGTAAATGTGCCCCTGTGATTGAGTCTAAAAAGTTACTTATAATCACCAGTACTGCCATCTCTTGGCCTACCCAAAAAAGTTTAATAAAGGATACACCTGAGTGCCAAACATATTACCACAAATTGAAGACAGATTACTAAATAAAGGTTGCCTGTTTTACCATTATCTTTTCTTTACATCTTAAATAATTTATTTTTCTTTATTTTTGTAAAGGCAACTAGTTATCTGCAAAGCTAAATGTAATCATCTTTCTTCAATTAGTGGTACTAAGTTTTTTCCTCACATGATCCTCACAGGTCTTTACTCATAGGGTCCACTCTCTAGGCTTAAGTTTTACTGGTTTTAAATCAAATTAAAATTCTCCCTGATATATCCAAGAGATTTCCCCCTGACATATATACACAGGGGAAGGGGGTGGATGTTACAACTGATCTGCATGTCTGGTATTAAAACAGTAGGGATGCCTATTTCACACATTTTAACCTCTTTTTATGTTTTTACTATAAAAATAACTATTAAAAAGAAACAAAAAGGAACTGTTCTATACAGATTTTAATTAAATGTTCTTACTTTCAATGACTGTTTAAGAATACATTTAATTAATAGAAGAAAAAAAACCAAATTATTTTCCTAAATATTCCCTCATTTAACTGTTGTACTTAATATGCAGTAAAGCAGTTTAGAGCCGTTGAAGTAATTATGTTAAATGAATGAGAGAATTAATAAAATTCTAAATTTGTAGGTTTTCCAGGATGAAATGAGTTATAGACCCACTATATTTTCCCATGGAACATTTTAAATTGAAAGTCAGAATACATTGAACAGTCAAGTGGGGGCTTTCATTGTAAAAAAAAAAAAAAAAAAAAGATTATAATGGTACAATGACTTGTGCTTTTCTTTTAGCATATACTTCTACATATCCAACTTTTTGAAATATCTCTTGCAATTTGTTTCACCAAAATCTGTTCATTGATTATGGTATATGGTATAGAGAAGTAGTATTTAAAGGGGGATGTAAAGGCAAAAAAATTAAACCCAATTTAATTAGAAATTTGTATCTGTAGACACAGTGCAGTCTGCATATTCTATTGATTAATCAGTCTTGCTGTATAGGCTTCTATGTCAGAAATTATTTGACTTGTGCTGTTTTGATAATTTATGACAATCCCTAAGATTAACCTCCCAACAGAGGACCACACAATACTGAACATGTGAATAGTCTTGGTCTTGCAAAGATGTTTAACATAGTTACAAGATGGTGACCCCCTGCGGCCAACTTCGAAAGCATAAATCATTTGTTTAATTAGGCTTCTGGTACAATCAGTTCATGTTCATATTTAGTATACAAAATACAACATTTCTAGCATTATTATAAACCAGCAATATCCCCACATTGGCCATCTTTCGAAGCATTCAGCAGAAATATCGCACACAAGTTTTGTATGGTATTTATTAATTGCTTTGCTTATGACAATGATGGAAAATGATGTAACTGCAATTGCTGAAACATGGCTGAATGTGTCACATGACTAAGCCATTAAGTTTATACTATATATGTTTCAGAGGGATAGGGAAAAAAGAAAATGAAGAGGGTTTTTTTGTTTATTAAGGAGAATTTAAAATATAAAGGACGAGTAAAACTTTTCACAGCCTGAAAAGTGTCAAGCAAACTAATTTTAAGGATATGCTATTGACCCCTCAAATCAGTGAAGACTAAGGGGCTCAGCTGCTTTTGCAAACAAAAAAGTCTAGTATGTGTCCTTGCTTGTTGACGTCACAGCTGATGTGTTTTTCCTAAATAGGCTTCATCTCTGTGAAATCAGCAAGCAAAGAGGCAAAGATATATGAAAATTTGGGGCATGCACAGTTCGTACTGAAAACACTGAAAATTTATTTAGCACAATGGGGACTTTGCCAACTGATATGCATTTTTTTTTTATAAAGAATAGCAACAAGCACACTTTTTCACCAAGTTTTGCAGTAAAAATAATGCCTATAGACTCCAACAAAAAAAATTGAGGTCCATAGACTTTGATGCATTTTGGCAAATTTTCACCTTTTTGCAAATTTTTGGCAAAGTGGAATGGGTCAGATTTGCCCAACACTATTAAATAAGTATTTGTGAGTGAAATCCTTGTTATTATTAAAGTGTTTTAAAATGGTCATTGCACATGCCACTTTTTATTTTTCCATTAAGGATAACCCAGCACTTTCAAAGGACAGACTGGGAATGGTTGTCAAAGGTTATTCACCTGAACACCCTTTATTTTATGTCCTTATAGTCAGTACCTGTGCCTATCCAGTGGTAAATTACCCATTATGATTTTTAGCATATTTTGCAGTGCTGTACAATAAACATTAGGAACCAGACAATTCTTCTTCATGTTCATAAAACATAACTATTTTCTTTAAGCGGGCAATCTTTATTAGGCACGTCTAAGCACCAATGTTGCATAATCCACCTAGTTTTTCCCATGAATAATTAATGTGCAGTATTATAAATAGTGCAAACATAAATGATAAAAACAGTAAATGCCTTCAAGATATTCTTTATCACATTGTCTAATGTTCCATATTTCATGTGATTGCCATTTAGAATAGCTTTGCATTGATGCATAATACAGTTATTACTTTCTGAAATATAGTGCTTCAATATTTCAGACTCCATAATAACTTTACTGTAGTTTCCAAACTGCTGAAGTCTCTCAGTGAAATATAAGCAGAAAATGCACAAGATGATACATTGACACTTTAGTTTGTAACAGCCACAGTTTGGCAGCAATATATTGCCTAGCATATGGCCAGAATCGTTTTGGCTGTTAATACATTGCTGTAAGTTCTGTATGCAGCGTGTTACTAAATTGAGATATTATATTGCATGATTGTGTTAACTATTAAGAAGCCCTGGAAATAGACAGTGGGAGAAATTTCTTGTATGTTGCCAAGACAAAGACAAATTAATTATGAAAGACCATATCATTGTACAGTGTTTGTGCGTGTACCAGTGTTTTGTAGATTACCCTCTCTTTATGTGAATTTATAACCTTATGAAAACTAGACAAAATCTTGCCAACAGTTCCTGCTGTTGACTGGCATTTCTTGCTACAACTTACTTTAGCTACCACAAGTACTCTGAAATCCTTTCCGACATACATATCTTTTCTTTTATTAGAGCTGTTATCAGTCTTTTTCTGCTCAAGCCATCCTTGGAGGACCTTTTGGTTAGGGCTCCACTTGTGACATGTTTTATAAATATGGGAAAGTGCAAGTGTACCAGCCATTCAGCTATAGTTCCAATAATATATCTTTTTTTCAGGAATACTGCATCTAGTAAAGTAAATGAGAATTCTTCCCTAATCTCACTCTAATGGCTATCAATCTGAGCCCCCTTTCTATTGCTCTAAATCCCCCAAATGGTATGGGGGACACTGTCTTATGCCCTCTAAGATATTATGCCATTTGAATATTTTAAATGATAGACAACCCTTCAAATAACTTTGCACTCACAGATGTCAAACTTGCAGGCCTGTACGCCTTGGTCAACAAAGTGATTGGCCATCAGGGATGGATCCCTGATAATCCATACCTTTACATAAACAATATACAGGTTCATTCAACTACTGTATTTGACACATTGATCATTTTTTGCACACTTTGAGCCATATTGCCCGCTAAGACAATACATCTGGTGCTTTATCATTTGCCCAAACAAGTAGCTCACAAAGTAACTCATTTAGTGCAATCAACTGATGAGTGTTTGCATGTGTTAATATCATCAAATTAAAAGAGAAGTAAAACTGTTTTAAGCAACTGGGACACTATATATGTCCTCCTAAACTGCTCCTCTAACTTCTTTAAAGGCTCCTTTTCAGTCTTTTGGGAGTGGGAATAAGGTGGCCTGTGTTGGAACCCCTGGTTTAAAAACAACATTTAATGATTTCAACTTCAGAATGTGCTGTTTTCAAACTCTTTTAATATAGTCCATTCATATTAATGTGCAAAGAACAGCATGAGCAGCTATGAGCTAATGCCCCAGTTTAGTATTTTCAGATTAGGTGTGTGAAGGGAACATATCCATATTCTATTTTACAAATCCACCTTTCAGCCCCCTTTGTAAAACATTGCTGGATACAGGCAGTGTTGAATAAAAAGAGAGGCATAACTATTTGAGTTTTATTCTACATATCTTTTTGAGTTTTATTCTAAGAGTGCAATCATTTGTGTCTCGTGTCTCATTTACTAATGGTGGAGCAGGAAAAACAACCTGCTCCATAGCTTTCTCCCTTACGCATAGGCTTAGAATTGAGCACGAAGACCTGTGCCTTTCCCATGAATACATTGGCGCCTGTTTTAGGGGGCTTTATGTTGCATCATTTCTGTAAATGTTGTTGTCAGCATCATATAGAGGATCTTGTGTGGAAGCCATGTTGTATGGTGAGTTAATTGCTTACAATATATGTACTAATTTAAACATTTGCTAGAAGATACAGCAGATAATAATATGACAAAAAACCTCTTCCACTCCCCAATTGTATCATATTTGTGCTGTACAGTAAGGCAAAACTCAGACCAGTGATATTTGTTTATATCCTTTCTAGTTAAAATCTTTTTTATTTTTGGCAGCACTGGCCCCCAACAAATAATTATTTACCCTTCTTTTCCCCAGAAAGACTTACCCCGACAATGTGCACCTTCATCATATCCATCTGTGCAGTCATAGACTCCATTGCAAAGTTTGCTATAATGGATGCAAGTTTTTGTTCCAACGCAGGCCACATGATTCCTTGGACATTTAAATACAATTTTTTCATGACCTGTGAAATAAAATCATAGATATCAAATATGAAGTCAAGTCAAGTAAAGTCAAACACAGATAAATCTATAAAACCGTAGGACACTGAATTAGTGCTGTCAAATAAATATACCATAGAAATTGACAGTACAGGTATGGGACCTGTTATCCAGAATGCTCGGGACCTTTTTCCGGATAATGGATCTTTCTGTAATTTGGCTCTTCATGCCTTAAGTCTACTAGAAATTCATTTAAACATTAAATAAAGCCTATCAGCTGGTTTTGCTTCCAATAAGGATTAATTATATATATTAGTTGGGATCAAGTAAAAGCTATTGTTTTATTATTACAGAGAAAAAGGAAATCATTTTTAAAAAGTTTGGATCATTTGGATAAAATGGAGTCTATGGGAGACAGCCATTCCGTAATTCGGAGCTTTCTGGATATCTGGTTTCCGGATAAGGGATCCTATACCTGTATTAGTGATAGCCAGGTGCGAATTTCCGCGTATCGGCACTGGCGAATACATTTGCGGATTTGCAATGAAAATTTGCTAGCGTCAAAGGTTTTTTGACGCCGGCGACAATTCCGATGCCGACGACAATTAAACACACGCCATTGACTTTAATGGTTTGAGTTTTGTCTTGTATTAGTCACCTCTACATGTATTAGTGTTTTCCAAAATGGCTATTTGCACACCTGCACACCTCAACATTTCTAATTCAGCTAGATTCTTATTCTTCAGGGAGAGTTTGATGAAGAGCTCAGGGAGAATATAACAATGTATGTCTCTGTTTATTGTGTATACTGCAATTTCTGGTTGACTTTACCATTAAACTTTTGCTATGTCTGCTGATTTCCTAAACACCAGGTCATTAGTGGTAGGTAGAACCTTATATTGCATTGTTAAGACAAAAGCCTGAATTACAGATCAGTGAGATACTGATAGACCTGATAAAACACGTTGCTTGGGGGGGGGAGAATATTGAAGGTCAGTGGGACAAGGAACTAAAATGGAATGAGAAAGTAACAGGCACATCAGTTCTTTCTGCAACAATATATAACTCAAGTTATAGATGTTATACCTAGAATGACTGTCCCAGATGAAGGAGAATATACAGTATACAGTACAACCTATTTGAGAAGTTAAGAGTTCCAAGTTAGTTATGATAAACTAGCAACTGATTTGTAGTCATTTACACCATGGAAGTAGCCACTATAAAATTGATCATATATGGGCAAATTTTCCTGTGCACACCTATTGGGAGAAAACTAGTGATGGGCGAATTTATTTGCCAGGCACGAATTTGTGGCGAATTTCCTGGCAAATTTTGTGAATGAATTCGCAAATTTGCAGCCGAAAATTACCTGCTGAAAATTCTTTGACAACAGTTCCGATGTTGCCAACAATTAAACAAATGCCCATTGACTTTAATGTGCGTAAAATGTCGCTGGCATCAAAATTCGTGTTTTGAGAATTTTTCACCTATTTTGTACATTTCGCAGGAAATTCACAAATTTTGTGGCGAAGACAAATGCGCCCATCACTAGAGATAACCTCAAGCAACTTTCCATCCTGTCAATTCTGACCAAACCCAGATCAGATATCAGTTTGGGAAGACAGTTTTTTGGCCTTAAACATGAGTCAATAAAATACGGAATTGGCAAACAGCTTGTGAGTTGCCAGTTGATGGGTTGAAGACTACTTTTGTCTTCAGTAGCACAAGTTTTTTAGATTCTCCTCCTTCATTCAGGCCCGGATTTCTAATTGGGCTTCCCCTAGGCCAGTGAGTCCTGCCCCCCCCCCCCAAATCACCCTAACTTCGAGGTCCCCTCCCATCGTTAGAAATCGGATGCGGTAGTTTTTAGTGGAGCACTGAGGATTACACACACATTTTTGCTCCTGAAAAAATTTAGAATGTGGCTGGGTGGCATGATGCCCCTAAAATCTTACCAGCCTAGGCCCGGGCTTTGTGGCCTTGCCATAAATCCAGGCTTGCCTTTATTCACACCAATAGCTTCAGTGGCAAAGATGAATGTAATAAAACACTGAGCTTTATATGGCATATTATAGAAACTAATCAACAAATTATATAATTCTTTGTATAACTAAACTCTCAATAGGATCATAGGATAAAATATCTACAAACAAAGTGCAATATATAAAAGTATATGGACACAAAGATTAGAGAGGAGGAATGTCCCTACCCCATAGCGGTAACAATGTTTGTATATATAGAAATATAACTGAATATAATTTTTTAATACCTTATTCATACATATTAGATTTAAACAAATATTTGTCATTCACTTTTATTAAACAGCTATAAATCATAAAATGAAAGTTCTTCTGAAATACAAAAACACATATTTATCAGCAGACATTACCCTAAACACGTTGCAGTGGTCATATTGTAGGTCAGCTATATAAATAATCTAAATTAACTTGGAATTTGTGTATAACTAGGTAGGAAAGACTAATTAAAGTGAATAGCATAACAGCACTTTATATCTCCCAAAGCAGTAATTCCATATAGCTGGAAAGCTTTACTCAAAAGTGCTGATTTAGTGGCACTTTGCTGACTAAGTGGCTTTTACATATCCTACTGAAGACTGAAGACTGGATAATTTATATCTTTAAGGCAACAGTAAAATATGATTATAGCTTTATGTACACAGACATGCAGTACAACACATGGAAAAGCCTGTTAGAAGACTAGTAAATATATTATCAGTGCCCACAACTAGCAAAGCTTTTAATGGTGCAATGGACCCCATTGTTTTTCATTTAGTTTTATAGCTGAGACAAAATAAAATAATGGTCAGACCGCAAGATATATTTTATCAAACAATGTATATAAACACACTGTACAATTCTGCTTACACAACACCCAGGGGCGATCCTGGCCCCTCTGCCGCCTGAGGCAGCAGCAGTTGCTGCTGCCCCCCCCGAAAGTTGCTCTTAAAGTACCAGGAGCAGCATTTTTGCTGCCCCTGGTACCTAGTGGGGTGCTGCCGCCTGAGGCGACAGCCTCAACTCGCCTCATTGGCGAAGCACCCCTGACAACACCAGTAAATATAGACATGAACATTTAAAGGCATATTGTATTTATAAAAATGTGTAAAATATTTTAATATTTTAATATTTAAAATATTTAAACAGTAAAAAGTTGGTTCAAAGTAAATGGTATATTTAAAAAGCGTTGTTGTTCTTACATGTAAATTAACATACATCTCTGTTTATATATATACAGTATATATATAACCCATTACAGCTAAATGCCGCATATTATTAAAGGCATTAGTGTTTTTTTTAGCAGTAAGTAACTTTAGTAAGTAGACCACTGGGTTCACAATTCAAGGTTTGCTACTTTGCTAAAACCATATTTTTTTTATAAGTTAAAGTATTTTATGCTAGTATTTTCTGTTGGCTGCACATTCACATTCATAGTGGATGATTTGTTTTCATGAATGAGTTGTTCTGAAAATGCCAAAAACACATATCACATATTTCAGTACAATGGTTTCAGGAAATATTTTTGTTTTGGCTGTTTTATGGCTAGAACAGTTGTTCTGTTCATTCTATACATCTGATATAGCCCCTGCTACAGGGTTAATACTATGATAAACAATTGCTGATCACAGATTTTTGAATCATTTACACAATATCAGCCTCAATATTATTTTCCTTTGTTTGAGGAGGCCTGCTAAACCTTTAGGACCTGTGTTCCTACTAGTTCAACCATTAGCTTAATGGTGTCTATGGATCCTAAATGATCAATAAAATCTCATAGAACAGAAAACGGAGATCCATATTGTACTTGTTTGGAAAGGAAGGTTGCCATTCCAGCTGATGGAAGGCAGTACAAACCATGACACACAGAAGAAGATATTGATATTGTATGTTTGTAGTATGGCCACATCTGTCACATTCCATTGTACTTATATTTTACTTAATCTTAGAGTGCTTCCACAATTCCCTTTAGTACAGACCTTGACAGGCATACATATACTGACAAAGAACATGACTGGTGTGCCATAAGCAGGGTCGAACTGGGGGGGGGGTTAGGGTCCACTGGGGATGCAACATCAGGGCCCCCCTCCCCAGCAAACGGGCCTGGGCCGGTGGAACCCACGAGGACTGGGGCCCAGTCCAACGCTGGCCATAAACCTAAAATTTGAACTACTCATTAAAATAACTAAAATCCTACTGTTAGTCTGATAAAGTTACAAGAAACCAGCAGTGGCCAGCCAGTTGAGGATTAGAATCTGCTGTAACTGTGGCAGTTATCCAAAACAGACAGACCATGAAGCAAACCATTCAATGGGATTATAGTCCATATCTATCAAGCAAGTAAAACATTAACGGGGGAATGTAATAAAAATCACTAACGGAAAAACTATTCGCAATGTGAAAAGTTATGCCTTTGCGCAAACAAATTTTGCTTTGTGCAAATTTAATATAACTTTTGCAAGCCCAGAAACTGTTTAGCGAACCACTTCCGACAGTGAAAGACCGTTTGCGAATTTTATAGTTTGTGCCAATGCGCAGTCAATGTAATAAAACTTCTTACTCAAAAAGTCGTTATGTTTGCTCCAAAAGATTATGACACCTTCAAGCACTTCTTATGAGTGTGCAATTAAAATTCGCAATAACAGTTTAAGGAACAATATTACATTGCGAGATGTGGATTTTTAGTCTTATTGGTGCGAATTGTTTTGCTCTTTGCGACTTTTATTACATTCCCCTATAAGATTTGTCAATCTAAACCAGTTAATATAAGAATTACAATTTTGCTATAGGGTTCTTTTAAAACATTCAAATAAAAACAATAATTAAAAAATACAAAGATGCCCATTGAAGAATGCAGCTATTATAAAAGCCTTCTAAATTTGACATTATAATTATTGTTCTTAAACTTGAAACAGAAGTATTGAAATATATAAAATAATTAACTTTTGCACTGATTTAAATTTAGGTTAAAAATAGAATAAAGCCTTTCAACTGAATTTGGTTGTATGTCTTGATTTTGTATGTTTCCTAGTGAAGTGTAAATTATATCCTGCCAAGCTAATACCAAAATGTTCTGTATCTATAATTAAACACAGCAGTACCTATCAAATTGCATAGAAAAAAAATAGTGTCCCACCACCTCTTTAATTTACATCCCTTCCCATCCCCACACAAACAATATTTGTGAATAATCACACGCTCTAGCTACTGTATGCAGAACTTTAAAAATGCAGTATCTGGACATTACCTACTCTCTTATATCAGATGAAGTTGATTAATGACTGTAATTAAGAAAAATAGCATAGTATTAAAGATAGAAAGACTAATCTATACACCTCATGTTAGCATCTCCTTTTCTTTCCCCAAGATTAAATTAATTAACTTTCATGACTTTAATAAACATACTGAAAATGAATTTCATCATTAGTATGCTTTCATGAGCTTAATAATGCAGAATGACTGACAAACACTTCCTGGACTGCCATTCAGTTCAGGACAAGCTGTTGGTTACTTGAAGACAATGAAAGTTTTTTCTATGAATGTACTTGGGTTAAGCTAATTTTTAAAGTGTTCAATGTGTAATGTGTAATGTCATACCTAACAGACCAGGTAGTCTTCAATTAGCACCCGCTATGCCCTGTCATGCACAGATTATATCTTAATAATAATAATAATATTTGGATAAGGATTTAACTCATTTCTGCTTGGACCCACAACAATTTATTCATTACTTGCTTTGTTTTCTCTATAGCATCTGTATCGGTATTTATTCAAAGAATTTCAGAAATAGGGCAAAAAGCTTCCTTCACCTTCCATAGCTTTTCAATGTTCAAAACCACTAACACTGTGTATAAAACAAAAGACTGAGCATAGTCTCAGTTTGGTTTGCTCAACTTTATTTAGTACAGTTATGGGACCTGTTATCCAGAATGATTGGGATCTGGGGTTTTCCAGATAAGGCATCTTTTCTTCAATTTGGATCTGTAGACCTTAAGGGGATTTATTAAGCAGCAACTTTTTCAATTTCAGCTTTTTCACTACAAAAATCCACAGGAAAAAAAATTAATTTTGTTAATATATTATGACATTTGTGATTTTAGAAAAACTGGGGTTCATTTATAAACCTTTGACAAATTTGCACATGGTTGTAACCCATGGTAAGCATTTAGATGATTGCTTTTATTGTTCAACCTGCAGCTGCCTAAAAAATAAGCTCATAACTGATTGGTTGCTATGGGGTACTGCCCAGGAGCAAATTTGCCCAGTTTTTATAAATGAGTTTAGTTGTGGTTTCAAAAACCACTAAAACCCAAAAAGAAGAATGTTGACAAATAGGCCTCTTAGTCTATTAAAAATCATTTAAATATTAAATAAACCCAAAAAGATTGTTTTGCCTCCAATAATGATTAGAAACATCATAGCTGTGATCAAGATCAAGGGATTCTTTTATTAATGAAGAGAACATGGAAATCATTTTTAAAAAATAAAATGTATTTGATTAAAATAGAGTCAATGGAAGATGGCCTTCCTGTAATTCTGAATTTTCTGAGTAAAATTAGAGTCAGAAGCTGAATATAAAATAACTGGTTGAACTAACTAGTAATGGATGCTTTCGATTTACTTGTATTTTCTTTACAGTACTGTTTGCTCTTCTATGTTAAAATGGCTATAAATAATTCAACAATGCATTTACACCACAAGCACCACAAATTCAGTCACCAAACATTGGAGGATGCAAGAGGATTTTCCTATATCTGTCTTTTTGAGCAGTTGTAGACTGCCAGTCATATACCAGTGTGGGTAAAGTGCTACAGTAGCAATGAAATATTTATCTTTATCTCTATATGAAAAGATACACACAATAAATAAATACATTTACAGGGCAGAAATTATTCTCATTTGAGGATGCTCCTTCACTTGGCAACTAGATACAGTAGCTGAAACTTTTTATATTACAGTGTTGCTTTAAACCACAATGATGCTGGACTAATTATGAGTGCTATATAAATCTTAATAGTATGTAGTATTCTTGAGTCATACTCCAACAATATTTTGATGAGCAGTTTTCAAAATCAGTAATAGATGGTTTAAATCCACTTTAAAACTACTGGTTTCACCTTAAAGGGGTTGTTCACCATTGAGTTAACTTTTAGTATGATGTAGAGAGTGATATTGAATTTGGTTTTCATTTTTTGTTATGTTAGTATTTCTAGTTATTTAGATTTCTATTCAGCAGCTCTTCAATTTGCATTTTAAGCAATCTTAAAATTACCCTAGCAACCATGAATTGATTTGAATAAAAAACTGGAATATGAACAGGAAAGGTCAAGAATAGAGAGATGGTTAAAAGAAGCAATAAAAATACATTTGTAGGCTTACAGAGCATTTGTTTTTTAGATGGGATCAGCAAGCCCATTTACAACTGCAAAAAGGCAAATAATCATAAAATGATAAAAAACAAAAACAAATAATGGAGACCAATAGAATGTTTTTAGAATTGGCCATTCTATAACATATACAAGTTACCTTAAAGGTGAACTACCACTTTAAAATTAAAGTCTGGTGCTTGTGGGTCTGTTTATTTCATGAGTAAAATGAGAGAGATAGTCTGTCAAGTTCAATCCTTTTTTTGAATTGCAGAAACCTAAAATGTAGCTCTTTGCTTTTTCCCATCTTAAAAGTCAATTTGATGTCTCCCTTGATCAGTATTCTACTTTGTTTTAACCCAGAACATTCTGCTGATCCAATTAGATATCTAACCACTTTGAAGCCATTAAGGCTAACTGTCATTCCCAACACAACCATTCCCAAAGCAAGAGCAGAAGTCACTTTTCCTCTTCAGAGGTTGCCTCTTGTTTTCTCCAAGTACATATTTCCCCGGAGGTCTATGGATCTTAATATGTTGCCAAATAAGCACCTCTTTTCCAGAATAACCCCAAAGTAATAGTGCTTCTACGTTATTAAAAGGATTCAATATCCTTACTGATCCTGTTGCTCTTATCTACTCAAGACAAAGAGCAGAATACTGCTTGAAAGTGCCAACCATAGACTAATATTTATCTAAAAGCAACATACAGTAATTATTTAATTTGTATTCCCTGATAGTACATTCATTCTCCTATTCATGATAAGGAAGGTTTGAGTGCAAGTATGTACAGTTTCACCCTATGCACATGTTTACATGTACAAAATGTCATTGCAATGTAATGGAAGTTTCAAAAGAGATATCAGGAGGAGAACCTCTGTACTGTATGTAAATAATCCTAATTGCACATCTGATTGCAACCAAACACATCTTAAAATGAGTTATATGAATTATTGAGCTCTGTCACATTATCAAGCCTAGGATGTTGCTTACATGACTACATAGATTATAATTTGTAATAGCATAAATGTCCATCCTCATGTGCTATATTAGGTAAGCATAATTAGGTCTGCGTGCAGCAATTTAGAGAATTTAAATGTAACTGAAACAGTGAGGTTCATCCGGATTGATCAGTGATCTTCATCAACATGGCTATGAGGTTAACAACTTATCCATGACTACAAGGTCCCAAAGCTCTACATGGTATTTTCACTGCCTGGCCATTAGCCAGTCAAGTTGTAGTTGGTGATTTCCATGACCTGTTTGCATAGTGTCCTGAACAGATTTGACTCTATGGTACATTGGTTGGAGATCTCAAGAATCACCTACATGTGTGTGTATCTGTGTCAGTGTTCTTGTTTTAAAAATGGTCCACTGACAGAAAAGTATTTTATTTAAAGTTCTCAGTATATGGAAGTCATTAGGACAATGACAATCTGCGACTGTGTCTTAAACGTCTACATAAGATACTGCTTAAAATGCATATTCATTTTGCTTTGGGAAGTATTAAAGTAAATTACGTTAGGGCAATGATGATCCTGCCAGCAGAATATATTTTCAGCCCATTTGCACTGTTTGGATGACAGTTTGAAGACAGTGTCGTAAATTATCTACCCATCTCACACATTAAAGCTCTTTTGCTTTCTTGTTCCAAAAAAATCATATGATACTCTGGCTTTGTGATCTCTGACAATATAAAATTTGTCTTTTAGTTTCTTCAAGAGAAATAATATGTTATGGGGAGTGTATAAAGATTAGTGTTATTATTTTGTTTCATTATATTTTTTATTATATATTTTTAAAAATATTTTCATTTAGTTGAATATTTAGATTTTTTAAATATTTATCACTTATCAGAATAATTAAAATGGTTACCAGTCAGCACTTATGTTTTATGCTCCAGTAACCAAGGTTTGCTAGCAAAATTACTCTATGGATAATGTGAAGCTATACGAAATCCTCTACAGGGCTCTGCTGCCCTTAGATGTGTTTACACTTTTTTACAGCTAGTATTAACCCAGTGGATGATCCTGAGCCAAATTAACAACCCCATATATACAATTTGCAATGTGACAATATGTATCTGTATCCCAAGAAGAGCGTAAACTAATACATATATTTAAAAAAAAAATACAAGTGATTCTTGTATTTTATACAAGTGACACAAAATTAAATATGTCCAACATGGTATCACATTGGCAGATAATGTAGGAAACAAGATAGAAAACAATTCATTTTATGTTACATCTGTTTGCTTGGAAACTTGCCTCTAGATAGACATAGAGTCTGATGGACATACAGTATAGAGGCATTTTCATTTGTATAAAACAAATTGTATATGTTTTCTCTAAGCACTGTTATGCATGAGTTACCCTGCAGACATACAGTATTTTTCTAAATGTTTACTTCAGATAACTGGAAATTGTATTTGAAGCCAAATGTTGAGAATGAATGTAATAGGTGTTTTTCTTTAGAAACTGGCACTAGACATACATTCAATTTATATATATATATATATATATATATACTTGGATGGAACGCACAACCACGAGTCAAGTGAATGCCTGGGTGCCAGTCTGGTTTAAACAGTATATAGATCCAATGATGACAGCACTCCATGGACAATAAGCAACAAAATAATAAAAAGGATTGAGTTAAAGCAGGTTTATTATCTCCAACGTTTCGGTTCTATATTTGAACCTTCATCATTCCTTTCCCTGATGAAGGTTCAAATATAGAACCGAAACGTTGGAGATAATAAACCTGCTTTAATTCAATCCTTTTTATTATTTTGTTGCTTATTGTCCATGGAGTGCTGTCATCATTGGATATATATATATATATATATATATATATATATATATATATATATATATATATATATATATATATATATATATATATATATATATATATATATATATATATATATATATATATATATTAGGGACAATTAGCATGCTTAATAGAGTATGTTAGATGAAGGAGCCTGTCCTGAAAACGTGTTGCACCACACATAATAAACACACACGTTTTTTGACTGCACGTGTTGTTCTGATAATTGTTTTAACTATGTACAGGGAGAGGGTCGACCCATCAGGTCAACCATTGGGCTTATATTTGGAGAGGGTTTTGGATGTGCTGGTGATTTTCTCTATGTCCTACATCACATCATATATATAATTATATACAATATAATGTTTTGTCTACCACTTTGGAAAGGGATCATTAATTGTTCTATTAGTAGAGCAGTGATTTTACTGTCTGGGGGTCAATGTAATAGATGGCAAAAAAAGGGTTTGCTGGTGATAATTAGAAGTGCAGCTTTGATGTCTTGGGTATCAACAAAAAAAAAATCAGCCTGAAACTTACTATATAGCCAACCAAAAAAAAAATGATCATCCACACTCCAATATCTGTGTTTTTTAAGGTGCACAGTAAGGAACAATGTCAGAATTCTAATTTACTATACCATGCAATTTAAACCAAATTCAGCTCTTCCCACAAAGTACCCTGTGATGATCTCTAATAAGAATCCATCAGTAAGTAGCAAAAATGTACCAAAGTTTCAGTAGACTAGACTGCAAAGTTTTTTATTGAGGAGATAGAAACTACATGTTTCGGCTAGGCCTTTTATCAAGTAACCTTGAGTGCTTTCTATCTCCTTAATAAAATACTTTGCAGTCTAGTCTACTGCCATGGTATTTTCTAAGTTTTTGCTACTTACTGATGTTTCTTAGGGTGCCATACTCCATAGAGTACATAGTTTTGTATCCTGCTTGTCATGATCTAAAGAAAAACTGATAACATTCTTAACTAGAGAGTCAGATTGAACCCAGTCATAAAACATTTCAGTGATAAAAGTTTGATACACGTCATTATATTTACAAAGGAACAGTCGCTTAAAAGACATATTGAAGGGGAAGTTTAAACAGCCTTCTTTACCTATGATGCTGATGCAATGTGACTGGATGTAGGGGTATAGTAGATTTATCATGATTTGTTGAAAATTGTGACTAGGGTCACACTGGCATGTAAGTCTGTGGGAATTATATTATCAAACATAGGTTAGCTGCTGCTCTTTACTCAAGTAATGTAAAAGATAAACAGTTCAGCACAGAAGGCACAGATGCAAGGGTATCCAGGAATTAATACCTGCCTTGAGAAGGTCTAACTTGCATGACGTGTAATGGAAACTTTCGTTTGTTCATTCCATTGGATTGTGGGGAGGGCTATAGCAGCATAGGAAGGCTAGGTTGTGCAGGCGAGTTTTGCTTTATTCAATTGCAACTAATGAATCACATGCTAACAATGTTTCTGGTGCTGTAAACACAACTGTGTCTAAATTGGCATAATTCACATCCGCAGTGAAGTTGTGAATAAATGAACTTGAGCAATATTTACCAATGTGAATTAAAATAAGCATCTGCATTAGTAAGTCACATGCAAGTTCAAGCACAAGTTATTTTGTAGTTTTCCATTACTAAATGGAATTCGGGCAAATAATACTGCATATTGGGTATAAAACATGGCTCATTATATCCATTTTCTGCAATTTGCTAAATGCACTTGCTTTACTTAATGAACCCTTCTTTATTTAGGGTTCAGTGTATTCGTCGACCCTCATATGCTATTACAGTTATGGATTTGCACTTATGCAGAAGATTAGATCTACCAATGATTAAATTGTGTTAATTAGTAAACTGTAATTAGAAGAATAAAGACAAATGCCTAGTAAGTTGTCTATTAGTAACTGATAAAAAAGGGCTCCTTTAATGGCATTGTTGCAAATGTATGGCAGAGCCGAGAGTCAGAATATGATTTGGTTTTTTTTACTACATATTCAATTCAAAATGGTGGTGGTTAAAGTGTTTACACATGTAAAAAACAAACCAAAGTTAAAATGATATAACCCTTTTCTGCAAACAGCATTTTAGCTAAATTGGGACACTTTTCTGTTTGGAATATAGAAATACTATAGTCTAATACTTTATTTGGATTTCTGAAAATTGCATTTCTTCAAGACCATTAAGAACTAATTTCTGCATGAGACTGATGGTAATTCAGAATAATACTTAGCCCAACTAATAAAAATAACCATTCCTAGCCCACTGTAGGTATGTGGCATTATCCCGAGATATTAGTTGTCTGCATCCAATGTAATGTGGGAAAGTTAGGTCAGCAGAAATGTTCATAGTAATCAGGATATCAGGAAATGTAACAAGCACATCCAATGAGCAGCATCCTCTTTGCCCATCCTGTTTGGGGATGATTTAAAGGTTTGCGTCAACCTATCACATTCAAAACTTGAGGAGTTAATTTTATTGAACTGCAACAACATCTATTTATTTTTATTTTATCCATCTTTTGATAAAAGCTATAGAATGTTATGTCCAAACCTGGATGTCATAATTGTCTCCATGGGTAAAGTATTGAGGTAAAATAGCTGTAGAAGTTGAATAACAAGGCCTGCTATCTTCACAGTTCCCAGACAGCTTATTTATTTGGCCTTTATGTTAAATGAGGAAAATAGTAGAAATTGTCCACCCAAATATTTGGCCAATCTCCACAGGGGTTGGATAAGTTTCTTGCTGCTTTGATTTTAGACACTGAACAGGAGGACATCTTCAGAAAATCCATGATATTGCTAAATGCCAAAAATATGGGGGTGAAAACATCTCATATTGTAGAATATGTTAAGGGTTTTCATGCTGATTCATATATAATGAGTTTATCGTTAGGTTGCTTTGATGACAATCATCTGTAGTCTAGATATAACTTAATTTTTGACTTATGCTTAGGAGTAGTTTGTGCAATTGGTTGAAATACTTCTGCTGCAGTTCATATATAAGTAATAGTGGGGCTATTGGATAATTGTAACATTTTTGTAATAGCTGTTATTTATACTTTAAAGAACATCATTGCAGGTTTTATAATATAAAATCGCAGACAGTAGGAAATCAAATGAACTTAGTTTCATGTTTGGCTTGTTAGAGGATCCTTCCTTATATATATATATATACAGTATATGTGTGCACATTTCTTTATGGTCTATTTAAGGCAGTTAAAAAGAGTTATTTATAATGAGCACTAGGGATGTAGCAAACTGCCGTTTATGTGTTCGCGAACACCGGCAAAAAATGCGAACAGTTCGCGAACAGTTCGCGAACGTCGAACACCCGCAAAATCGTTCGATTCGAACGATCGAAGGATTTTAATCGTTCGATCGAACGATTTTCATTCGAATCGAACGATCGAAGCCATTCTATCGAATGATTTCATTCAATCGAATGGCTTTGATTGTTCGATTCGAACGAAAATCCTTCGATTTTAGCGGTCGAAGGAATCGAATGGTCGAACGATTTTTGTTCGAATCGAACGTGAACTCATATTGGCGAACGTCGCGCGACGTTCGCGAACATTCGGCGGACGCGAACAGTCGAAGTTCGCGCGAACTAGTTCGCCGGCGAACAGTTCGCTACATCCCTAATGAGCACTGGGAACAATTAGCAATGGAATGCAGGTAATCAGCTACCTAGTATTGTTATTTAATGTTTTAAAGCTTACATTGTAAACATAGCATTATAAGCAACTAAACAATACATTTTTAGAAGCCATCTTTAACCTAAAAAATAAACAATAAAGAAATAATATAAACCAAGGTCCAGTCCAAGAAATAACTACCACACTTCAGTAGCTAAAGGCACTCTGCTTTATCATTACAAGTGTTCCCTTATTAAAAGTATATCTTTGACCTAGCAACTGGTTGATTGCCTAATCCCTGACCCGAAATGAGGTTTAATAAACACTTTAGATAAACCTTGTGCATAAACTCCTACTGATTTTGGTAGATGAAATACCTCTTCCACTTTCTTTTGTGCTCAAGAGCAATGAAAAGAATAACTAAACATGCATTTCACGACTGTAATGAACATGAATTTGTTTGCAACAGACTAATTTTTTTCAACCATGTTGAACTTGAAATGGGACCTAGTGTGGACATACGAGAAGTGAAAGGCCAGCTATAATGACATTGATTAATTTAAAAGGCCAAACAGGCTAGAAATATTGTATTGTTTGTACAGAAAAATAACTGATACTTAGTATTCAATCTTACAATTTTTTACAGTATGTTCTGGAGCTTAAATACAAATTAATTATTCCATGCATAATGTTTAGGTATTTAATTATTTACATCAGTCGCTACCTCAATAGAGATTACAACATAATCTCAACTTCATGTATTAAGAGCAGGATTAACATATCCCCAGTTTGCTCTCTACTTTAGGGCAAGGCACACACAGTGGATCCTCTGCTTTCCTTCACCTGCATTTTGTACACAGACAGAGGAAAGCATATCCACTGTAATGTGCTCCTTTCTGTAGCTCCACTGACAAGCCTGGCATCACACAGGATTTTGCTCGAATATTAATGCTTTTCTGTTTATGTGCTAATATCCACTCCGTGTAGTTCCACACGGGCTGACGCCTGTCAATGGAGCTACAGGAAGGAGCAAATTATAGCACAGTGATCCCCACCCAGTGGCCACAAAGCAGATGCTTATTTTGGAATTCTGGGTTTGGATGTAATGTTTGGTTGCATAAAAACCAGGTGTACTGCTAAATAAAACCTTCTGTAGGCTGTCCATTTAACACCCCAGGGATGATTTTCATTCTTGTGTTGTCCCCAACTCTTTTACATTTAAAAGTGGCTCATGGGTAAAAAAAGGTTGGGGCCCCTGTTATAGCAGATACATTTTCCTCTGTGCATGGCCAAGCCCTTATGTGACTCCAATGTGTTTTTATCTGTTTGCAGGATAATTAAGAATTCCTTTGTCAGAAATTGAGTGGATTTAAATCCAAGAAACACCTCTTTCATGGCCCTCCAACTTGAATCTTAGTAAAAAAAAAAATGTGATTACAAAATTCTTTCTAAACCAAAACCACCAGTTTTATAGGGAGGATGCTTTAATCATATATTAACTTCTTTGGCAAGCAATCTCAATATGTAAGATAACAAGGAGAGATATCATCTTTGGAGAAAGCTCCTGCATCTTTAATTAAGTTTGGACACAAGGAATATAATACATTTTCAGGTAGAATTTTCAGTCCATCTGTTTATTGAGTGGTAACTTAAAATTGACATGGACATACACTTGTGCAAAACAAAGTACTGAAGAATAAAGCCTAATGAATTTTTACGCTGTATGGTTACAGAAATTGTCCTAGAGATATTTACAGGTCTATTATCCTAACAGCAGACATCAAGGTTGATTAAGCAGAACACTTTACAGTGTATGTAGTATAATGGTTGAATAAAAACAAGGTTGTTCTTTTTGCAATTTAAGAAGTACTTCCATAAAGTATATACAGATCCCAGTCTCATATCAAATCTCCACAAACACACAAACTACATAAAGTAATCCTTATACCTTTAGAAATGTTAAATTCAAGTGTTTAACAGGATGATACATAAAGTAGAAATGATGTATTTTGTAACAGCATCCTAATCTATTCAATAATTACTGAAGCATCAGGGAGTTTATGTATGTGAAACTCAATAGGGAAAGTTTACAAACATATCTTACACAACTCTAACTCTTATAAACCATCCAGTAATTATCTACAGCCAGTATTTGTAAATCAACTAAATTGAATGCCTGATTAGTTGCTATGGTTTGCAGCATTGCTTTTATGTTTAATAAACATTAATGAAAGCACATTCCTGGTTAGTTGCTATGGTTGGCTATATTACTACTGAGTTGCATAAATAAAACCACATGCCACATTGGTTGCTATGATTTACTGAAATGCTATTGAGTTTTACCAATGACATCAATGCCATACTAGATAATGTGGTTTACTGCCCTACTTTTATGTTCCCTTAGTGAAATAAAAGATCTACTCTTACTCTACTCTATAGCTACATTTACCTGTGATGACATGTGGTTGTCATTAAATAACTGTTTATAACCAACATTCACTGTTGCAGTTCTAACCTTCAAAATGAAAAAAAAAAAGGTATCTAATGGAATATTTGAATGATTTAATACAACATGCTAGCTTCTTTCTTTATTACTGCTGGAAAAGAATAGACCATTCTCTCATATCACTTCCCGTTCTTCATTACTTTGGGTGCAGAGGAAAACGGCGTGATTTGAGGATCGTGCTTAATTAGTGTCACACAATTCATGGCTTCTGTATGTCAATTGCTATAATGGCTGGCTATCTCTGAACCCTACCAAATTAATAGGTAACACTTCTTAAGTAAAATGATAATGGATTCTCCAATTGGAGTGTTAATTACTTTCTAGTGAAAGATCCTGATTAAAGAAATATCTTAAGTCTTTAGCTCTTATGCTTTTAATGACACATCAAAGTGCATAAAAGTCAGTTACAGACATCCCTCTTCTATTAATAAAAGGCTGTTCGTCCATTTGGACTTCCATTCACTGAGAAGTAAATTCTGCATTTTATTTTATGGTCCCTTTAAAAAACAAAATCTTCCCACTACTGCTACTGCTATATATCTATTGCAACTCCTTATTTGGGTAATTCTGCTTATCCATAAACTGCTACATCCATATACTGCTATATATTTATTGCAACTCCTTATTCGGGTAATTCTGCTTATATCCCTACTTGTATCTGTTAACTAGTGATGGGCGAATTTGCAAAACTGCTCCAGTGTCTCATTTTTTTTTTCGGAAAAATTTTGACGCCGGCGAATTTTGGCCGCAAATTTTCGCGGGCGTTTTGCAAATTTATTCGCTGGCGGCTAATCGCGCAAATTCGCCGCAAATTTGCGCCTGGCGAATAAATTCGCCCATCACTACTGTTAACCCCAATAACTTTTGTCTGTTAGGCCTATTCTGCTTTAGTTCTTTGATAAATCTCTCAAGCACACATCTGTGTCCACTCCTCAGTGAACAAGAGATATTTTTATAGCCCCAAACCTGGTTCTGGTGTCTGTAAAACTCTGCCCTTTGCTAGCTGTTTAATTGATTAATTGTTTAATTAGGCTCTGGTTTTCCCAATCAGCAACATATAAATTCAGACCCAGTATTGGGGATGGCACTCGTGTCTGGGTCACGGCACGAGTGCTAACTTTTCCTAAGTGCTAATATTTCACAAGTGCTTAGAAATGACAGTTATACAAGGCAGTTGGACAAGGCATTGACAAGGCAAAAGGAACAGGACTATCTTCTATCAACTTTGAACCAGCTGGGATAAGAAGAACACAGATTTGTTTGTACCTGCCAATTTGTAACTTCTTACTCCAAACATGCTTTATCCTGCATTTCTCCTCCTTTCACTCTCATGCTTCATAAATCATTTTTCACTACCCCCCCCATCAAATCCCAGTTCTATAAAAATCTCAGCCTCTCTGCTCTCCTCTCCTTCCCTCTCCACACATGAAGTTTATAAAGTACTCTGTCTAGCTCCTCTTTTTCATACAAACTAAGAACTTACAAATCCCGCTCTCACTTAGTCTATCTTTCCTTTCTATTGCTGGCAGCTGGGGACATTTACTGGCCCTTACCCCATCCCAGTTATATCACGGCCAAGAGCTTCTTCTCTTCGGTGCAAATTCCAACAGTACAGAACTCTTACGCCTATACCCAAAAACCCAGTTAATCTTTCCTGTGCTCTCTGGAATGCCAGATCTGTTTGCAACAAACTCACCGCTATACACGACCATTTAATTGCAAATTCCTTTAACCTACTTTAAACTTACTGAAACCTGGCTTTCTCCTACCAACACTGCCTCATCTGCTGCCCTGTCCTATGGGGGCCTACATCTTACTCATACTCCCAGGCCTGTTAACAGACCTGGAGGTGGGGTAGGTTTGCTTCTCTCTCCCTGCTGTACTTTTAAAGTTCTTCCCCCTGTTCCCTCCATATCATTCTCCTCATTTGAGGCTCACTGTATTAGGCTCTTTTCTCCTGTTTCACTCTGCATTGCTGTGATATATCGACCACCAGGACCAACTGCACAATTTCTAGACAACTTTGCTGCCTGGCTTCCTTATTTTCTTTCATCTAACATCCCATCCATCATATTAGGTGACTTTAATAAACCCGTTAACAACATTAACAACCCTTCTGTCTCTAAACTTCTTTCACTAACCTTCTCCCTAGGCTTATCTTTGTGCTCAGACAAAGATAAGCCTAGGGAGGCTTTTTTCTCATTCCAAAGGTAACGCTCTGGATCTCATATTTACCAGTTCAACCACCAATTTTACTAACTCACCATTTCCCCTCTCTGATCACAATATGCTCACATTTCAACTCTCACTAACTCCCTCCTCACCCCTGCTATTCCCCAAACATGTACTTACAGTGACTTTCAAGCTGTAGATGTGTCACATCTCTCTTCTTCCTTTGACTCACTTCACTCTAATATCTCAGCCATCTCTTGTCCTAATGTGGCTACCTCTGTCTACTATAGTACTCTCACCACTGCCCTTAATGAGCTTGCTCCTATAAAAACTAAACATGCTAGACCCAAACCACTTCAACCTTGGCAAACTGCTCATACAAAAGCGCCCCAAAGACACGCACGTGCACTTGAGCGTCGCTAGCGCAAATCCCGCTCAGAGTCAGACTTTTGGAGCTACAAATCTGCCCTGCGCTCCTATAACACCAGCCTCTTCCAAGCCAAACAAACATACTTTACTTCACTCATAAACTCCTTTTCTAAAAAACCAGCACAACTTTACTCCACCTTTAACACTCCCCTTTCCCCTTCTCCACCCCCTCCATGCACATCTGTACTTCAAAAACAAAATTGACACTATCAGAAGGGACATTACACTACTCATCCCCCCTAGACTTCCACCACCCTCCCTCTACACTCCCCAGTCTCTCCTGTGCTCCTTCACCCCTGTCACTGATGAGGAAGTCTCAAAGCTTTTGGCCTCTTCTCACCTTACCACCTGCCCGCTTGATCCAATTCCCTCAAAACTTCTCTGCAATACCAATCCTTGTCTAATCAAAGCCTTAACTCAACTATTTAATCTTTCGCTCTCAACTGGACTGTTTTCTTCTCAACTAAAACATGCTCTTGTCTAGGGATGTCGCGGACTGTTCGCCCGCGAACTAATTCGTGCGAACATCGACTGTTCGCGTCCGCCGAATGTTCGCGAACGTCGCGCGACGTTCGCCAATTTGGGTTCGCCATAGCTGGCGCTTATTTTTGACCTCTCACCCCAGACCAGCAGATACATGGCAGCCAATCAGGAAGCTCTCCCTCCTGGACCACTCCCACACCCCCTGGACCACTCCCCTTCCATATATAAACTGAAGCCCTGCAGCGTTTTTTCATTCTGCCTGTGTGCGCTTGGAAGAGCTAGTGTAGGGAGAGAGCTGTTGAGTGATTTGAGGGACAGTTGATAGTAACTTTGCTGGCTAGTAATCTACTTGATACTGCTCTGTATTGTAGGGACAGAACTCTGCAGGGATTTGAGGGACATTTTAGGTTAGGTAGCTTTGCTGGCTAGTAATCTACCTTCTACTGCAGTGCTCTGTATGTAGCTGCTGTGGGCACTGCTTCTGATCTCATCTGCTGACTGCTGTAATAACCCAATAGTCCTTGTAAGGACTGCTTTTATTTTCTTTTTTGTTTTTTTACTTTGCTACTATAAGAGCCCAGTGCTATTAGTCTAGCTGTGTTGGGGAGTGGGACTGGTGTGCTGCTCCTAGTAGTTCAGCACCAAACAGAGTAATTTTTTTTTTTTTAATATATACATATATATATTTTTTTATTTTACTTATCTTACTGTTCTTTAATGTGTCCAGTGCTGTTTGCTGTTCTTCATAGTAGTGCACCAATAGTAGTGCACTTGCAGGCATTGTTTGCCCAGTGTGTTCTTCAAACAACTGCCACCTAGCTGTGTGAGCTTTTTCACATTCTGTCTAAATATCAATAATAATACCGTCTCCAGAAACACCACCTGAGTGACATTTTTCAAGCAGCAATAATATATTCCGTATCCACTGCTGTAGTGTATACGTTGACCTTGCAGACATTGTTTGCCCAGTGTGTTCTTCAAACAACTGCCGCCTAGCTGTGTGAGCTTGTTCACATTCTGTCTAAATATCAATAATAATACCGTCTCCAGAAACACCACCTGAGTGACGTTTTCCAAGCAGCAATAATATATTCCGTATCCACTGCTGTAGTGTATACGTTGACCTTGCAGACATTGTTGCCCAGTGTGTTCTTCAAACAACTGCCACCTAGCTGTGTGAGCTTGTTCACATTCTGTCTAAATATCAATAATAATACCGTCTCCAGAAACACCACCTGAGTGACATTTTTCAAGCAGCAATAATATATTCCGTATCCACTGCTGTAGTGTATACGTTGACCTTGCAGACATTGTTTGCCCAGTGTGTTCTTCAAACAACTGCCGCCTAGCTGTGTGAGCTTTTTCACATTCTGTCTAAATATCAATAATAATACCATTTCCAGAAACACCACCTGAGTGACATTTTTCAAGCAGCAATAATATATTCCGTATCCACTGCTGTAGTGTATACGTTGACCTTGCAGACATTGTTGTCCAGTGTGTTCTTCAAACAACTGCCGCCTAGCTGTGTGAGCTTTTTCACATTCTGTCTAAATATCAATAATAATACCGTCTCCAGAAACACCACCTGAGTGACATTTTTCAAGCAGCAATAATATATTCCGTATCCACTGCTGTAGTGTATACGTTGACCTTGCAGACATTGTTTGCCCAGTGTGTTCTTCAAACAACTGCCGCCTAGCTGTGTGAGCTTGTTCACATTCTGTCTAAATATCAATAATAATACCGTCTCCAGAAACACCACCTGAGTGACGTTTTCCAAGCAGCAATAATATATTCCGTATCCACTGCTGTAGTGTATACGTTGACCTTGCAGACATTGTTTGCCCAGTGTGTTCTTCAAACAACTGCCGCCTAGCTGTGTGAGCTTTTTCACATTCTGTCTAAATATCAATAATAATACCGTCTCCAGAAACACCACCTGAGTTGTTGTTGTTGTTTTAAAAAAAAATGCCAGGCAAAGGCAGGCCGCCACGCAGAGGCACTAGGGGCTGTGCTGCTATGCTATCCTGTGTCCCTAGGAAATTGCCCAGTTTTACAAAGGCAATTACCCTGAACTCCCAAAATGCTGAAGAGGTAGTTGACTGGCTTACACAGCACACCCCATCCTCTACCGTTTCTAACTTTGCCACAACATCCTTATCCTCCTCTGCTATGGGCACCCCACGTAACACTTCCTCCACCACCGGCGCCCCTTCTTCACTGGAGTCAGAGGAGTTATTTACACATGAGTTTCTTGAACTGAGTGATGCGCAACCATTATTGGCAGAAGAAGATGAAGGAGATGAGGACGTTACACCAGATATAATTCTGGCAGACAACACAACAGAGATGGACATAATGAGTGATGAGGAGGTCCCCGCTGCTGCTTCCTTCTGTGAGCTGTTAGAAGAAATTGATGCATCTGAGGAGAATGATGATGAGGAGATTGATGTTTTGTGGGTGCCCAGTAGAAGAGAGCAAGAGGAGGATAGTTCAGATGGAGAGATGGAGAGTCAGAGAGGCAGGAGGAGAATAAGACTTAGAAGAAGCAGGGAGGACAGCTCGCAGGGAACAGTAGGGCAACAACATGTATCGGCACCTGTGGTCAGCCGGCCAACGCACCCGCCATTGCCACCAACTTCTACTGTTACCGCCAGATTGCCAGCTTCAAAAAGCTCAGCAGTGTGGGATTTTTTTAATGTGTGTGCCTCTGACAAAAGCGTTGTAATTTGCAATGAGTGCAGTCAGAAACTGAGTCTTGGGAAGCCCAACACCCACATAGGTACAACTTCTATGCGAAGGCACATGAACGGCAAGCACAAAGCACTATGGGAGCAACACCTCAAAGGCAGCAGACAAACTAAAAGCCACCCTCCTTCTGGTCCAGCATCTTATTGCTCTACCTCTGCTGTCCTTGACCCGTCTGAACCACCCTCCACTCCGCCTTCCACCTTGACCACCAGTTCCCAGTCATCTGCCCCCAGCCAAGTTTCTGTGAGGGCCATGTTTGAGCGTAAGAAGCTAATGTCTGCGAGTCACCCCCTTGCCTGGCGTCTGACAGCTGGCTTGTCTGCACTCTTAGCCCGCCAGCTTTTACCATACCAGCTGGTGGACTCTGAGGCCTTCTGAAAATTTGTAGCAATTGGGACACCGCAGTGGAAGGTACCCAGCCGCAATTTTTTCTCCAAGAAGGAATACCACACCTGTACCACCATGTGCAGAGCCAAGTCACCGCATCTCTGTCACTTAGTGTTGGGGCAAAGGTCCATATGACTACTGACGCATGGTCCTCCAAGCATGGTCAGGGCAGGTATGTCACCTACACTGCCCACTGGGTGAACTTGCTTATGGCTGGGAAGCAGGGAATGCGTGGCTCAACAACAACAGTGGAGTTGGTGTCACCACCACGGATTGCACGCGGTTCTGCCACCACCTCTACTCCTCCTTCGCTCTCTACCTCGTCTTCTTCCTCTGCTTCCTCCTCCTCTGCTGCTGGGTCCTCCTCCTCCACACCTGTGCATCCCCAGCTCCCCCTAGGCCAGGGATCCCCAACCTTTTCAACCCATGAGCAACATTCAGAAGTAAAACAAGTTGGGGAGCAACACAAGCATGAAAAATATTCTTGGGCTGCCAAATATGTGCTGTGATTGGCCATTTTGTAACCCCTATGTGGATGGTCAACCTACATTGAGGCTCTGTTTGGCAGTGCACCTGGTTTTTATACAACCAAAACTTGCCTCCAAGCCTGGAATTCAAAAATAAGCTCCTGCTTTGAGGCCACTGGGAGCAACATCCAAGGGGTTGGAGAGCAACATGTTACTCACGAGCTACTGGTTGGGATCACTGCCCTAGGCTATTCGACGTGCCAGGTACGCCGTTGTCATGCTGTCTTGGGGATGACGTGCCTGGAAAGCAGAAACCATACCAGATCTGTACTCCTGTCATCTCTGCAGTCACAGGCCGATCGGTGGCTGACCCCACACCAACTGAAGATCGGAAAAGTGGTGTGTGACAACGGAAGCAATCTGTTGGCAGCACTGAGACTGGGCAATTTAACACATGTGCCCTGCATGGCACATGTTCTGAATTTAATAGTCCAACGTTTTGTCTCTGCCCATTTCAGACGTTCCTACACAGCCATGGCACGCCTTGCTGACATTCAGCAGCGGTACAACATGCCAGTCAGGCGTTTAATTTGCGACAGCCAGACTCGCTGGAATTCAACGCTCCTCATGTTGGAACGTCTGCTGCAACAACAAAGAGCCTTCAATGAATACCTGTTTGAACTGGATGGTAGGACTGGATCTGCAGAGCTGGGGATTTTTTTCCCCCGTTACTGGGTGCTTATGCGCGATGCCTGCAGGCTCATGCGCCCTTTTGAAGAGGTTACAAACATGGTCAGTCGCACCGAAGGCACCATCAGCGACCTAATACCCTTTGCTTTCTTCCTGGAGCGTGCCGTGCGACGAGTGACAGATGAGGCTGTAGACCAGCGTGACGAGGAGCAGGAAGCGCACGATTTCTGGTGGGAATCACCAGAACAAGCCCAGGCACCTGCTGCAACGCAGGGAGAGGTGTCAGAAGTGGAGTCAGAGGAGGAAGGTGGCTTTGTGGAGGAGGAGGACCAACAGGAGCAGGCTTCCCAGGGGGCTTGTGGTGACCTTTTGGGGACCCCTGGTCTTGTACGTGGCTGGGGGGAGGAGACCGTGGATGATATAGTCCTTGATAATGAGGAAGCGGAGATGGATACCTCTGCATCCAACCTTGTGAGAATGGGGTCTTTCATGCTGTCATGCCTGTTGAAGGACCCCCGTATCAAGAGGCTTAAGGAGAAGGACCTGTACTGGGTCGCAACGCTACTAGACCCTCGGTACAAGCATAAAGTGCCAGAAATGTTACCAACATACCACAAGTCCGAAAGGATGCTGCATTTACAAACCAGCCTGCAAAAGATGTTGTACAATGCTTTTAAGGGTGATGTCACTTCAGGAACTCATCAACATTCCAGGGGCAGAGGTGCCAGTAATCCTGCCACGAGCGCACCTGCAAGGACAATGCACTTTGGCCACTCTGTAACGTCAGACATGCAAAGGTTTTTCAGTCCAAGGCAGCGCCAGAACCCTTCGGGATCCACCCTCAAAGAACGCCTCGACCGGCAGGTAGCGGACTACCTGGCATTAACTGCAGATATCGACACTCTGAGGAGCGATGAACCCCTGGACTACTGGGTGCGCAGGCTTGATCTGTGGCCAGAGCTGTCACAATTTGCCATGAACCTCTTGTCTTGCCCCGCCTCAAGTGTCCTCTCAGAAAGGACCTTCAGTGCAGCAGGAGGGATTGTAACTGAGAAGAGAACTCGCCTAGGTCACAAAAGTGTGGATTACCTGACCTTTATTAAAATGAACGAGGCATGGATCTCGGAGGGTTACTGCACGCCGGAAGACTTGTTCTGACTCCCCATGCAGCTGTCCTTCTCTGCACACCGCATGACTCCACACACAGCTGTCCTTTAGCGTCCTCCTCCCTCCGCCACCGTTACAAACTAGGGTGCAAACCCTACTGGTTTCATTTTAATCAAAACTTTTTGGACAGGTAAATCCTGAGTTTTTCTGGCCTCTGTGCTTCAGTGGCTGCAACCAAAAAATTCATATTTTCAGCATTTATATGGCATATTTTTTCTGGCCTTTGTGCTTCAGTGGCTGCGACAAAAAAAATTCATATTTTTAGCATTCATATGGCATATTTTTTCTGGCCTCTGTGCTTCAGTGGCTGCGACAAAAAAAATTCATATTTTTAGCATTCATATGGCATATTTTTTCTGGCCTCTGTGCTTCAGTGGCTGCGACAAAAAAAATTCATATTTTTAGCATTCATATGGCATATTTTTTCTGGCCTCTGTGCTTCAGTGGCTGCGACAAAAAAAATTCATATTTTTAGCATTCATATGGCATATTTTTTCTGGCCTCTGTGCTTCAGTGGCTGCGACAAAAAAAAATTCATATTTTCAGCATTTATATGGCATATTTTTTCTGGCCTCTGTGCTTCAGTGGCTGCGACAAAAAAAAATTCATATTTTCAGCATTTATATGGCATATTTTTTCTGGCCTCTGTGCTTCAGTGGCTGCGACAAAAAAAATTCATATTTTCAGCATTTATATGGCATATTTTTTTCTGGCCTCTGTGCTTCAGTGGCTGCGACAAAAAAAAATCATATTTTCAGCATTTATATGGCATATTTTTTCTGGCCCCTGTGCTTCAGTGGCTGCGACAAAAAAAATTCATATTTTCAGCATTTATATGGCATATTTTTTCTGGCCTCTGTGCTTCAGTGGCTGCGACAAAAAAAAATCATATTTTCAGCATTTATATGGCATATTTTTTCTGGCCTCTGTGCTTCAGTGGCTGCGACAAAAAAAATTAATATTTTCAGCATTTATATGGCATATTTTTTCTGGCCTCTGTGCTTCAGTGGCTGCGACAAAAAAAACATAATTTTTCAGGAAAGTACACATGCCTAATTTTTCAGGGTTCTGCAACAGTGGCAAAATCGCATCTTTTATGCACCGCAGGTGATCAATAAAGTAGACCAAAACTGGGCCCACACTGCAGAATCAGTGTTTTTTGGTTCACTTCACTGTACATTGAATTACCTCTGCCTGACCGTGCACGTGTGCACAAGCACGGTGACTGCTAAACACACCACTACAGAAATATTGCCACCAACAGGACGAACATCCTGGAGGTGACAAGCAACTAGTAATTAAAAACTATTATTTGCTCACTTGACGGTATCATTCATGAAAGCTCTTTGCGTTTTTTTGCATTGCAGTAAGCGTCGCGTTTTGTCTTTGCGTGTGAACAGGCTGTAACCTTTACACGACTTGATTGGCATGTAGACGCCGGACGTTTTAAAGCAGTTTATTACACAAGTTTAGAAATGTAGTGTGATTTCTGCTCTTTACAGCACAAAACGCAGTGCTGTGTCAACAATGTATTTTTCAGATACATTTTTGCCCTTGATCCCCCTCTGGCATGCCACTGTCCAGGTCATTGCACCCTTTAAACAACTTTAAAATCATTTTTCTGGCCAGAAATGTCTTTTCTAGCTTTTAAAATTCGCCTTCTCATTGAAGTCTATGGGGTTCGCGACGTTCGCGAACCGTTCGCATTTTTGACGCAAGTTCGCGAATATGTTCGCAAACATTTTTTCCGACGTTCGCTACATCCCTACTCTTGTCACACCCATTCTGAAAAAACCCTCTCTTGATCCCTCCAATCTTGACAACCTCCGACCTATCTCTCTGCTACCTTTCATCTCTAAGCTTCTTGAGCACCTAGTCTACAACCGACTAACCTCATTCCTCTCTGACAATAACCTGCTGGACTCCCTACAATCTGGTTTTAAGCCACAACACTCCACTGAAACTGCCCTGACTCGACTAACTAATGATCTTTTAACCGCTAAAGCCATAATTTCTCACTACTAATACTGCTTGATCTCTCGGCTGCATTTGACACTGTAGATCACCCTCTCCTCCTCCAGTCCCTCCAGTCACTTGGCCTACGTGACACAGCCCTGTCCTGGTTCTCTTCTTACATCACCAATTGTTCCTTCAGCGTATCCTAGTTCTCCCCTACCTCTTTCTGTTGGGGTTCCTCAAGGCTCTGTCCTGGGACCATTACTATTCTCCCTCTATACTTCCTCCCTCTGCAAATTAATCAACTCGTACAGTTTACACTACCACCTCTATGCTGATGATACTCAGATCTATCTCTCTCTCTTGATCTCAACTCAGAACTCCTAACTCGCGTCTCCTCCTGCCTGTCCGCTATCTCTACCTGGATGTCGCAACGTTACCTTAAATTAAACCTCTCTAAAACTGAAATGGTTCTCTTTCCTCCAACTAACACCAGTAACATCCTGTAAGTATCCATAATAGCTAACAATTCCACTATCACTAGCCCGGTGCCTTGGGGTTATCCTAGATTCTGTTCTGTCATTCACTTCTCATATCCAGTCACTTATTAAATCATGTCACTTCCACCTGATTAACATATCCAAAATACGATCATTTATCACCCAAGATGCTGCCAAAATTCTTATTCACTCTCTCTCTCGTCATATCACGTCTAGACTACTGTAACTCTCTTTTAATTGGCCTTCCCCTCCAGAGACTATCACCTCTCCAGTCCATAATGAACACTGCTGCGAGGCTCATACACCTCAGCAACCGCTCCTCCTCTGCCTCGCCATTCTGTCAATCCCTGCACTGGCTTCCGCTACCTTTCAGAATCAAATTCAAATTAATGACCCTGCCATTCAAAGCACTTCATAACTCTGCCCCACACTACATCTCTGAACTCATCTCTATATACTCACCCAACCCCTTACTATGCTCCTCTACTGACCTGCTACTCAACTCTTCTCTCATTACCTCCTCACATGCTCGCATTCAAGACTTTGCAAGGGCTGCACCCCTCCTCTGGAACTCTCTCCCACGGTCTGTCCGACTTTCTCCCAACTTTTCTTCTTTCAAGAAATCTCTTAAAACGCACTTTTTTCGAGAAGCCTACCCTCAATCTGCTTAACTACCAAATGCAACACCACATAGAGTACCACATTTCTCACCCACTTAATTCGATCTTGCCCACTCTCACACCTTGTGTATTACTCCCTTCCCTTTAGAGTGTATGCTCTTTTGCAACTCCATATGTTCTATGTATAGAATTCATGTGATTTAGTTGTATAATCACATTTACTTTTCAGTGCTAAGCAATATGTTGGCGCTATATAAATACATGTTAATAATAATAATATTAATAATAATAAATACTGATGTCTAAAAGCAAAAGACTGAAGATTAAACTCCAGTGTGTTGACTCCCAACAATGTTACATTTCTCAGCTGATTTTTGTTTATAATTCAACTTAATTTAACTAATATAAACATAGTCAAATGAAACATGACTAGTTTGGTCTAAAAATGAAAACCAATGCATAAATTAATGTCTAGATGAACTAAACATAATGAGAATTTAAAAGGTATTTTATGTTTATAGTCAGAAAAGAGGGGGATTGTTAGATGCATTGCTCCAGTCATTAGCTAACAAAGTAAAAATTCAGATTTATACCTGGTCCATATATGTGTGAGTACATGTGTTTTTGTGGCTGCACATATAGGTTTTTAATTAATGGGATCAGTTCAGCATTAATCTGTGATTTCAGATGAATCAGATACATGCAACCATCTTAATATAAATGAAAGGTTTGCTATATGCATCAAAATTGCATTTATCATTAACGGTGCTCTACACCTTGCTCTGAATTACAAATATGGCGCACGGGGCAGAATACAGTATTCAAAGACACAATGATGACTTGTAATTAGCCTCTACCCTGAGCATACAGGGCAGGATACACAGACAGTTACAAATATTCCCTCCAGACAAGTGTAAATAGTTGCGTCTGTTTTTTGCCCTCAACCCTTCTCATCCTCATTGTAAATTATCCTCTATGTTAACTAGAGTTATAATAATTGGGGTTTATTTTGCCTGCTCTTCCAGTTTCCCAATTATCTTTTGTTCTTAACTTATCTCCTTCTTCATTGTTCTCACCCCACTTCCATTCTGATGTTACATTTTTCTCACTCCCATTTAATTGTTAATTGTTTCCATTTGGTCCATTTTCTCTTTGCTTTTTCCTCTGCTATCTTTGAGTTATTTATGTTCTTTTGTTGATGTGTATTACCTGATATTCTAAGGTAAGAATACCTGATATTCTTGTTTTTTGTGCTTCAGACAATTACTCCTTAGGTCTCCCATTGCTAATTTAAATGCTACTCTGTTTACATGAGGTAATGATACAGTGTAAGATAAACTTCACAAGTAGTTGTCAAGGAAGTATGTGGAAGGGCTTTCAGTTTATATGCCCCACAGTTGGGGAACATATGGCCGCCTAGGGTCATATTTATAGAAAAAATGTAAAAATATGGCATTAGAATACACCAAAACACACCACTTTACCATCATAGTATGACTTACATGGATGTATGCTATGTAAAATCAAAGGCAGTATGCAATTAATTATGGCATATTAGTAGCCCAGTGCAAATGTTGGAGCAAAAAGAGATGTTTTGTAAAAAAAACATACAGAAATCATCACTTTCAATGCAATTTTTTACACCACCATGCAGATGTGCGGATCAACTTGTACTATGAGCTATCTTCCATAACCCTGTATTCCCTCACGTGCTAAAAAAAAGCCATCCAACCCCCTTTTAAAGCTATCTAATGTATCAGCTTGAACCACTGATTCAGGGAGAGAATTCCACATCTTCACAACTCTCACTGTAAAAAACATGTCTGAATATTTTGGCGGAACCTCTTTTCTTCTAATCCGAATAGGTGACCTTGTGTCAGCTGGAAAGACCTACTGGTAAATAAAGCATTAGAGAGATTATTATATGATCCCTTATATATTTATATATAGTTATCATATCACCCCTTAAGTGTCTCTCCTCCAGTGTGAACAACCCCAACTTGGTCCGTCTTTCCTCATAGCTAAGATTAATACCTTTTACCAGCTTAGTTGTCTAGTCTGGTTGTTTAGTCTGGTATAAAACTAATACACACTATTAGACTCTTTCTATATGTATTGTGTTCATTTACACAGAAGCACAACAAGGCAGCTTTCCAAATAAGCCATTTTACAACATTTTTACAGCTTTTTTTGTGGAGTCAAATATTCTTCATGAATTTAGAAATGTGCACTCTAGACTGGGAGTTGAATAGAGTTTCTGTATGGTTTATAAAGAGCAGAGAAATACAGTACTTACAATTAACTCTTTAACAGTAATTTGTTTTGACATTCTGTTCAATACACTTTAATCACATTCTAGTTAACAGCTGTGTGTTTTAATTTAGAGTTTAGCTGAGCTAGCCAATTTGAATTATTCAGAGATCTGGACAAATTATATTTTTATACACAGACACTGAAATCATGAATGAATTACTGCACCTCCCTAGGCACTTTGCATTCCCATTTTGAAAATGTCTTTTGTTTTAGACATTAATGTGCATGGACATTACACTGAAGACCCCCTATTAAGAAATGAGAAATGCAACCAATCTTCAGGTATCATTGCAGGTCCACAAAAGAACAGATCAGTTTCTGAATATCTTTGGTCACTGAATCTGCAACCAGCATGCACACTTTGACCTGTGCTTATTTTCTTAAATCTGATCATTGACTCTTGTGCCTGTACCCAGCCTGTCTAAAAAATATGCCTATGCAGTAATCTAGAGTCAATGTGAGAAGATACTTTTTGTAGAAAAAAATCCAAGTGAAGCTCTTTAGGGAAATATCATTTAAACATAAAGAAGGGGGTAATGTTATTATGGACTGCAGAACATTCAAATAATCTGATGTAAATATACTGTAAAAGTCTGTAATAAATGCATCAGTCAAGAAAATACTACTTCTGTTCATGACTTTTATACTTGATGCATGGATCATTTTGGAATATTTGTTTTCATTTGCAATCAAGCACCATTAGTTTAGAGACAACCCTTGCTTATATGGGATTTACTTGTATAGCTGCCATTTACTATGGTAATAAACAGTTTAAAGGGAATCTACTGTTGATTCACAACCCTTTACTAAACTGGTCTGCAATATATTTAAATTATTAACAAGTGGTTGGGTCCAGTGTGCATAACTATAAAAGGGGGGCCTGGAGGAGGGGGCATAAGAGGGAGTCATATGCTACCCACAATTGATGCAAAATGGTGGGTAGCCTGCAAGTTTATGTGTGCTGCAAGTCCCCTGTGATTTCATGGGAGGGTGAATTTCTTTTTATAAGGGGCCAGGGCACCAGATGTTACACCACTGATTGTATCTTTGTGATATTGGATAGCTTATCCACATGTCAGCTCTATTAAAGAGCAAAAGAACCCTCCAACCAGAATCTGTGTAATTATAGGTCCATGTTCTTTATGTCTTCAACAGAAGATGAAAGTTGTTGTATCCCAAAATGAAACTAACTAGACAGCACTATTCCCATGCTTCGGATGTTACAAATGTACACAATAATCTCTGTATGGAAGATGTTTACAAGATAACTGATGGAAATCAGAATTTTATTAGTAAATTTATTGTCTCTCTTCTTTTATGTTTGAGGGTAATTGAAGGTTATCAAAATCAAGTAAAAAGTGGAGACACGTGTAGAAAATCTGGGTTGGAGGATGGTACTGTTTTAATTTAATGTAAATACAATCAATGTGCAATAGATACAGACCTAATACCAGTAATTTTTTTCAAGTAATTTAATAGCCTTAATCTAATGCCCAGGTTTTACTTTTTCAAAACATGACTAGCTGAACCAGCCAATTTGTGTGAAATAAAACTAGCTGAAACATTGAACCAGCAAACAAACTGATGATACTTTTGACAGAGGAGGCAACATTCCTGTTAATTTGCTTGAAAATGTTTTTCTCATATCTTCTTAGTATGTATTCAATTCCTGAAATTATTCAACCTGTATTATTTATAGGTTTAACTTGAGAAGTAGACAGTACCGGACTTAGATTAACATCAAATACTTGATATGTTAAATCACCGAGTAATTAGGCGTTTATACTGTACGGTATGTCTTTTACCCATAAAGTGCTTTCACATGTCAACAATTTATATGAGAAAGTTGCAAATAGAAACATTTAAGCCATTTAGTGCTATCTGCTTTCTGGAGTTTTATGATTCTATTTTTACTGTAGAAAACTGCAAACACAAACAACTAAAACATAATTGCTTTTATCATTTGAACATTTTTGCTAAAACCATATAGAATCTTGCCAGGAGAACAGCAGTACCTTGAGAGAGTTATTATATTGCTCAGAAAAAAACAATAAAAAGAGGAAAGAAGAAGAATACAGAGGGGGAGTTTTGAGACACTTGTAGGCTAAGTAATGTAAGTAATGAGATACAAAAAAATTGACTCCAAGTAAAAAGTTAGGTGCCCCATATGAATTTACCTTGACATGGTATTGCAGCTTAACAATTTTATAATCACATACAATGATTTTTAATCAGAAGCCTACAATATTGATTCATTGCAACAGAGCTCCTGGTGACAGGAAGCACATATTGAGAAGATGACCTTATTGGGTCTTTCTTGCAAAGTTTACTATGAAAAAAATGCATTTAGACTTGCATGGGAACCTTGGAGCTACTGTCACCTGAAAGGTGGTGGCAGCTTCAGGGTTCCCAAAGCAACCTGCATCAATAGATGAAGCAGACTTTCACTTAAAAAATTAAAATTTGGATTTCAATCGTTGGAAATGACATCATTCTGACAATGAACATTTTCTGGCTTTGTGTCACAGCAGATTGCATGAGTTTTAATCTTCAATTCTGTCTGGTGGATTACCAATTCACTGGAGCAACTGTGCTGGAACTATTGGGGAAAACTCTGCATTGGGCCACTTCAGCAAACTGCTCCTAGGCCCATTGGTGCTACCCAGCATATGCAGCACAGCCCTTCAACACTCATCCATTAGTTCTACAACACCTGTTATATTCTATTTTGAAATTATGGCTATGTCACTTGTTTTTTTCTAGTTCTCGACGATTTGCTTGGGGTGAATTCTCTCTTCTCTTATGGATCAATGGTTCACCCTAATGTGATTATTCTGATTTCCCTAGAATATGCATATTAATAGTGCTTCCTAAAAACATATGTGTAATTGCGCATAACTTAGATGAGTGTAAGCTATTGTGTATCAGTCAATGCCATGTTTACATATTTGTGAATATGTAATATGCTGTGAGCTATTCCGCATAATGGTAATTACCATCTTTATCATGAATAATCTTTTACAGTAATTTCCTTTACAAAGTGAATTATGTTATGAATGGCTATGCAGCTGAGCTGTTTAAAAATCTATGAAGAGCAAAGAGTTCTGTTAAACGATCAAGGTAAAGAAAGGAAATCATATAGAACTTTTCTGTTCAACTCTGCAAGTGAATACGAGTTACAGCTTGCAAAGGAGATCACACCAGGGATTCTGCTTTTGTCCTGCAACTGTATTGTACATTTAGATAACTACACAATGATGCTCAGTTGAAAAAGAGGATTCTTTTCTTAGATCATTCTTAATATAAAAAAAAGAAAAAGCACAAATTGCATTTTATATCTTAAGCAAGTATAACTTAAGTACCAGTGCTAACATGACATTTACTCTACTAATGTATTGCTACTGTACAGAAAATGTGTAACTCTGACCCAGTTGTAGTTTAAGCAGTATACAGATGTTAAAAATACACTAAAAAGAAAAAAGTCATTAAAATGTAAAAAAAAAAGCATTATTTTGTTTCTGGAAATGAGCCAAACTTATAGCAGAAGATTAGTTCAGTCCAAGGGAACCATTGCAAAGTACACCTTGTATTTTGAAAAATATATTCATACAAAAACAGAGATAAAGAGGCCTATTAGCATATTAGCAGCTCTTGAACCCCCTACAAAAATCTTACCTGTTGCTATCTTTTTGGTATTCACACCATATAGAAACATAACTATTTGTGACTTAGGCAAGATAGTCAATTAAGGTCCACCATGCTTCTTTCCATCAGAGAAACATGCACATTTGCATTAAAGCTGAAAAAAATTAAATCTCTCTCAATTAAGTGACCCTCCCTAAACACACTTCCCCATTTTCTTTACCTGGCCCTAAAAAAGAAGAGTAGTTTAGTGGATTTGGTTAATGTTAACTCCCGCGGCTTCAGGTCCTCTGTGCAAACACCGACCAAGTTCAGTTGATGCCAGATCAATATTGACCTAAAGCAGCCCAAGATGGCATCCACCAACACCACAACGCTATTCTGCATTTTAAATCCAGGTAAAAATGAAGTTAAAATGTGGCAGTTTAACGGTTCACCAAATGTAGTACAGGTAAAGGGTGGCTCACGAGTAGTAAAGTTATTGTTAAAAAACAACTAGTATGCAGGTGCATGAAACCTTGTGCAATATCTCTACATGTGACTAGCCTGCCTCTTTCTAGCCTGCAAAGGAAACATCATCTGTGAGTCTTCCATTGTATTTTTATGTTCATTGCTTATGTTTTTGATTTGACTTCTAGTATTCTGCCTGTTTATTAGTATAATTATGATAGCAATGATTTACAAAACCATGAATTGATTTTTCTTTATTTAAACACAGTTGTTCCGCATGATGGCAGGCTGAAGTTCTACGTGGCCGTATTCAAACTGAGTGATGTCTAGAAAACATTATATGGAATATTTTTGAGATCAGAAGTTAGAATCTATTACATTCTGAGATTCTTGCTTTGAAGTAGTTGGGCTAGTAAGTACATATCAATAAAGGGTTGGATGCCTTTTTAGCAAGAGAGAAATACAGGGATAATGATACTAAAAAGTTCATTTAGCTAGATACTGGACAGAAGTGCAAGAGCTTTAAGGGGGGACCATACCTCTTAATGCTTCCACTTGGGTGTCTGGTTGCAGACCTGACAAGAAGTGTAGAGTACAATTTCAGTGCTCATAGGGCAGTCCAGAGTCCAGCTGTGACCTTTTCCTACTGGCACTCCCTAATTTACATGTTGGAATGAGGGTCCCGTACATGTCTCCTCTTGCCTACCTCTCTACAGTGCTGTATTCATCAGTGGAATTCAGGGCTCAGATGTGCAGGAAAAGCCACAACGTGCAAAAAACACTCTGTACTGCCCTTTCTGCTCTAAAAATTCTGGTCCATGAACTTATCTAGTTGCCCTTTTAGCAGAAAAGAGTCTGTTTGCCTTAGTGAGGCAAGCTGGAGACAGATGAACTTGGACTTTTCCAACTTTCTTTTGTATCAGGTGCAATTTAGATAGAGGAGACATAAGTAATATAAACACAAGTACCGAAAGTGCAGTAAAGGATCATCTTCATTGCTTTCTGTACTTGCACCTTTAAATGAGCATTTTTAGTGCTGTTCTATATAATAGAATATGATAAGGGATGTTAAATAGTGATGGCCGTATTTGCGCCGGCGTCTCGTTTTTGACGCCGGCGCCCGTTTTTTTGTTGCCGGCGCCTGTTTTTGACGCTGGCGTCCGGTTTTTTTGACGCGGGCGAATTTTTTCCGAGAATTTTCGCGGGCGTTTCGCTAATTTATTCGCTGGCGGCGAATCGCGCAAATTCGCCGCAAATTCGCGCCTGGCGAATAAATTCGCCCATCACTAATGTTAAATGTTCCAACAAAAGCCAAATACCTTTTTCATTCTGCCCAGAGTAAAATAACTTTCTTATTTTCAGAGTGCTATATGTAGAACAACCATTTATAAGAAAATAAAAATAAAGGGAATAGCTGTTCTGATCATATGAAAAACACCAGTGTATAACTATTAGTAGCTTAAAGAAGCTAGATAACATTCATGCTTTTCCAAGAGAACTTGCATCTTGCATGAAAATGATTCAACTCTTTTGACTGGCAGCTGTTCTGAAAGGAAGAAGCTTTCACTGTGAAACTCTTCCTTAGCTCACCATGCTGAAGTAACATTTATTGACACTTCAATAAAAGCAATACTGTATATGCCCATGCATTACATCTTCATCTTGCCTTTCTTTATTTGAATCTCTTAAAGTACTGCTATCCTGGGGAGTTTTATTTCCACAGAAGAATAAGCTCTGTGATGAACATATCAAAGTGTATTACTCTCAATTGTTTGGAGTAATGCCATTTTGGTAGTAAAATGGGAGATAGCTTTTTGATGGCTCAGTATATTTTGATAGTGTAGTTAATGAACCATTTCAGCTTGGGGCAGAACAAATATTATTATTGTTATTAGTATTTAATATTATTGCTCACTTGCTAGGATTTACCAAGGAGCTAACCAGTCATACAATAACTATACAGCAATATTCATCCTTATTGCTCTGAGCATGGTTGGTGTATACATATTGAGATAGTAATAATGTGTGAGCAGAATGACTTGCTGTTTAGTTCTTCTATTTTTAATGATATTGTACAGGAGCACAGGGGCACTCAAGGTCTTATGAAATCTGTACAAGTATGATTGTGACATTTTAATACATTCCTAGAGAGGTTTTAGGACCAAGGAATTTACCCATAACATTTCTTATATTTAAAGTTGCTCTACTGAATTATTAAAACGTGTAAGTAATTCTGTATTTATCCAGCATTTTGTAACTATAATTTCTGACACAAGACTTATATTTGTGCACTAACAGATTATCATACAAAAGTTCAATTAAACTATTTTAGATAAATAATGTTCAGTGTTTCTGTTGTATATAAAGTATCAAGTGATCATATTAACATTTTTACTTCGATCTCCTGTATATCTTAGTCTAACTGGTTGGTGAGGCCAAACATAAAAACAACCAAGTGGAAGGTCAGGTGATTCCTGACATGACTTTTGACTTGTTTTATTGCCATGTCTATTTCAGTTTGTCTGCCAGCCAGATACATGATCCTCTTGGATGATTCTGAAATTGAAAACTATATCTCATTTAATATTAAACTGTATTTCTAGCTTAATCTTTGACCATTGGTAGAATTTCAAGACTAATATTGTGGGGACTGTGTCTCAGATGAGTAGATCATCCATTTATAGAGCATGTATTGGTTAATATACATTTTATATGAATACAAGGTATTATTTGTATAAACCCACTGATTTTGCATTTATCTGATATGTCTCATGAGTCTTTCTCCATTATGTATCCATGTATTAAAGTCAGTTTCTTGACCCTTTTTTAAAAAAACAAATCCTGTTGAAACTTTGTTTCTTCTAGTTTCAAGGCATAAAACAGTTATCGGCTTTCGATAGCCATCAGTCCATAGCCACTTATAGCCCTAAATAACATTCTTTCTCAAGCCATCAGTAATCGTGGTAATTCCATAGCTCTCAAAGAAGGTTAATAGATGAAGCAGCCTTTCACCAACAGAATCACACACTAATGCTGTTTTAACACCCTGTGCTAAAAATATTGCAACCCCTACTCTGAAAATGTTAGCTTCAACAGCTTCAACTGGTATCTGTTTTGTGAAGGTGCAAGCTGTATTTTCTTATAATAGAATTATAAAAGAATATGAAAATTTAAAATTAGATGCAAATTGCCTATTTTAATTATATATATATATATATATATATATATATATATATATATATATATATATATATATATATAAAAAGACATTGATTACCGGCACTCACCTCCTCCATTAAGCAATTTCGCCGGGTGCTAGCCAATCAATATACAGTCCAGTAGTGAAAGGAAGCACTCACGGCATCAGGGTGTTTATAAAAAATCCTTTACCAGATCATATAAACATCTAAGCATTTTAAGCATTTCAGTACCTCAAGGGACCATCATCCTGATGATGGTCCCTTGAGGTACCAAAACGCGTAGATGTTTATATGATCTAGTAAAGGACTTTTTATAAACACGCTGATGCCGTGAGTGCTTCCTTTCACTACTGGACTGTATATATATATATATATATATATATATATATATATATATATATATATATATATATATATATATATATATATATATATATATATGTATAGTATTTACTTTCTCTGTAGGGATATAATATCCATGTTGCCTCACTGTAGAGTAAAATATATCTTGCTAATACCAGAAGTATGTTTTTCCCTGCTAATTGATTTATATGAAACAATTGCTGTGATCAATATTAGATGTTATGAGAAATATCAAAGGTGCAGAAAGATATATTTCATTTGATGATATTGCCGGTGATTTTTAACTACAAGAAGTCATGTTGTCCCAAGAAAAAACTTTCTGAGCATCTAAAGATATTTCAGGATAATTCTATAAAAAAACACTATGATATAGCATGAATCTGTTGATTTAGAATTGTAATGTTGCATTAATGTTTTGAATGTGTTAACAAGCATCTATACAATCTCCTATTTATAACTTGGTCAGTGAGTACCACAATGCTCTGAAATCCCTTTACTCAAAAAGGATTAGTTTAATGTCACATTCTTCAAAGAATACTTTAGTTAGAAGGGTTGAAGTGCAGTGATTGTCATTGACATTCATTATTCAAGTATCAAACAGTCTCCATGTTTTTATAGGGAAACAATAAGGCTGTGGATGTGATTATAAGGATGTGTCTAACGTAAATATTACTGGACTGGAGGACTGGAGGATAAGGACATCTATCTTTGTCTTGGATTGGGCTCTCCAGACAGACTATTGAACTCCATGCTTGGACTGACCATAAGACTGAATGTGCTGGTAGGGACATCTGTATTTATAAATAGTAAGTGATTTTTTTTTAACTACTGTAACACTCCAAACTCCAAATTTTTCAGAATTTATTATACCCGAGGATTAAAAAAAGTTGGAATCTGAAAATCCAGCATCTTAGACCTGCCGAGGTTGCATATACTGTAAGTCAATCGGAGAAGTTCCAAAGATTTTTTTGATCCGCGCTGGGTTTCATGCAATAATCCGAACATTTCTGTGTTTTCGGACAAAAATCCGAAAAAAAAAAATCTGAGTTTTCAGTTGGAAAATCCGAAAAATTCATACATTCATAGTTTTCATGATTTTTTCAGGTTTTTCCCACAAACAAAATTTTCTGGAAAGTGTATTAATAAATAAGGCAAAAAACCCATGTGGATGTGGTCTAAAAAAAAATTTCATAAAATATTGAGATAAATTTGGACTTGATAAATAACCCCCTTTAGAATTCTATTTAAATAGTGTTTGAAAACTCCATGGCAACATTTATGTTAACAAATTGATAATATTGGAAAAGGCTTCATCTGCCCAAATAGTTTCCTCTGTAATTTCTGTCCTTTAGAAACAATACTTTACTTAATTGTATGACCAATGATACATTATTTAGGCAACTAACAGCATTCTCTATATAAAATAAAAATTTATTAAGATATTATAAGTCACTGAAAATTATTCGAACATATAAAAGCATGTGCATATAATTTACAGTGTAGGTCATTGTCAAATGGCCATACTGTATATATAGCACATATCTGTATAGGAAAGTTAACAGAACTTTCTAAATTAGAAACATTTTAAATTAGATTAAAAACAACACAAGGAATAATTCTTGGCAGTAAGACTGTACCAGAATTGATAAATATAAAAACAAGGATTCCAGAGAACGAAAAACAGAAGTAGAGAGAACGAATTGGCAAGGTTCAAACTGATATATAAAACAGAAAAGCGAGAAGATATAAAACAGAAAATGGAAATTAGAGAAAACACTTTAGCATTAGTCACATCCAAATAATTATATTATAGAGCTGATAACATTTAGACAGAAAGGACAAGCTCCGAGTTCCTTTTAGGTTTTATATTAGTGAGCATTCATTAGAAATTAAATAGCATGGAAGCTTCCTGACAAGATGCAGCTGTTCCCAATTGAAGAAACCTGACTTAAAAAGAAAGAAGACATGTCGTATTATTTTTCAGAGCATCAACAACACAGTTGCCCTAAAATGCCCTCCTTATTTACATAAAGAGATTAAAGGTCTAAACCACCTAAACCAATTTTAAAAGATCTGCCAATCAGTGGTATACATCTTAATGTCATACCCTATTATGCAAAAGCAGTCTCACAATGTGCAAATAAACATATATAATGTTTTACAGGAGAAGGGTATATAAGACAAGGAGCCTGCCAAAGGGGGTTATTTATCAAAGTCCAAATTTATCTCAATATTTTCTGCTACAAACTCCGGGTAATCTGTTCTGGTTTTTTAAGCTTATTTATTATTAAATTTTCCTGAAAATTTGCTTTGTGGGAAAAAAATCTGATTTTCACAAATTTTTCTGACTTTTTCATCCGATTTTCATGATTTTTTCGTAATTTTTACCCGAAAATTCAGAAAACTTCGGGGTATTGTCCAAATTCTAGATAGTCTGCAACTTACTCACAGCGAAAGTATATGCAAAAGCAGTGAGTAAGTTGCAGACCACATTGTCCCTATATAGAAGCAACAATGGTTAAATGGGATCTATCATAAAATTTTGAATTTAATAACAGCTTTATCATTCTAAAATAAGACATTTTCTAAATATAATCAAATAAAAATGCAGAGCTATTTTTGAAATAATAAAGTTATGTTTCACTGTTTTCCTCACTGCGTTTTTTTTTCATTCTGCCTTTATGCAGATTTTGAATGATAGTTATTTCTAATACATCCTTTGGGGGACTCATTTTGCCTAGATGTCAGTTATTTGAGGTAACACTAATACATGTGCTAGGAAAGGGAGCCCCCCAAACTATATATAAGATCTAACTGTCAAAAATTTAAATCTGACACCCAACTCTTACATTACGACAGAATGAAGAGAAACAGATTTTGAGAGGGGGGATAGTGAAGATAAACTTGATTATTCCAGAAAAGGTACATAATTTTTAATTGATTATATTCAGAAAGTTTCTTATTTCAGTATGATAAAGTAAATACTAAATTTTCATTTTTGTGATAGTTTCCCTTAAAATGTGCCTAATAATGTAGCCCTCAGGTTTAATAATAATATTAGTAATGCTCCGAGTAAAATTTATTAGAATATAAAATATAGTTCCCATAGTAGCCAAACTTTCCTGAACTTCAATTCCAAGTATTATCCAAGGGTAAAACATGATGTTAGCTATAGTCCAGCACTCACAAAGATGTATACTTAATGCAAGATAAAGCCCAATGTCCTCCAGGGTTAGTAGTCTATTCTTGGCTTCTTATGATATTCATATTCTAGACTCCAAAACCACACTATTGTCTCCTCTGAAATATGATTCCAGTGTAATATTAGCAATAAGGATTGCAGAGTTATCCCAAAACAATAAATAACAGTGAGACTGCTGCTGTAGAAAAATAGTAAGCATTATTATTGGAGAATGTTCTTGCATCCGTAATTTGGCTTGGTATGCCTACTTTGAAATGAGAGAGGGAGCAAATCATTATATTTTAGAAATTTTATATATTGCCTTTAAAAAAAATCAGATTTCTCTTTCAGCTCTTTCTAATGAGTTATATTGAGAGAATGATTGCTTGATATTTACTTTAAATTGAGTTTAGACTGACTTTAACCTCACACAACACAGCCTCATCTGAACTGCATTAAAAGTAATGTGTGTGATAATTAATGGAATATATCTTCATTGTGCCTACAGTCTCTGGCATAGATGAAGTACGTTTGATATGAGGAAGGTAAATATACTTATCCTGCCTGATGATTTAAACAGCAAATCCACTTTTTATTAATTTGTATCCTCACAGTTCTGCCAAGTGAGTTAAAAACAGGATTCTATGAAAACTCTGAACTCAGATGGCAAAGGACCGAAGTGGATTTTCTGCAGGCATAAAAGTCCCATCAAGGTTTCATTTATAGGAGCTGAGTTTTCTTAATCAGAATTATATGCACTGACATAGGCAGCTTTTCACAAATATTTGGCTGGTGCCCAATTGCTTCAAATGGAAATTAGAGCAAGGAAAGCTGTTGTGAATTTTAATTTCTTCTTGTTTTAAAATAGGACATTGTACATATAGCATTTAGTAATCACAGAATATTAAGTGAATGGAAGCCGAGAGGAAATAATGTTATAAAGAAAAGAGAGAACAGATACTTTACAAATCTTCAGCTAGCCTTGTCTTTTTTTGAGTTTTCATAGAGAGGCAAGCTTTAGGTTTTCTTTCATCACATTATGTTATTCATCTTTGTCAGAAGATATAATTTCCTTTGTCATTTCTGCCTCCCCCCCCCCAAAAAAAAACATGCAGTCATTCTCTTTGTTTGCAGTATAAGGCCATCTCTTTTCCATTATGCGCACAGAATAATTCCGTTCTCTCTCTCTGTAGTTGCCAATCTCTACTTTTGACTTTCTTAAATCAAATAAAAAGCAGAACATCATGATATTTGCAGTTGTGATAATAGACATGCTCTCTTGAAATCAGTCACCTAGGAGAATGGGAAATAAATTCCTCACCAGTCTTTTTTTATGCTATGAGCTGCTCTATGGCATTGATATATTTTTACATTCTAAATTTGTATAATATACATTATGGCAAAAATTATGTGGACACCTCTTCTGACAAATTTGTGTTTCCCACTAAGGAAGTTTAATTTCTGTTTCAACACAATAAAATAAGTTACATAGAGAATCGGTTTGCTGAGATAGAAGTGGGAGAGCCTGGCTGGTCAGAACAGATCTCTAATGGCAAACCAACTAAATACTTATGAGAGGAATTGTAACTCTGCTGTAAGCCAGACCTGATTCCCAACATCAGTACCCAGCCTATGAATGGAACCACATCCCTTCAACAATATTTGAATATTTTGTGATAACTTTTTCCAGAAAAATAGAGGGTAAAAGCTGTTTTGCCATCAAACATACAGCCAACTTCATACAGTATTAATATCCTGGGTTTTGCAATTAGATGTTTTACAGGCATGTATCTATAAGGGCACATATTTTTGGCCTAATAGTGTAAATACATGCACAAATTCATTTATGAATAACCACAGAAGTGTAGGTACTCAAGGGAGATTGCAAATTGATGCAATTTATTTAGTAATTGCATCCAAACATGCTCCTACACTTACACAAGGTTGCATCTAGCCTACCTCTTTCTGGTAAAACTGTGCTTACTGATGCATGGAAACCCTAGAGCTACCACCACTATGGATGTGGCAGTAGTTCCATGGTTTTCACAGCGGGTTGCATCAATAAGCGCACCAGAGGACTTGTGGCCAGTGAATCAGATAATTTTTGATGCAACTCTCCAAGTTGCTGCAATTATACAGAAATTTCAGAACTCTAAAATTGCTAGATGCAACTAGCACCCAATTTGCATAAAAACTTTGTTTTGATGCAACTTGGAGAGTTGCTGCAATTATGCAGAAATGCGTAAAACCATGGTGATTTGAGTCTGATATTGGACTGCGGTTGCATTCGTACATGACACCTAGGGGGTTATTTACTAAACTCTGAATGCAAAAATTCTAAAAAAAAATGGTGTTAATATGTGGTGGGGTGAAGCTCTCAGCACTGCAAAGCAGCAATGCAAAACACTGTTACATTTGTGCACATATAATAATCCATATAATAAAACTATAAAAGGATATAATAATGTTAGGCGAAGACTGACCAAACATTATTGATTGTTTTGTTAAATGTGTTAGATTAATACATCCTAATACATGCTTAAATATGGTGATATACCTCTATTCATTTCAATGGGTTTTTTTTTATGGGGGACTTTTTTTTTTACCCATATGGTGGCAGTGAAGAGTCCATCACTATTTATCCACCTTTAAATTTCCACAATTGAACAATATTATTTATTATTATATTATTTAATAAATTACAAACACATTTTTTTCTAGAATTTATGAAAACATTGTTATCTTCATTTCAAACAACGTATTTAAAATTTTACAGAATTTTACAGAAATGATACAGATATTATTTCTCATGCTTAAATTTTTATCCCCAAACTATATTTTGAATGTCAAATTACTATAATTAAAAATTAGAAATATATACAAATTGTTAAAAAACATGTTTTTTTCTCAAGTGTTCCAAAACAGTGCAGGTGTGTTAATATTTTCTTTGGATGGTGACTTGAGATTAAAACTGTACAGCCATGCAAAGCTGTTTTTAGCTTAGTTGAAGACTGTTGGTTTCCTGCTGTTTTTGCACAGCAGTTACTGTCAGACAACTGGAGATTACTGTTCTTGCAAAAGAATTAAAAAATGTCTTATATTAGGTCTGTATAATTTATCACCTTTAAGGCACCACGGGATTATAAAAGTGTATTTGACTCTGCAGAATCAGAATCCTCTAAGGTCCTGAAAATACCTTTAAATGCAAACTGTGATCAGAATCAAAATGATTTATTAATGCCTGAAAACAATGCAGGCTATTGAATAAAGAAGTGCAAAAAATAATTAATTTCATTTCTGTTATTTATACTTATTATGGATAATTAATTACATTTTTGTTATGGATACTTTTTTTATGTGCTTGTTTGTTGGGTAATGTATTTTATTTTTTGTACTTATATTTCCTTTTTTGTGTTCCCTGCCTTGATTTTTGTCTGGAAATTCAAATATACAGTCAGGATCAGATCAATAGTGTCACAAGATAAGGCAGAATCAATTACTCTCTATCCGAAAGAGTTATGTTTGCTACACGGTTGCCTGGAGAGATCTGAATTAACTGTATGAAGAGCTACAATTCCCATCGTCTGAAAACCAAAACTGGCAGAGAATAATAACTTGGATATTGTGGGATACCACTTGATGTTCTGGAATATGCTTAGAGGCAGATTTATCAAAGTTTGAGGTGAATTTTCAAATGAAAAAAAAAATCAACTTCAAGCTATTTTTTGTGTACTTTGACTAGGGAATAGTCCAAATTTGATTTGAATTTGAAAAAAATGTAAAAATTTGAATATAGAAATTTATCATGTACTGTCTCTTTAATAATTCAACTTCGACCATTCACCATTCCATTTGTACGATTCGATTTCGGCCGAATACGGACCTACTCGATCAAAAACTGACCTATTAGATCAAAAAAAACCTTCAACTTTATTTCTGTTGGTCTTTTTGAATTCGAATTTCGCAGTTTTTTAAATTCTAAATTCGACCCTTGATAAATATGTCCCTTACTGTCTCTTTAAAAATTTGACTTCATCCATTTGCCTTCTAAAACCTGATGAATTGCTGTTTTAGCCTATGGGGGACCTCCTAGATCCTATTTGGAGTCAATTGGTAGACTTTGAAAAATCTAAGGTTTTTTGGGGGGGAATTTCGAATCGAATTTGATCGAATGAGCTATTCCTTTGATTCAAATTCGGCCTAATACGGACCTATTAGATCGAAAACTGACCTATTCAACAAAAAAAATCTTAATTTCTTAAAACTTAATTTCGGTTGGTCTTTTTGAATTAGAATTTCTATGTTTTTTCAATTCGAAAATTTGAACCTTGATAAATATGCCCCTGTATGTTTCATGTGTGTGAGATGCTGGCACTTGCATATTGAGTTTGAATGATCTGTGTGATCTGTGTGTTGTGTCTTTGATAAATCTGAGGTGAGTTGCATTTGCACATTGCATTGAGTGTAATGCAGAGCACAGAAACCTGTATTTGCCCCATCAAAACAGCACTGCATTCTTGAGGGGAGGTCAAGGGGAAGTCAAGGGGAAGACCTCCTGGCCCTTACCCCTAACTGTGAACCTCATGGCATGAAAACACAAATTTTGCGCTCCTTAGTTAATTTTGAGCTCTTTAGTGCTCTTGTACTTGTGTGCAAATTCATTTCATTCAGTAAATGACCTTCATTTTCAACTATGCTTATATTGTAAAAATGTTGTGCACATTTATGTGCTTTGCATCCTTACTTTCATTTGTGAATTAGCCTGTTTGTATGCTCAGTCAGGGTGGTCATTGGGGGGTACATGAGGTACTGTAGCCTAGAGTAGCATTGTAGACAGGTGCCCCAAGAGATATAAAAGCATTTTGTGTGATGTGAAAGTGGCACTGTGACGGTGGATCACTGGGAACCCATTCTACTCGTATGCAAGGCCCAGGTGGCCAATGGGTCAAAAATGTAGGCCTTGCTAACTTTGTAGTATGGGCCCTGTCCAGTTTTCTGATATTTGAAAACTAAACTAAATATTTCTAGATCAGGACAATGTCTGTCACTATAACAATGGTTTATTGAATGGTTTATTGAATTATGAGTTATTGTCTCCAAGACCAACACACACACAACGATTGTTGCCGCTTTTCAGCCGTGCCCTGCAAGAACATTGACTTCTTCTAACTAGGACATAGTGGTTTCTCGTTAATGTCCTTGGTCAGGACATTTGATGCCTTCCCTTTTCCTTGACACTTGGCTGTACTTTTTCGAGCATAGGAACACTGAGTCATTCGCTGCTTTTTTTCAGGAAACTGCTCAGTTGATACACTGATTTTCTTCTCTCTTAAGATAAATGGGAGCTGTGTTCAACTGCAAGAGGAAGGTTAACCTGTAAAGTTGACTGACTTTTAATCTGAATTTGAAGGTTGGATTGACATGTGAACACTGTCCACTAACAAGAAAAGCAGTTAAAAATAGAAGTTAGTAATCTCTTCCTTCATGTTTCACTTCTCTTTTGTACATTGTTGATTTAAATAATTCTCTAACAGAACTGAGCAAGGTTCTGCCCTTCTTTTTTTTGTCTTTGAATATGAAATGCTTCACAGATCTATTGCAAATATGCTTGCCTTGAACAGTAAAATAGGTGTTTATTTCACAACATCTTAGGTGCGCAGTTACAGTATGCTATGCATACAAAATGCAGTTAAGTAGCAAATAGTAAAAATTAAAGTTACTGTAGAAGAGTCTTTACCTGGAACATATCTGTTTTAAATATTTTTATGCAAAATTACTCTTACACTGGCAATAAAAATGCTAATTTATTTCTTCCATAAACCACAGGCTAGAAATCTTTGAATGCTCACAATTCAGATTTTCTCTGTAGATTCAAAAATCTTCCCTGTCTATAAATATATTCAATGCAGAGAAATATTACAGTATGTAAAGTATATAAGGTATAAAGTACTCTCTACAATATTCACGGACAATAGAAATCATGGGGTGTTCTGTAACCATATAAACAGGCTGCGTTATATAGGGAACTCTGAGTATCATTCATGTATTATAAGGTATAATATGTACTCCCTACTGTAAATTATACAAATATCAGAAGTCACTGAGTAGTTCTGTGACCATATAAAGGCACAAGGCTGCAGGCTGCGTTTATACAGGGAACTCTGAGTATCACTCATGTATTATAAGGGATAATATACCCCCTACGGTAAAGTATAAGGATATTAGAAGTCACTGAGTAGTTCTGTGACCATATAAAGGCACAAGGATGCAGGCTAAGTTATACAGGGAACTAAGAGTATCATTCATGTAGTGTAATGGTTAATGTAACCCTTACTAGAAAGTACAAGACAAATGGGAAAGTTATAAAAGCTAGTCAAGGCACTATGCTTTAGGAAGAGGGGGCATTTTTAAACCAATATGCTAGTTTTGATTTGAAAACCCCACTTTTGCATCATTTATGTTTCTGCATCAATCTTTTTGTGTAAATCGGAGATCATAGAGATTCGGCAAACTTTACTTTATCATTCCCTAATTGGTTTTGTTCACTGAAGAACTTTTTATAGGATTTTCAATTGTTATAAATAAATGTTCCCCAACCCCTTGGTTTTAATTTATATTATGTTCTTTTAGCAAAAACTAGTGAGTAGCACCAACGCGTCTTTAAGAAATCTTCATCACAACCATAGCATGAGTTTAGTTAGGGAGTTATTATGCCATATCTAAAAGTCAGTTTGGGCAGTTGTTCCTAAACTGTAGGGATGTCCCCTCACTTAGACAGCTTGGAGCACTGGTGGGTGATTCAACCTGTAGGCCAGTTAGAGTCATATGTAATTGGGGGAAATGGACATTTAGGGGCAGATTTATCAAGGGTCGATTTTGAAGTTCATGGGAGTTTGTAAAAAAGGTGGTCTTGATCCAAAAAAAAAGAAAAAGAAAAAGAAAACATATGCATTAGCACTATGAAAGTGTTGTGGATAAAACAAACTCAACAATCCTTCCCTAAAATGAATATTTACAAATCTGTAAATAAATACTATTGTTCTGTAAACTGCATTAAAAGCACAAGAAAAAAATGTGCCTTATGCATTTGCTAGCAACCAACCACAACTTGGTTTTGATTGATCTACAGCAAGTTGAATATTGGAAACAATTTGGTTGCTATAGTTCATTAGACCGAGGCAACATTGCCTAATGTTAGTAAATGGACCTCATTAATCCCTTGGGTTTATGGCATAGTGGTTGAGTGTACATGGTGTGACAAGCTGGCTGCCTGTACACGTACTTTTGAGGGAAATTAGCTATGGAAGGCAGATAAGCAAAGGATCAGGAGCTTAAAGACAGGGACATAGAGTCTGTAGGTAAAAACAAAGGTTTATTTAGGAAAACTTCCAACATAAAGTCACTGGCATACAAGAACACAGTTCATCAGCGTTTTAACAGCACACAGTCAAATACCTTTTCCCCACACTGAGGTTCTCAGCATGCAGGTTGGTTTCCACACAGTATTTAGGCTTCTCACTAAGCCCTTTTTTACTCTCCTCTACAGGGATGTCAAACTCAATAGTCTCTTAACCTTTCTTTCCCCCAGCAGGGATTTAGGTTCACCATCCTCTGCAACTCTCTTGCTGGCAGCAAGACCCCCTCTGCCAGGCACTGTCTCTCACAGCACCACACTTCCCTCCACTCTAGGAGGTGTCCAGGGAGCCATAAACTGTGGGAACACAGTCCTTTTACATTTTCAGGTAGTTCCTCTCTCAGCTGCCACTTTATTACATGTCTGAGAGGGAATATTAACCGTACCTGTGTTGGGTATCTCTCTGCAACCCATATTATGCAGTTTAAATGCACTCTTTTAAGTTCACTTTCCTCCAAGACAGTGGTGTTTCCCAGACACCCTGTCACAATGGTCGGAGAAAATTTCACATGTGCCATTTGCCTTACATAACTAACTGTAGCTGATGAACATTAAACAAAATGGGTCATTTCCAACACAGCTGGAAGTGTTTTTACTCTACAATAGAAGCAAATGTTACACTAATAGACACTGTTTATTAGAGGTGCTTGAGTTTAAATTTGCTGCTTTCACTTCTGTATGGTTGTGTCAAGCCCCATTGCATTCATCCTGCATCTTCTGCCGAATCTCGCACATACCGACAATGTGAACCTCTGGGGCTACCAACACCCTGAATGTCAGTTTAACATTGTGGACTGTAAGTAACACAGTTCTGACTCTGAAAATGTTAGACACAACTTTCTGCTTTGCTTCAACACGTGCAATTGTATTTGTTTTGAATTGTGGGGTCACACATCTCCTTGTATGGCCGCAATTACATTCCTCCATGCTGTAGGATTTTATGATATAGAGTATGTAGGCTTTCATATTTTGCAATGACCAAAACTATTTTTATTGATAATTTGAATTATCATGGAATATTGTGCATTCCATGTACTAAACACAATTAACAGCGTCCCATCTAGGATCTGACATTCATAATTTCTCACTCAGATCTACAGTATAAATGATTATACAGGCAGGTAAAAATAAGCCTCATTTTAAGACAGATTCCATATACTGAACCAATTATTGCAAGAAATATATTTATACAGGCATGGGATCCATTATCTGGAAGCTCCGAATTACTGGAAGGCTGTTTCTTATAGAATCAATTTTATCCAAATTTTTTAAAAAATGATTTCCTTTTTCTCTGTAATAATAAAAAAAGTGCATTGTACTTGATCCCACAATATAATTAATCTGTTTTATAAGCAAAACCAACCTATTGGTTATTCAATATTTAAATAATTGTCTAGAAGACTTAAAGTATGATGATCCAAAGGACAGAAACGTCAATTATCCAGAAAACCTTAGGTCCCGAGCATTCTTTATAACCATGTCCCATACCTATACTATTTTATCCCTTTAGCTATAATTTTTAATGATGTTATCAGTTACGTATCTAAAATGATGTGAGTATTCCTGCATCTAATACATTGTAGTTTAAAGAAAACAATACATCTTAAGGAAATGAGTGATATCCTATGTTAAACATCCTTGCTCAATTGAACACTCTGAACATCTGTATGTACAATATACGGAAGGATGATTCATTTTGTATGGTTCTTAAACATGACTGCGTTAATGTAAATATTGCTCATTTATATGCAAAATTGTCCATTGCTCAGATTTATATATGATCGGTTAAAGCTAATCTGATTGTTGTTAAGCTTCTTACAGTGACTAAGTGCATCTCACATTAACAAAGTAGATATTAAAATAAATTTGTTAACGGAATTTATGGCAGTTTAGTTTTCACAGTGGATTTCATTCCTGTGCTGGATCACTCAGCAGATTAATCTCTGTCTTTTCTGAGAATATCCATTATAGGGTGGTGATTGTACATTAACAACTGAGTTCATATAGATGAGTCTCAAGTATTTATGTAGTTATGATTGAAACATTTTTTATAAGGAAGGTAATTTTTTAACTTTGTAGTGGGATTAGTTCTAGGGTTTTGGCTCAGTCTTTCCTATTATTCTGCTACCTTCATTGGGTTTTATGCATTTTTATGAATGGTAAAGAGAGCAAAAATCTGAGATCATAGCCTTACTTATTTTAGATACAAAACAGCATTTTAGGTTAAAAAGTACCATTATGCTTCAACATAGGGAATGCCCTATAGCAGTGATCCCCAACCAGTAGCACGCGAGCAACATGTTGCTCTCCAACCCCTTGGATGTTGCTCCCAGTGGCCTCAAAGCAAGTGCTTATTTTTGAATTCCCGGCTTGGAGGTGAGTTTTATTGCCTTAAAACCAGGTGTACTGCCAAACAGAGCCTCAATGTAGGTTGACAATCCACATAGGGGCTACTAAATGGCCAATCACAGCCCTAATTTGGTACTCCAGGAACATTTTTCATGCTAGTGTTGCTCCCCAACTCCTTTTACTTCTGCATGTTACTCACGGGTTGTAAAGGTTGGGGATCCCTGCCCTATAGGAAGATGTGTACATTTTGAGCTTTTAGGGGGAATGAAAACTGTGAAAACTACATAAATCATTAAGCATGCTGGAAGATGTAGGTCTGAAACATAAGGAATGGAAACTTAAAGAAACCCTGAAACTTAAGTGATGGACACTTAAAGAACCCAGAAATGTAAGGTGTGGGCATTTAAAGAAATCCTGACATACTGTATATGGGATGGGAACTTAAAGAAACCCTATAGCACAAGGGATGGAAATTAAAAAACAAAAATAAAAGTAATGAAAACTTAAAGAACCCCTGAACCATAAGGAGTTTAAATTTAAGGAAATCCTAAAACATAAGGAATGGGAACTTGAAAAAAAAAACATGAAGCATAAGGCATGGGAACTTAAAGAAAACCCTTAAACATAAAGAATAGGAACTTGAAAAAAAAACCCTGAAGCATAAGTGATGGGAACTTAAAGAAACCTTATAACACAAGGAATGGGAACTTTAAAGAAAAAACATACTGTAAGTGAAACATACTGAAACATACGGTAAGTGATGAGAACTGAAAGAATCCCTGAAACACACCAAGGGGTGGGAACTAAATGAAACCCTGAATCTTAAAGTATAGAAACTTAAGGAGCAGAAATGAATGGAACCCTGCTACTTCCCCTTCCCAAGCTCTTCATTGCCTGAAACCACTTGTTGCATCAGGGTTAACACGGAGCAGATTGTGAAAAGGGCCAGATTTGAGCCTTTCAGTGCCTGTGAATTAATTATCCTGTCATTGATTTTTTAAAATAAACTTTTCTTTAAACTATTTTTGCAAGATTGGCAAGCATGTCTTGTTCTTGCTATATATTTATTAATTCAAGAAAACAGGCAACATGTCTAATAATAAAATGACTAAGGTGAAAGTAAGGAAACAGGAAAAAATATCAAATCAGGGGATCTTGCTTGACTGCCTCATCCTGCAGAAAGCAGATAAGTTGGATGGGCCATTGCCCAGGCAGCACAGCAGCAGAGAAGAAAGCAACACATGTTACTGATTGACACTGTGGGTAACCATTGTCAGACTCCCTACTGCATGTGCTCTGCTTACTGCAAATAATGGCATAGATATTTCATGTGTTTCTTGCTTCTACTAACAATATCTCTCTCACATAACAGCAGCCTGCCTTTGTAAATTCATATTTCAAAATCTACACATCATACCAGTGTAAAGCTGGCCATACAATGGATACAACTGGTTGCCACTTCACTCCAATTTATATCTGGTCAGAGATGGATAATATATCTATGGGGCAGGTTAGAAAATCCAGTCAAGATAGGGACTTTCTAGGGTATTGTTGAGGTCCTCTCCTGACAGGACTGCAAAGGTCCCTATTGTCATTGATCATTGACTAGGCTCAAATATTAAGATCAGCCCAATTTGAAACAGCAACTGGAATCCAACCTCTCCAATCATGTGGATATTATTTTAAAGTTGTAGTGTAAAGTTACTCTCTTACTATTCATGCCACTGACATGAATGGTGTTTCTGGTGTGGTATATCTGTTCAAGGGGCTTCAATAAAAGGGAGTCATCCCTTATTCATATGCAAATAACAAATGCATAGCTATTACATATCATGTCGGACATGGAGATATGGGATAAAATAACTGCTAAAAGTTGCCACAAAGTGATGCTAACAAATTCCTGTAAAAACATGATGCACAAGAATTATTTTCGTTGACAAAAATCAGTTTGATTGGGTACAAATAATAACTCAACATGTTTATTATCATAGAAAATTGAGAACAGTGTAATATTTGGTCCTCATAACTTTTTACTCTGAAACCCTTTTACAAGATTATGGGAAACTTTTTAAAGCAAATAGCATGATGCTTTGCTGCAGTTCCAGCAGGAAATGTTTCGAATTTGACAATCTTCTGAAAGATCCAAAAGATCTGTAGTATATGGGAAATAATCTATACTGAGTCAGCCAAACACATTCAAAATGGATGTTAATCATCACGTAAATTGGAAGTGAAGTGCTTTAAAATGTAAGAAATGAGTGCTCAATCCTCAAGTAAAAGACAACTTTAATGAGAGAGAAATACCCGCTGTAGCCACTTATTGTAATAAATCTTTACTGCACTTTCCTGGATTCAATTCATACTAAATATGATATTTTAAATAATTTATATTTTGTAGAGCCAATGCCGGTGTTGCCCTTTTAAAGGAACAGTATTGCTAAGCAACCCACTTCTTGTTACATCAAAGTGTAGACTTCATGCAAACACAATTTATCACTTGATTTTATTTCTAAATGGAATAAAAGGTTCCTTGAATACATGTTTGTTTTATATAAAGTAGCAAACTCAGAGAAGGTTTTGTCAGGTGTAAGTCCTCAAAAATGGATGTATTGGAGAACGCTTGGGGGCACATTTACTATGGGTCGAATAAACCCTCAAAATAAAATCCTTTGAATTTAAATATCGAATTTGAAGGCTTTTAGTGCAAATCCTAAGATTGAATGATCAAATAATAATCGTTTGATCTAACGATAAAATCCTTTGATTCAAACAATTCGAATGATTTTAAGCGAGCGATCGAAGGATTTTCCTTCGATCAAAAAAGGCATAGAAAAGTGATGGGGAAGGTCCCCATAGGCTAACATTGTACCTCGGTAGGTTTAAACTGCCAAAGTATGTAGTCAAAGTACTTTTTAAAGAAACAGTACTTCGACTATCGAATGGTCGAATAGTCGAACAATTTTTACTTCGAATCGTTCGATGGTTGAAGTACCCAAAAAAATACTTTGAAATTCAACGTTTTTTTCATTCGAATCCTTCACTCGAAGTTAGTAAATGTGCCCCGTATTGACAATTCTTTACACATGCTCCTAAACTTCCACATGGTTGTCAATGGCATCCTGCCTTTTCTGATTAATGGTGTGTAATTGCATCTATTGACATTGGGGAAGCATAGAGCCACCCATGGCTCCTATTTATGGTACCTGCTTCTTAAACATCTGTATTGTTGTCATTGGTGCCACTTGGTCCATCCCTCCATCTAAACCCAATGTACCTACTGATGCAGTGAAACCCTGGAGCTACTGCCACCTCCAAAGGTGGTGGTGAATTCAGGGTTCCCATAAATAGCCTCAGTGCATTTGTGCTGAAAGTATTGGGCATACATATCATTTTGACTTCAAAAGTGGCAGAACCTCCATGTGGTGGCCACAATTATGTTGTAATTGTGTGGGGAAATGCTGCATCATGGGTAAAAAACATGGGCATTGCATCAAAAATTGCACATTGCACACTGCACTTGCAGGTGGTAAATTACCCTTAATCCATTTTGGCTAAAGAACATGGCAATTTTTACCCGAAATTGCTCTTTGCATTCTGTACCTGCATTTAGACATGATCTTTAGAAATCTGGATTTTACATAAATACTCTATTCTAAATTCATAAATGATCATTCCATCCTATTAATCTCTTCCCTTGCTTACAGCAATTCTCCAAATTAGGTATCACAATGTAATTGATACAAGAAAATGGTAAAAAAAATCTAGCACTTAGATAGGGAGATTGTGGTGCAACTTTGGCTTGTGAATATTACCCTTTAATCTTACATAAAGGTTGACATAGTGAAGCTTTAGTAAGTAGGCACATTTCAATTGATGGCTCAAGTTATGATCACATGTTTCCTTCCCGGTAGACACATGGCAAGCAAGATTACTCATGCATCATTTAAAAGCTATTTCTTGGAAAATTATTTTGCATCCTTAATTAAGTTTGGGCAACCTACTTTAGAAAATGAAGGATAGTGTTTTATGGAAGGCATATACAGTCAAATGAAAAAGTTTGGGAACCGCTCTCAGCCTGCATAATAATTTAGTGTACTTTCAACAAAAAAGATAACAGTGGTATGTCTTTCATTTCCCAGGAACATCTGAGTACTGGGGTGTTTTTAGTGAAGCAGTATTTAGTTGTATGGAGTTAAATCAAATGTGAAAAACTGTCTGTGCAATAATTTGGGTACCCTTATAATTTTGCTAATTTGAATGCTTGTAACTGCTCAATACTGATTACTGGCAGCATCAAATTGGTTGGATTATCTCGTTAAGCTTTGAACTTCATAGACAGCTGTGTCCAATCATGAGAAAAGGTATTTAAGGTGGACAATTGCAAATTCTGCTTTTGTTTGACTCTCCTCTTAAGAGTGACAGCATGGGATGCACAAAGCAACTCTCAAAAGATCTGAAAACAAAGATTGTTCAGTATGGTTTTGGGGAAGGCTACAAAAAGCTCAGAGGTTTAAACTGTCAGTTTCAACTATAAGGAATGTAATCATGAAATGTAAGGTCACAAGCACAGTTGCTTTAAAACCCAGGTCTAGTAGGCCAAGAAAAATACAGGAGCAACATATGAGAATTGTTAGAATGGTTACAGATGGTTACAGATCACCTCCAAAGACCTGCAAGAACATCTTGCTGTGTATCTGTACATTGTTCTACAATTCAGCACAATTTGCAAACAGAATCACCTGTTGTATGCAAAAGCTCATTTAGACAAGCCACAGTCATTGTGGAACAACATGTTTTGGAATGTTGAAACAAAAACTTAGTTATTTGGTCATAACAAAAGCGCTTTGTATGACAGAAGAAGAACACTGCATTCCAAGAAAAACACCTGCTACCTACTGTCAAATTTGGTGGAGGTTCTATCATGCTGTGGGGCTGCAGGGCTAGTTCAGGTACTGGGGCCCTTGTTAAAGTCGAGGGTCGGATGAATTCAACCCAATATCAACAAATTCTTCAGGATAATGTTCAAGCATCAGTCACAAAGTTGAAGTTACGCAGGGGTTGGATAGTCCAACAAGACAATGACCCTAAACACACTTCAAAATCTACAAAGACATTCATGCAGAGGGAGAAGTATAATATTTTGGAATGGCCGTCACAGTCCCCCGACTTGAATATCATCGAAAATCTATGGGATGATTTTAAGCAGACCGTCCATGCTGAACAGCCATCAAATTTAACTCAACTGGAGACATTTTGTATGATCGAATGGTCAAAAATACCACCATCCAGACTCCAGACACTCATCAAAGGTTATAGGAGGCATCTAGAGGATGTCACATTTGCAAAGTAATGCCTCTGTTGGGGTGCCAAATGTATTCAGATAATGAATCATGATAATGGGTTGAGTGCAGAGGACTCTTGTATTTGTCTATAGGTTGTCTAATTTTGTTATGAAGCATATTTTTGCATATTTCTGTTAATCCAATAAACTTTATGTCACTGCTGAAATACTACTTATTTAAGGCATGTTAGATATTAAAATGAAGTTGCTACTTTGAAAGCTCAGCCAATGATAAACAAAACTCCAAAGAATTAAGAGGGGTTCCCAAATGTTTTCATATGACTGTATGCCCTTCAAGTAATAATGGAAACTGGTGGTGCTGAAGTAAGATAATTGACAGGTATCGGGGCATAAAACAGCAGAACAACCATATATTAGGTTGCTTTAAGCACTTATTAAAACATAGCTTTTCTATGTGCTGTATATCATGATATAGATGGATAATGACATTCATTAGGAACACAATACCTAGTGATAAAAGAGATGATATAAAGAGATGATCATACTTTTACTCTTTAAGAAATTGATTCTTTTCAATTTTTCTTCCTTGCACAGAAGGAACTTTTCAAGGTTACAATATGTGACCAATTTGCGTTTATCCTTCCATTACCCAAGGCAGAAGCTGAATAAATGCTGAGCAGATACTTGAAAGGAGAATCAATTTGGAAGAGTCTGAAGCCTAACAAACTCTACACTCTATATCAGTGCTTTCATTACCTAATAATTACTTTTATTTTCCAGAGCAATAATAGGGAGTAATTGTTATATATGTGAGCTGGAATATTTAAGACTGGTGTTTGACAAACACAGAGAGCATTAACAATTAACCAGGGGTACTTTTTATTTAAACAATGAATCTGTAACTTTAGTGTATTCTCTTCATAAGAAAAAAATAACCTTGCATTTAAAGGGCCCTTATCACCATTATTTAATAAATATCTGACAGTGGTTTGACCCAGACTGGTACTTAAAGGGAACTAGATTACACCTTCCCATTTATAATTTGGTTTTAGGACTTTGCCTTCATTGTATTTGTATTCATTGGTAGTGATGGGCGAATTTATTCGCCAGGCGCAAATTCGTGGCAAATTTGCGCGTTTTGTTGCCGGCGAATAGATTCATGAAACGGGCACGAAAATTTACTGGCGTAAAGAAAATGGACGACATTTTCACCAAACAAATGGACGCCGGCGTTGACGCAAATTTTTCGCTGTTTTGCAAATTTTACGTGAAATTCACAATTTTTTCGGCAAATCGAAACGGCGCAAATTTGCCCATCAATATTCATTGGCCGCATAATGAATGCAGTTAAAAACATCAATTTGTTAGGAACCTCCTTTTTAGCCAAACCCATTAACCTTTCACATCAATGGGTGCACTTTGCTAGGCCTAAGATAATTTTCTTTAGAGCCCAGCAGTATATTAGCTGTTTATATAATCACTAGGCATTTTATTTCTAAGAAATGGTATTGCCCATGACATGATCCATGTAGTGAGCCCAATGTACTGTACTTGGTGCATTGATTAACCCTTAGCCTCACTGAGAAGACAGATGGAACAGACCTTTAAGGATTGATATTTGTGGAAGGCACCATACCCTAGTGTTGTGGTTCTCTTTAGAACTCAGTCCAAGTCACTGTAAGTGATACATGCAGGAAATGGTAATTCAGCTCTATGTAATGGAGGACCCATTCTCAGAACAGGATCCTTCCATACAACTTTTTGTTATTACTCCTCGCCTCTGCAAAGCCAATACCACTGCATGCTAACTTTATTTAAATCATCTTGCTGTTATTTAACATAGGAAGATCACTGAGCTTTTTTAGCTAGCCGCTCATACACTGTAATCAGTCATAAGACACGGAGGGGTGGGGCACAACATGCACTTAGATATACAATATATTACACGAGTACAGTTCAAACTGGCAGTGAACTGATTAAAACTAATTGTTGGTTAGTTGCTATGGGAAATGTAATTGAGCTCCAATGTCATGAACAAAGAATGGGGAGCACATTGGTATTTAAAGAAAATATAAGCACATTAATTATTTGTTCTACTTTGTTGACTATCATTCAGCAGAACCCAGTAAAGATGTTTCTAATAATGCTATGCAAAGCCAATTAATATTGTGACATCTGTATCAAATGAAACAATAGTGTTTATATTACTGGTGGTGATGTTGGCTCTCATTCTGCTACCAGCCCAATATAAACCTATTTCAATATTCTCTTACATATTTGAATTGCATAAGTAAATGAAATGAACAAATGGCTCAGCAAAATAGAATTCTTCAATTATAGTATTCTGCAAATATAGTTTGAACTTTGAAAAAAAGTAAAAATGAGCATAAAATTTAACTCATTTGAAGTAATGTTACAGCTACCTATCCTATAACAAGGCATATGTGTAATGCATGTATAAGCAGTAAGAGTCCCTTTAATCAGTTTGCTAAGAATTGCTCTGCCTGGCATTATACTTTAAAGATTTTTAAATGAGTTGTGGATTACCTGTGAAAGGGATAAGAGTGGTATAGTTACAGAATGCAGCTTCCAATACTAGCTTGTATCTTATCTTGACATACAGCATTGAATAAAGTCTTTAAAGAAGATGCTGAGCTGAAAAAATATATAAAAGCTGCAATTGCACTGCGGTCATGAATACTTAATACAGGGACATGCTGAATCCACATACATATTAAGGGGACACTGTGAATAGACTAGCTAGTTTTTAAACTGACTGCCTCTGAAATAATTACACTGAATACAGTATAGAAGAGAGAGAGAGAGAAAAAAGGCAAGAAGAAAAAACAAGTTAAATAACAAATATACTAACATATAAAACATTAAAGGAATTGTTCTGTGTAAAAATACCGGGTAAATAGATAGGCTGTGTAAAATAAAGAAAATGTCTCTAATATAGTTAGTTAGACAAAAATGTAATGTATAAAGGCTGGAGTGACTGGATGTGTAACATAATAGCCATAACACTATTTCCTGCCTTTCAGCTCTCTAAGTTTACACTGATTGGTTACCAGGCAGTAACCAATCAGAGACTTGGGGGGGCAAGGGTCATATCTGTTGAATTTGAATCTGAGCTTAATGCTGAGAATCCATTTCAAACTCACTGAACAGATATGTACTGTACCATGCGGGTCCCCTTCAAGTCACTGACTAGCTCAGAGTTATAGAGCTGAAAAGCAGGAAGTGGTGTTCTGGTTATTATGTTACACACCCAGTCACTCCAGCCTTTATACATTACATTTTTGCCTAACTAACTATATAAGAAACATTTTTTATTTTGCACAGCCTATCTATTTACACAGTTTTTATTTTCACACTGAACTGTTCCTTTAAAATAGACATTAAATAGATATATTAACTGTGACATTCAATTGGAGTGATGTTCCATCTTGATTATACAGGAATTTCCAAAATTATTTTACATGAAGGGTTAAAGCATGATGGGAATTTATGTAGTCCAGCATCCATAGAGATGAGAGGCGATACAACATGGTCTATGTCTGACAGCTCTGAATTGACTCTAATACAAACCCCTAATGTGTGTATTCAGATTTGCAAGTTACAGAGTGAATGTAGACCATAATGGTACTCTAAGTAAAAGACTGCCTTATTCCCACCAATGCTGCACTCTGCACCTCCCGTCAACTTTTTTATCAAGTTCAAGGTGTAGAAGAATGAAGCCTTGAACATAACTTATAGCAGGTGGTAAGGACAGGACTGCCAACACTGTGCTCTACATCCAGTACTAGATAAAAGGTGCAAAGACTATCCAGACCTCTAGCAGAAGTTCTTATTTCACCTCTTCTAAGTAAACGGATTATTAAAGAATATTCAATGTTGCCAGAGGCCATACTGATTCAAAGGGATCTCCCACCTTTAAACTTCTGTATCTTCTTGTTTTTTTAAGATCACCACAAGAGGTATAAAACCTTCTAGAGATTACCTGCTAAATACCACTATAACTGCAGTAGATTTAAAAACTATGACCGAAAATGTGCTAACAGAAATGATTTCCATTGCACAATCCAATTATAGCCATAATTAAGATTAAGATGATTATTTGGAGAACTAGTTGAAAATGAGTCAGTTTTACAGAAGGTTTAGATCCCTTTAAAGCTGCAAAACTTTAAAAACCTGATCAGCCTAGGGTACTTCAGAGCATACTGTCACACTCTGCCCAATGACATTTTATATAGTGGTTGTCAGGATCTTTTAGTTTTGAGGATCTACTTTTGATCAGCATTCCCCTTCCATTAGCTAAAAACAAGGCTGCAAATACAGGAAATATTGATGTATCAGTCATTCAGTGATTTCTAGGGTGGGGGTCCCCAACCTTTTTACCAGAGAGCAACATTCAGATGTAAAAAGAATTGAGGAGCAAGGAACACATGAAAACATCTCCTGGGTAGTGCAAAATAAGTGCTGTGTGTTTGGCCATTTGGTAGCCACTTTGTATATGCACCTGCTTTGAGGCCACTGGGAGCAAGAGCCAAGGGCTTAGTGAGCAACATGTTGCTTAGTGAGGCACTGACAAGACATTAAAACATCAAACATCTTTCCACCCCATATCTCACTCTAACTAACTAATCTTGACTTTCGCGTGTCAGAAAAATCACTTACATCAACACTATTCAGACGCCCATTGACTTTAAAACGCCGGCATCAAAATTGACTCGGGCGGCAATTTTAGAGTTTCGCGTATTTATCAATGTTACATGAATTTCATGGGAAATTTATGAATTTTCCAGTGAAACAGGATAAATTTGCCCATCAGTAACCACTACAACAACACCCCCAAAGGGTCAGTCCCACAGTTTGTTAACCACTACTTTAGAGTGTCTTAAAAGAAAAATAGATAATTATCAATAGACAAAATAGACAGAATGTCTATTACACTGTTTTTGCAGACTGTTCCTGTTTGTGGGGGAAAATGATTTTCCATAATCTACTTATAAAACAGTATAGCTAATATAGATCAGTGGTATAAATGGGTAGATGGATGGTAACCTAGTTTAATCAGGATATTGCCAAAAACACAACATTTTGTTTTTTTTAGATGTGCAAACATTAAGAATGTTATATCTCACAATCAAAAAACAGTCCCGACCAACTGTTTACTCTACCACTACCAATGAAATATACTATATACTGACCTCAATGCCTGCACAACTCCACATTTCTTTCCCCAGTCTCCTGAGCCTCCAACATTCCCTGAAGCAACAACTACAAAATCTTTTTTAAAAAACTGTAAATTTAGCTAAAAGGTGAAGAATTTGTAGCACTGTAGAATTTTCAGTAAATCTGCATTAATATTTATTTTGTTCACAAATTTTGTACACAAATGATTGAAATTGAAAATGCTTGAATCACTGCCAAGATTTTATTATTCAAAAGTGGTATTTGATAATAATTATAGCGTATACTGTATATAGTGCTACAGACTGTAAAGCATTTGCATTAAGGTATGTGCTTTGATTATTCTACTCAAATGTCGAGGGAAATAAACATTCAGCAAAAGGTCTAACATGACTTGAGGTTGTTTTGATGAAATCTTCAGTAATATTTAATATATTGGGATATGATATTGAGAAACTTTTGTTACAGAGACTGAGTACATAAACACAGAATACTTATGATATTTACTTTATGAGTAGTAATAGGCATGCAGAGCCCCTTATGTCTTTAGTTTGCAGTTTAAAAGCATTTGGCTGGTTTCTAGGCCTTGACTTGCAGATACACCTTCAAGAGAGCTTGTAGTCTATTTCAGGTACAGAATATACAGCTATACAGCATTTTTTTCTGAAAGCATATCTAGAGGGACAATGTACATTTAAAAACACATTTGCTAAAAATGAGCCCAATAAATACTACTTATGTTGAAAATACATTCGGCCTATTTTTTAATTTAAGAAAAGTAATATTTTCTTATTTTATTGTCATTATAAAGCACTCATTTGAAAGGTCATTCACTGAACGTCTGACCTCTATCCTTTTAAAAACTATTTGTTTAGAGCTCCTTATCTCCTCATCTACCAACCTCACCCATCTCTAAACTTTTGAGCATCTTTTTATCAGAGAGCTTTTTAGTGGATTTGTAATTAAAACAATAATTAAATATTAATTAATTTCAACAATAGGCAAAAAGAAAAACCATATTCACATGCCCTGTTTACATAAAACACTCCCATTGCACCCCACCCAGTTCTTTTAACACTGATATGTCAGTTTTCAAATTTTAAAATAATTTTTTCTAAATCATTAGCAAAAAAAAAAATAGAATTGGGAAAATTGGAATTTGGGTGAGAAAAGCATTTTTACAATTAAAATTTTATTCATTCTAAGAAATTTGTCCATTCAAAAAACAAAATAGCTGTCACACTCAAAATAGACATCACATTGACCTCCATAAAAGATCACCAGGTTTAACTGCCAAACTTTTTTGATTAGATTTGCATTTCATACATCTAGAAAATCTAAAGTTTGAGTTTTGAGTATCGAATACAAAAAAAATTAAGATCACGGTTTTCGGCACAATTACTTTGATTTTTGAATTTTAATAAACAGGCCCTTTAATTACAGATGTAGATTACAGATGTATGATTTCACATAGCAGAAAACAGTATGCAGTACGGTTTGCCAGTATTACGCTGTAATATTTACAGTGTAGTTTTTCAGCTAATTTTTAGTTTTTCAACTCATCATCAATAAAACCATTTTCCTTACGTTTAGCGCCTTAACAGCCTTACATTTATATTGATAAGAAAATATATTAATAGATCTATTTATCATACTGGGTCAAAATGATTAATGCCAGAAAAATGAATGGCATATGTACGTTATTACAGTGTGTGTTTTATTTTACACCACCCCATTGCTACATTTGACAAAATAATTTTATGTTACTTCATACCTCACTAAATCTGTTAAAGTCTAGGAGAGTTGGGACTAAGATCACCTAAAATCAATACACAATTTGATACAATTGTGCCATCATAAATAAGCCCCTAAATAGACTGTCCTACAAATAGTGTTAAGTTATGTATATTTTATTCATTCTGTTTTTACAATCATAAATGTTTAATAGCCACACAAAACTCCAAATTAAAATAGTGCACAATATGCAATATAATGATTGCATTATTATACCACATTAAACACATTTTCTGCAACCATTGAACCTGACTCCTCAAGTCAGAAATCTATTCCACTGACAATGACTCTTTTATCTTACTAAACCTTTATCTGACTGCCTCGGTGATTCTGTCTCCTGATACTCATTAAACAAACTCCTTTCTATTTGAGATAATGACAAGTGTCCACTCATTATTTTCAGTTAATGCCATGTGTACAGAATCTTGCTCTGAGAGAGAAAGACAGAGATTATCCAATATAGTAAAATCATCAGGACATGATATGTAAATTAAATATTTGAACTAAAGGCAATTGCCCAGTGGAAAACCCACCATGAATTAAATTATTTGGATTGCAGGAGGTTATATTGACTTGTTGCCCCAATGAACAACAAATTGCATATAAAAAAGAAAATAACCAAACCTGTGCAGGAGTTTTTAGCTACATGGTGATGGTGGTATAGGGAGATAACGTAGGCAGCCTTAGTAAGCCTAAAATGGTCACATCGGTCCATCACTCAGTAAAGACTTCAGCACCAACATGCTGAGAACCAAGACACAAGCCAGAGTGGGACATTCGCACATCCGATTCCTTCTGGGCATGCTTCAGTTTCGGTGCCTTGTTTTCTGTCTGCCTGTACATTGGACTTTGAGCCTTGTTGAACCCCTACTGTCTGTTAACTTATCTTATTACCCTGCCATTGATGTTATACGATATCTACCTTGTTGTGCCTGGCAAGAGACCCTACCTATGTCAGTACCTACCTTCTGCCTTGATTGTACCTGCCTAAGTATTAATAAAGTTGTTCCTGTTTGCCAAGCAACTGTTCTGCCTGTTTCTCACTCAGCTTACCCCTTGATCTTTACTTCAAACCCTCAAAAGGCACGGGGCCTTGGTGGTTCATAGTGACCCCTGGTTGCTTGACATTAGCCCTTGAGCATTGGAAGAACAGATACCCTCATATTAGGCCCCAAATATAGAGCTGATTTAATTTTTCCACTCTGAGATTAAAACTGTGCCCCCTAATCAAAGCATAGCAATAAATGTAATAACAGTCGCTAACAGAAAAAAAAAGTATAAATAAAAATTAGCTTTTGTTTTTGCTAGACTGTTATTGTATTAAAATTGCACATTTTATGATGTCCCCAAAGGTTGGATAAACTTTCACACATCCGCTTGTGTGTTTTAAGAGGTCAGGGAGAGCAAGTATCTTTCCTTTCCTCACAGTAAATTTTAAGAGTTATAGTTTAACATGTAAAGTTATTGTACAGAAGAACTCAAAAATCCATCAAATGACACAGTGAACCTCTAGTTTAGGAAATACTCAGTAGGACGTAACATAGATTAGGTAAAGGCCAAAAGTACAAAAGTAGATAATATATTCAAGAAGATTAACATATAAAAGTAAATATGAAAGCCAAGAAATCGTCTGTGGCTTTCATAAAGTGCAGATCTTAAAATGCACATAAAAGAGCTGAAGAGAGATTGGAAATTAAGAAGGATTAAATATTAGTTCAGACACAGAATAAAACTAATCTCTCAACAGTTCATTAAATGATGCAATGTCCTTCTATGTACTCTGAGTTTTATGAATGTTTTTTTTTTTCGTCACCAGTCTACTTTTAGCCTCCCAAAATGCAGAAAAGTTTACTAAGCATTCAGATATAACATGCCCTGTAGGCTAACTTTACAAAAGAACATTAATACAATGGGCATTATTTTTGTGTCACCCTATGTCTCTTTATAGAGTACAAGACAGGAGGCAGCTCCAATAAAGGTCAAGAGACAGACACATTAACCTTGCTTGCTATCTTCTTACATATACTGAATACAGCTCAAACCCAGGGTGCAGCTAGTTGCCTGGAATAAAGAGAGAACTTTAATTTCTGCCTAAATGAGGAAAAGTGATTAATAAAAGGTTCTTTATGTCCTGGTAGGAAAGACTGATAAACAGTGCTCATTAGGTGAAAGTGTGTCCATAACTTGGCAACAAAGAAACTATATAGTCACATCATTACTTTGGAACTACATTCTGTGGACTTATAATAAGTCTTTTGTTTGGTCTGCATTTACAAAAATGATATATTTACTTCAAAAAGAATCATTTTACTGGAGAAATATCTCATCTCTGTGAATTTGCAGACTGGAAATAACTGGGCTTCAGGGAACCTTTTTTTTCTTGTACTTTAAAATTCTTTTGTTCTCAGGCAAAGCTCTCTGGGCACATAATCAAAGGTAAAACACACACCATTGCTGTGTACATATCCAGAAATATAAGAAACAATATTTGGCATTTTGTTCTCAAAAAATATCTCTATGTACACAAACTTACATACATACAATAAAAGACATTTCAAAATATATTATATTTTTTACACAGTAATCTTCTCATGTTTAATAAAATCTGAAGCACTTAAAAAAGTTAAAGAAGTTGCTCACCTTCCAAATACTTTTTTTCTGGTAAGTTATTTTTAGATTGTTCACCAGAAATAAAGACTTTTTTCAATTGCTTTCTATTTTACATTTTTTTACAATTTTTACAAAATTAATGGTTATAGTTTAATGTTTCTCTCTCTGGTGTTTCAATCTGGCAGATTCTGAATTATTTTACAATTTGCGACATTAGTTGGTCCATTTCTCAGCAGCATCTGGAGAATATTAGCAACTATTGTATCAATTCGAACAGCTGTCTTGAAACTTATGGATTCTGCTCAGCAGGGCCAAAGTAAAGAAATGTATCAACTAAAGTATTAAGTATTTGTGACCCTCCTTCCAGAGCTGCTTTAGAAAGACATAAGAAGGTGAAAAGTGAAACTTTAAAATTCATTATCAGAAACATTATCACAATATAAAATAGAAAGCCATTGAAAAAGTCTTTATTTCTGATGAACTATCTGAAAATAACTGAGGGTAGTTTCTGTAACTTAGATGATGAAAATAAAGTGATTCCTAGTGCTGCTATTCCTTCTAAAGTAGCAGATAGAAGTGTTTAGGGAGTCTGAAAAAAGTCTTACTGCTAGAAAGAAACTATGGAAGTTGGAGGACCAGGATCCAATGAATGAGGATTTGTTAGTGATAGAGTATGCCCTGTCATAGTACAGTGAATGAGTTTTAGGGAGTAAGGATTAGTAAAAAAGAACACTCTGTGTGTCACCTCACCTGACAATACTCCCCTAGTGTTTACAGATGTCGACAGCACCAGTCATAGATTACGCTGTTTAAAATGCCTTTATTGAGACATGGGTTTCTGGCCCCAATACACTTGGCAACGTTTCAGACCGCCATCGGTCTTTTATCAAGCCTAGTGTAAAATCCACTGAAAGTGTCTAGCACCAGGAAGGGTTCAACCTATGGGTCAGACTATGCACCATTTATTGAGTATATTGTTTTAGTTACTTATAACTTATTAATTATTATTATTATATATTTCAATAATAATATTTCAATAGATGCAAAAGATAACATACTTATTTGGAATTTGGATGTTCAAAAAATTTTTGTTCATGGTTAAGAACATCAGACAACTATTAAAGTTTGTTTTGAATGTAAGTCACAATTCAAACACAAAACCCATCCAGCCTTGTGACAGGAGGTAAGTATCAGGCTCCGTAATGGGTCCGACGAAATAATAGCCTCCCCTATGCCTCTTACTGGAACTTAGAGCCTGGGTGGAGACAGGAATAAGTCCAGATGGAGAGTAACAGAGGTGCCGGTAATAGATGTTGGGTAGGCACTTGTAAAAAGTCTAGTCGAGGTAGCCAAACAGGGATAAGCGGAAACGTAGTCAAAGCCAGGCGTAGGTCAGGAACGGAATCAGCGGTACCAGGGGAAATCCAAGAGAAGAGTCAAAAACAGGCCAATAATCAGGAAACCAGTGGATCAGCAATGTGGAATTCAAAAACGCTTAGTGTCAGAGGCAAGATCACTTCGCAGTGACTTGCAGGCCTCGGCGTCCTTTTACGCACCGTGCGCATGCGTCAAAAACGTGTGCGCGCGTCAAAAACGTGCGCGCGCGTCAAAACGTGCGCGTCAAAGACGTCCACGCACGCGCGCACAACTCGACGCAACCGCGCCGGTGCGCACACACGCCGCGATCTCTTGCCGGGGCGCAAGCCAGTACCAAGGGACTGACAGTAAGTTAGTTTAGGTCATCAAAATAGTATTGCACACGTGGAGACCTATTTATCAAAGGTCGGATTTTAGTAGTTTTAAAGATTTTTGTAACCACGACTAAACTCACTTTCTCTAAAAACATAAATGTCATGAAATGTTTTTAAAAAACCTGAAAACCGTTTGTTTTCGTTGTCACACAATAACTAAAACTTTTGTAATGTCGTCCAAAAGTCAGTCCAGTTTTAAAAAGGGACCTCTTCCATTGACTTCTACATGTTTTTGACAGGTTTGACAGGAGTATTTTTGTATTTTGACCCATAATAAAAGTCACACTTTTTTTGCCAGCTACTTTTTCAGATTTTTGGCGTCAAAAAACCCAATCCTAAAAATTTGAGGCTTAATTAATTGCCCCCTATAGTCAGGATTGTCATGGAGCAATACTGCAGCTTCTGTAATTATTTTTGCCCACCTACTTTGGGCATTAGGTGTGTAATGGGTAAGTTCATTGGAAAGATTTTGTGTTCCTAAGACTGAAGGGTAGGCATGTATACCCCCAATGTAAACAAGAAAGTACTCCAGAAAAAAACTATGTTTTAACTTGATACAGGTTAGAAATATGAGAGCATACTGTTGATAGATTAAATGCTTGTAGATAAAGCAGACATTTTGTTAAGCAATTAACCATAATAAGTGTGGCAGTTTTTATGGGAGGTTAAATGATGAGGCTTGGTTTGGATTAAAGAATCATATTGTCAGGTTGCATAGATGAGCTATAAGTGTATTATGATTGATTGCTATTTCCACTATGCCAACCTTCATAAAATACTATAACTGCATAGTTTAATGGACAACTCTCTGTCTCTTATCAGCAGCGTGTCTACAGTATTGCAATTAGAAATCAAATTTGCTCTACCTTTTTGATTGATTTTACAGGTAAAAATAAAATCCTATTCCACTGGATAGTCCTGATTTAAATTTAGGAAGATTATTATTATAATAAACAATAATAATAATAATAATACTGAAGCTGGATGAACAGACAAGTCCTTTATTATTAGTACCAAGGATAAAAAAATGTAAAGCAAAATATTGCCAATATTGATAAGGCATCTATTGGGTTCAGATGTTTTTAATTAATTAAAAATACATTAATAATGATACTTCTTTAGTTATTGAGAAAACTTAGGGGTCACTATGTTTTCACACATGGAAAGTGTGGCCATCTCCCTTCCCACCCCTAACTTGCACTTCATTCAGGTGATGCCTTATGACTGCTGATGTTGTGAAGTGCAGTTCACTACATGAATGAGTAGTGATGGGTGAATTTGTCCCTTTTGCTGAAAAATTAGCAAAACGCATTGAAGTCAATGGGCATCAACATTCGACCCCCATGACAATTGCTCTAAGAACACCCATTTTGGGCAAGTGCATTAAAATCAAAGGGAGTCCGAATAATTTTGACGCACGACAATATTATGAGTGCGTCTATTCTGATGTGCTCCCAAAATTTTTCGACACAGTGGATTTTTTGCGGCCGAATTTTTATGGCAGTCAAATTTATTTGCCAGCTGTGAAACGCAGAAATTTGCCACAAATTCAGGCCTGTTAAATTTATTCACTTGTCACTGTGAATAAGCATTAAGGGAGCTCTCTTTACTACTTTAGCTTCTGGGTAGGGATCGCCTTTTTTCACCGAAAAAATTACACCCATAGACTTGTATGGCTTCGTGCGTCAAAATAAAAAGACGCACATCAAAAAAAATTTGCTGCGCGACAAATTTTTTTTGCCACCCATAGACTTTAATGGGCATCGCCGACATTTACCGGCGGCAAATTTTTGGCGAACCAAAACGGGTAAAATTCACCCATCCCTACTTCTGGGGTCAATGGAAATTATTCTGCAAGTATGCCTAATACAAACAACAATAGGCTTACTCTGACTAAAATAGTCATGTCAGCAGCCAATATTGGACCCTAAAAGGACATCTTTACCAGCTGTCAATCTTTATCTGGGGTTGATTTATTACAGGGGACATATTATCAAAGACTCTGCATGCTTAAAATCATTTCTTGCACTTTACACATAGCCTCATACATGGTAAATGAGCCATATAGTCTCTCTTCATGTCTGAAGAATTTAAAAAGCTATTAGCTAACTGAATATTGAATATCACTTGGTTAATTATGTTGTTTATGTTGCTCACTGCACTAAGATTTCTGTCCAAGCAAACACAATAATCGGGTCCAGCTAAAAAAGTCAATTGCAAATTAAAACTATTCAAATGATGAAAAGAAAAGCAATTTGCTCTTAGTATAGTTTGTGTAAAAAGGGGATTCAAAACATTCTCAAAGAAGCTGAATTATTTATTTTTGGCTAGCAAATCTATTGATCTGTTATTGGATTTAGAATAAAGCTAGGTTGTTTGTTTTATTAGCAAGGATATCTGTAATATACAATAGGAACTGATTTAATTTTACTCATTGGAAGTGAAAACAAAACAATGAAAACATAGTGAGAGGAGTGATTCACAGAGGTTCCATTACAGAAAATTCTATTCTAAATACATGTTATTTTAGAATAAAACAATATCTCAAAATAATGAATGGCATATAAAACTTTTTTAAACCCACCATCTCTCCAGAGTAGGCATCACAAACTTACTAGTGATATGTCACTTGTGTTGTTATCTAACAGAGAGATCGCTGTGCAGTTTTCAAATTATCCAATTATTTCAAATGATTCATATGGAACAATGGGAAGTCCCTTTTTGACATTTTGCAGTCTAAATTTACAGTGGCCTATAAAAATGTGTTATGGCTTAATTTATAGAATAAGTTATTTCATAACTTCGCAATGGATAAAAAAGAGCTAATGAAATATAAGAAATTAAAAAAAAAATAGGTATTTAGTTGTTATCTATATCACAACCGCATTTCCATTAATTTATACCAGCCATGATTTACACCAAAAATCTCTTGTTTGATTCATTGATAATTGCTAAATGTGTTGACTTGATGTATGCATCTTAAGTATCATGACTTGTGCAGCAATAGATATTTGTACAAAAATACAAACTATAACAACTTATTTCAGATCCCAATTTTTTTTTTTTACCAGAGTAAGAGTGATTGGTTGCTTAAATTTATAGTCAGATTTATCAAAGGTCAAACAAGTGGGAAAAAAGCCAATGAAAAAGACAGTTGTGTGTATTTATCATTCTTTTGCAGTTTTATTTACAAAGGTGAAACATTACTTTCAAGCTAAAATAATTTCCCATAGGCTTTCATTAGGAAAGGTTTTGTGTCTCCAAATATTTTTTTTTTATAGAGTTTTAGAAGTCGACCCAGATGTTAGTTAATGTACGTTACCATAAAAAAAGTTAATCATAAAAAATTAAAGTCAGATAACATCTATTCCTAAAACTTCTAAAAGTCACTTTGTATAGTTTTCAGCACTCAATATCACATTAACAATGCCTTATTTTGAGATTTGCTAATTTGGTAAATATAGAACTGAGTTGACATGTTGAATAAGTGGCCCATACACTCTTTGTAAAGCTTTGATCATGCAGTACTGCCTGGTAAGCATTATCTTGGAAAATATTTTTGGGAGGGTAGAAAGATTGTAATTGTATGTTGGGAATAAAGGACCAATATAATATTTGTAGTATGTACAGGTATAGGATCCCTTATCTGGAAACCCGATATCCAGAAAACTTCAAATTACAGAATGGCTGTCTCCCATAGACTCCATTTTATCCAAATAATCCAAATTTTTAAAAATAATTTCCTTTTTCTCTGTAATAATAAAACAATACCTTGTACTTGATCCCAACTAAGATATAATTAATCCTTATTGGAACCAAAACCAGCCTATTGGGTTTATTTCATGTTTAAATGAATTTCTAGTAGACTTAAGGCATGAAGACCCAAATTACGGAAAGATCCCTTATCCGGAAAACCCCAGGTCTGGATAACAGGTCCCATACCTGTTTATTTATAATAGCAGATATTTGTTTTACAATGACATTGCAGTACTGCAAGGATGCCAGCAACATTACTGGGTTGCCACTGATGAGCCATGGCCGCTGTACCAACAGTTGTTGGTAATTATAGTTGGTTGTTTGGCTGGAAAGGGGCTGTAATTTGAAGCCAGAGTGGGAAAACCCAGTATTCCTCACAGAGCGCAAGGTGCAGAGGAGAGAGCACCGGGAAATCTTAAAATGGAGAGCTTACTTGCACAAGTGAAGGAGGCTATTAGTAAAAACACAAAAAAAGAGAGACTGCTCAAGCTCACCGCTCATTCCTCCCCCTGCCAGGTGCTCAGTCTCCAGTGTCCCCACTGTATCCAATGACAAAACTCAACATAGACAGCACTTCTGGACAACATCAGGAATGAAGCAGCGTCGGGTTCCAAGGCAAAGAGAGGAAGAAGGGCTCAACCTACGGAGTGCTTAAGCCCAAGTCCTGCAGGAGTCGCTAGGAAAGGTAAATATAACCAGAGAGGACGGCAGCAATCCTCTAGCAAGTCAGCAGGTCGCAGCAGGGAAGGCACAGTGGTGCAAATCTCTACACAGTGCCAGAAATGCCACATCTTTCATAAAGAGAAACAGGAGCGTGACCCAGTTCCAGCGACAGCAGAAGAAAGGGAAAAAATGCCTGACAGAGTTGGTCAGTGCACTGAACGGTCACTAGAACCAAGCTCAAGGCGTTCAGGCGCAGCGGACTTCGCCAGCAGCCACAGCAATGGACTCTCCAAACCAACATGTTAACCTGTCATACAACTTCCTGTTCAGCCAGGATACTCTGGAAGTCATGGTAAGTTTAATGCTGCAGGCGTATGGGGGGAACAACCCCCCGTACTAATGATTCAAGTGCGGAAATACTCAGAATTCTTAATTTAGTATCAAAAAGACTTGCAGGCGAGGGTCCTTTACTCAATAGGCCAGTTACATCTAATTTAGTATGTAGTTCCCCACAAAATATTTAACAGCCTATGCAAATTGATTTAACTGAGGGCAGTACTAATTTTAGTACTGCACCATTATGCGAGGCTGCTCCTTTGGGTCTGCACCTGGATAATAGTGTAAAAGAAAAAAATATGGTCTGGTCAATTTATAGATGTTTTTACTCTGTTGCACATGGATAAAGATTCAATTAATAAACCTATGTGCAGAGCGGGTGATACAGAAGAAAAAGTAAAACAAATGCGATGTACTATTAACAACTGGATACATGGTTTCAGTACATATGCAAGTGTGTTAAGTGAAAAATTTTGCTATTTAGAAATGATTTGGGGCGCTTACATAACATACAGTATGGTGGCATTTGTTGGCTAAAATATAATGAACAATTTAGATGCAGAATGGCTGCAAGGGCTCAAATGAGATGAGATTGCCAGGATATGAGCCTGTGTCTTTTATTAATGACACCTAACAGACCAGGTTATGGACAACATCATAGCTTTCAGAATTGGGCCGGTGTCTCAACAAGTAGGACATCGGCTGCAACCGCAAGAAAAGGAGTCTGTTGGATGTATAATCAGAAACAAGCACACACTGCTGAGCTCCACATATGAGGTGAGATGCACTCCCCTGCCTTCTGCTTCCATTATTTTTGAAGCAATATATGTTTTAAATTGCATCTAATAAACGTGGATTTTAACCTAGACATTTGTGCGAATCTACCCTATCATTGAGCCAACAACTTTTGAGTGTGCCTTCCATTACTTTGTTGGATGTATAATGAAAAGTCATTGCAGATGGTACAGTAATTGCAGATACAGGCATGAATGTACCTTCTGTGCTGGAGCACACCCAGTTGTTTGCTGTTTCAAAAAAGCAAAGTTGGTTACCCAGAAACAGGGAACTACACCTGCCAAAGCCAAGGACACCAGTAATAAAGGAAAGGATGCTATCATGGTTAAGAATGTACCCCAATGAGCATGGAGCATTAATTATAAAACAAGGTTTTTATGATGGGTTTTGTATACCTTTTTACCTACTTGGTCAAAAAATGTAAAATCTGCCGAAAATAATAAAAACAATAATAAAAACATAGTTAGGGAGTGACAAGTTAAAAAAAGAAATTGATTTTGGCAGGAAAGCTGGTCCATTTGATTCCCCTCTGGTGCGTAATTTAAGAATTTCCCAGTTGGGTATAGTTCCAAAAAAGGAACCAGGAAAATACAGGCTTATACACCACTTATGTTACCCAAAGGGGGAATCCGTTAATGACATCATTGACAAAGAGGAATCAAAGGTCCAATATGCATCTTTTGACAGAGCTCTAGAACTAGTTAGAAATGCAGGCAGAGGTGCATCAATGTCTAAGTCGGATATTTTATCTGCTTTCCTGGTGTTACCAATACACCCTGAGTGCTATCACTTGTTGGGATGTTATTTTGAAGGTAAATATTTTGTAGATATGTACCTCCCTATGGGATATGCTATATCATGTTATTATTTTGACGTTTTTAGCACTTACCTCGATAAAAAAAAAAAGCCAAGAGTGAATCTATGTTACACTATTTGGATGACTTTTTGTTTGTAGGCCCAGCAGAAGCAATAGATTGTTCATACCTTTAGAAGTTTTTCTTAAATACATGGAACATTTTGGAGTACCGGTAGCTAATGAAAAAATGGAGGACCCCACTACTAATTTAATATTTCTTGGAATAGAGATAGATACAATTAATATGGTATTTCTCCATGAGACAAAATGGAAACGTTGTCATTACTAGTTAAAACAGTTAAAAGTGCAAAGAAGGTTACTTTAAAACAGTTGCAATCTTTAATTGGACACTAAGGGGCATATTTATCAAGGGTCGAATTCTGAATTAAAAAACTTCGAAAATCGAAAAACAAAATTAAGTCAAAGTTTTTTTTGGTCGAATAGGTCCATTTTCGATTGAATAGGTCCATATGTGGCCGAATTCTAATCGTACGAATCAAAGGAATAGTGCATTCGATAGAATTCAATTCAAAGTTTCCCCCCCCCAAAAAATGTTGATGTTTCAAAGTCCACCAATTAACTCCAAATAGGTTCTAGGAGGTCCCCCATAGGCTAAAACAGCAATTTGGCAGGTTTTAGATGGCGAATGGGCGAAATTGAATTTTTAAAGAGACAGTACATGATAAATTTCGATATTCGAATTTTCTAATTTTTTTCAAATTCAAATTGAATTTGGACTATTCCCTAGTCAAAGTACACAAAAAATAGATCAAAATTCGATATTTTATTTTTTTTCATTTGAAAATTCACCTCGATCTTTGATAAATCTGCCCCTCAGGATTTGCATGCCGGGTAATACCTATGGGAAGAGTTTTCTGTAGGGATTTCACAACAACACCATTATGTCAGAATAAATAAAGGTATAAGAGATGACTTGGGGATTTGGCAACGATTCCTAGCAGAATACAACGGCCAATCTTGCTGGCAGGAAGCTAATATATCTAATACTGATTTACAACTTTTTACTGACTCTTCAGGTAGCATAGGAATGGAAGGTTTTTACCAAAATCAATGGTTCACTGAACCTTGGCCCCAGGAGTGGAAAGGTACTGATCTAGTTAAAGATTTTACATTATTGGAGTTATTACCATTTTTAACATCAGTTATTATATGGGAAGACAATAACAAAACAAAAGTATTGCATTTTGGTGTGATAACCAGAGTGTAGTACATGTGATAAATAGACAAACAGCTACATCTGTACCAGTATTAAATGTATTGAGGGAACTGATTTTACAATGCCTAAGATTTAATATTTGGTTTCAGGCAAAACATGTACCGGGTGTGAATAATAATATAGCTGACTCCCTTTCTCAGTTACAGCTAGACAGATTTCGACAGCTGGTACCAAAGGCGGAGGAAAAAGAATTATCCATAGCTGCTGGTTTATGGAAAATTGTTTTGGACAATTAATTAAGCTTATGGCTAACTCATTGTCACCAAACATGTTAAAAGCTTAAATCAGAGTATGGGCTGATTGGATTGCTAAAGAGATGGAGAGAAAGGGTTAAAACATGAATAAGTGTGTCTACAGTCCAAAGAAACGTCAGCTTTTTCTTTTTTGTTTAGAATATTTAATTTGAAGGACGTTACAAAAGTATTTTTAGTAAAGAGAATAGTAAAAGGTTGGAAAATAAAAACTTCCGTTCCTGACAAAAGAACACCAGTATCCTTTAAATTTTAAATGATTTACTGAAGACAGTTCCACATATTTGGAAAGACCAATTTGAAGCAGTATTGTTTAAAGCTGCATTTTCATTAGCCTTTTTCAGAGCATTTAGAATCAGAGATTTAGTATCCCCCTCTAAATCAAAACCAGGGGGTTTAAGCATTCAGGACTTAAAAACTGGGAGTCCAATGAATATAAATACTGTAAATATCAGTTTTTCCAAAACAGATAGTTCAAAGAAAGAAAAACATTCTACTATCAGCAATTGGTGGCAATTGCTGCCCAGTAAAATTAATAAAACTATATCTGAAGCTGAGAAAAAACTATCAGGGCCCATTATTTATACATGATGATGGTAGCTATGTTTCCAATTTTATACATATTCAGAGCCTTTTTAAAGGTGCTTTCAATAGCACCTGCTCATTTTTGTACTCATTCCTTTAGAATTGGTGCTGCAACAGAAGCTAGTCAATTGGGATTTCCTCTTGATAAGATAAAGACAATTGGTAGATGGTCTTCTAACCATTTTTAAAGTTACATACAACCACATTTGTTAATTAACTCAAAAAATGCATAATGCAAATAAACAGGTATTCTTCCGATGTATTGCTGGATTATTGGACACTCGTATGTTATGTGGGCTGCAAAGAGAGCAGCAGCAAGAATCTATGGGAGACAACTGGGTCTGTCAGCACAGGAAGTGAGAATCCGTTGGGAGAGGTATACCTGGTTTACATTGGGACCAAATATTACCAGAAGTTTTGCAATTAAGGGGAATGGGATCTGATCCAAAGATTTTAGTTATCCGTGCAGATGGAAACGACTTGTGTTCGTTTAAAAATGAATATTTGGTAAACAACATAAAACAAAACATAGCTAAATGTTGTGCCTGTATAAATGGTCTAATTGTTGTATGGTCTGAGGTAGTATCCAGAACATACTGGAGAGGAGCAAGGAATCCGAAAGCAATCGAAAAGTGTAGAAGGAAACTCATTGTTTCAGTTTCAAAATTTGTGGAGCGTATAGGAGGTATTTTGGTGAGATACAGGGAGCTGGAAAAGGACAACAAATGTATGCACACAACAAAAAGGCTTAGACATACTGAATATGGATTTTCAGCAGTGGCGCTCGGCCAATGAGGCGGGCTGAGGCACTCGCCTCAGGCGGCAGCACCAGATATATTTCCAGGGGTGGCAAAAAGCCGCACCTGTACTTTTAAGAGCCGAATTTCCACTTTTGAAACCGGAAATTCAGCTTTACTAGTGTGAGAGAGCGCAGTTGCGCTGTCCGCACTAGTGTTCCAGCCTTGGATGCCTCCACACCAGATGGGTAAGCCGGCGAGGGAGGGCTGCATTTTGAGGAGTTGCCTCAGGCAGCTTCTTCACCAGAATCGCCGCTGCAAACAGGAATTGAAAAAGCTCTGGCAGTGCTAGGTGTAGCTGGATTTTCAGTGGAGGAATGTGTGCATTGTCAGAGGAAATTAAATAAATTGGTGAGTTAAAGCTGAGAGGATTTGTAGCCCACGGCTTGGATTCCAACAGCTGGAGACTCCTGTTTTGTTATTTGAGTCGTGCCTGTTGCTATGGCAACAGTGGGCATAACGTGTTGTGTTATTGTTATATATATAAATTTAATAAAAGCTGTGGTAGTTCATTTATCCACAATTGAGTGTCTCTTTGTATTATTTACCTTTTAAGCCATAGCCAAGTAAGTTCAGTGTTTGGTTTATTAGCGGCCATGCAAGAACCATAACCATTTATAATGTATACAAACAATTTGTCTTTCTGAGCAAAATACTTGTCAGGCACTGAACTTCTAAGAGGGCAAATGGGCATGCAAACAAATTTTTTTGGTGTGAAGTGTATGAAAGAGATGGGAGTATAAAGCAATTCATGCTTTCAAGTCACAAACTTTGGTTAACTAGCTTCCACAGAAGGTGGCAATTTTTTAATATTTTTTTTTTTTTTTGCTGTTCATATTTTAATTTATGCAAGCAAAAGTTATGTATTAGTATATCATGAGATTGTTTATGTAAAACTGTGGCACAATCAAAAGGAAGCACAAAAGTTTTTAAACAAGGTGTAAAATTAATGGTACATATTCACCTGATTAATCTTGTGGTATGTGCCTTATGATAACTATTTTACCAATAATTTCTGATTCTTGATGCAAGTATTGAATCACTTTTTATGAATTCTAATAAGTAGTGGCCAGTGGTGCAGAAAGCTGTACATGGATTCAGTACAACCACAAGTGAGTAACTGCCATTTAAGTTAGTGGTAATCAGATTATTAGCTACTGTTAAATGGACCACTTCTGTATAGTGGTAAGGATGAAACCAGCTTGTAGTGAGCTGTTCCAGTTGAAGTTGATCATGCCATAAATATGAGTAGAGATAATAATTCAACTCACTGCTCACATAATTTCCAGTAACAGTAAATGAAATGGAATAAGACATGCTGGCCAATGAAATGAAAGTGATGCTGGGTGTTTTCTAAGGTAATACAAATAAGGTAAAACAAATACAATCAAACATATACATATCACAGGTAAAATAAAAGTGATGGTACAGGAGCTACACATTAGAACAATAATGTTCATAGTAACAATACCGAGGTTGTCTCCATTTGCCCTTTAACTTGGTAGTAGCAAGATATCTTGGCCTCCTAAGCCAGCCTCCCAGCATAATTTGTTGAATGTTTTGAGGGTTTCCTGGCCATTAAAGTAATCTTAACAAGGGGTAGGGTTTGATTTACCATTGTTAGTACTGTAAGAGACCTGGAATTAATCCATGTCATTACAATTAATTTTCTGACATAATATAAAAATGTTCTTTATGTGACCCTTGCGTGGTTTATGGGAATCAGTTAATTTACAACCCTAAGGGGCAGATTCATTAAGGGTCGAATTTCGAAGTTAAAAATACTTCGAAATTCGACCCTCGAATTGAAATCCTTCGACTTCGAATATCGAAGTCGAAGGATTTAGCGCTAATCCTGCGATCGATCGATCGAAGGATTTTTCGTTCGATCGAACGATTAAATCCTTCGAATCGAACGATTCGAAGGATTTTAATCCAACGATCGAAGGAAAATCCTTCGATCAAAAAAAGGTTAGCAAACCTATGGGGACCTTCCCCATAGGCTAACATTGACTTCGGTAGGTTTTATCTGCCGAAGTAGGGGGTCGAAGTTTTTTTTAAAGGGAAAGTACTTCGACTATCAAATGGTCGAATAGTCGAACGATTTTTACTTCGATTCGTTCGATTTCGTTCGAATTCGAACGAATTTAACCAATTCGATGGTCGAAGTACCCAAAAAATACTTCGAAATTCGAATTTTTTTCATTCGAATCCTTCACTCGAGCTTAGTGAATCGGCCCCCTAAGTGTCAAATTTGTCAAGGGTCGAATTTTAAATTGAAAAAACTTCGAAATTCGAATTCAAAAAGACCAACCGAAATTAAGTCAAAGGTTGTTTTGGGTTGAATAGGTCAGTTTTCTATAGAATAGGTCCGTATTCCACCAAATTCAAATTGTTTGAATCAAACGAATAGCTCATTCCATTGAATTTGATTTGAAGTTTTCCCAAAAAAACTTAGATTTTTCTAAGTCCACCAATTGACTCTAAATAGGTTCTAGGAGGTCCCCCATAGACCAAAACAGCAATTCAGCAGGTTTTAGATGGTGATTGGTCGAAGTTGAATTTTTAAAGAGACAGTACATGATAAATTTCGATATTCTAATTTTCTAATTTTTTGCACATTCAAATCAAATTTGGACTAATCCCTAGTTGAAGTATACAAAAATAGCTTGAAATTCTAATTTTTTCAATTCGAAAATTCACTTCAACCTTTTCATAAATCTGCCCCTAAGTATTCAAACCTGAGGTGTCAGCATTTTTGAAAAGTCTTATTTCTTCACTAGAAAAGCAGTGACCTGGTGGAATTAAATATTGCCTAACTAGTTACATTTTTTCCTTGTGGCAAAAGAGCCAAGAGAGGTTGCAGAAGTGGAGCTGAAGGTAGCTACCAGAGTGGAAGAGGACATAGACCAGGCTACCATCCCTGTGAGCTATCGAACAGAGGGAGAACTAGGGTTGGAGGGACCAGTTATGCAACCAAAAGAAGACACCTCAGTGGATGCATGCAAGTATTGCGTACTACGTTGAATGATACTCGTTTGTGGAATGTAAATTTAAAATAAATAAAAAGAAAGAACAGTCTCAGTTTATGATAAAACAACACATCGGATATTTATTGATAAAGAGTATCTGATGATTCCTGTATTATTTTGCCTTACTTATTCTCCCACCACCTCCTTTATAGGAATGGTAATTGGAACCTTTTCCACACATGATTAGTTCAATCCTAGGTGAAAGGTTCAAAAATCTAGCTTAATGAGATGTACAATAATATGCCTACAGTAGTTTTTAATACGTAGGCACATTTTGTTGCTGCATCGATAGAAGACTGCACTATCCTGCTGGTTTAATGTGCTGAATGTTTCATTGTAATTAAGTAATTATCACAAAAAGGTCATGATCTTCAGATGGCAATCTGTAACATGTAGCCAAATGATTCTTATTGTGTACTATCTTTGGTGTAGTGTGCAGTTAAACTGTTTATTTATTTAGGTAGGGTTTCTAAATAGGTCAATTGCACTTTATGTATTCTAATACTTCCCAAGATGAACAATTATTATTATTGTGAATTCTAAAATAGCATACTGTTTTTTATAATGTGATTAATCAGGACTTCTCAACAAAAATGTTAGTTTGACTTCCCATTTACAGCTCCCTTGAAAAAATGGCCAAGTAATGTATAGTAAAAAAATGTTGCACAGTTTGAAAAATATTCACACCAAAAAAATGCCTAATGACTTCAATGCCAATTTTTCCCTATGACACCATGCTAATGACCAGTAAAGTCAGTAAAGTTTGTAAAAATTTCTTATGAAGTATATGAAATTCCATCTTTATCCATTTCTGCTTCTCGCTTCTTTCTTTCCTGAAGTCTTACATCATAAGAAACATTGTAATCAATTTCTTACACCCCTCTTCATCTACAACCTTCCATTTTTTTTTAATAATCTTTTTTATTGCTTTACAAACAGGAACTTCTTTCCTTGTAATAAACTCTGCTGGGAGGGGGCTTATGTTTGTGTTGTGGGTTAGTTCTCCTTTAAATTTATTAAAATAAATCTTTCTGCAAAGTGGAGCCGATGAATATAATATAATCTCTCACCTATGTTAGCAAAGGAGGCTGTAAAAAAATTAAGCTGTGTCCTACTAGGCCATGCCCCCTTGTATTCCTGTGGGGGGGAGTGTCTAGTTACCTGATGTCCCTAGAATCAGTGATAAATAGTCAGCTCTTCTGACTAAGAATTTGGATTTACTTTGGAGGAACCATTTTGGTGGCCGCTCATCCTGTTTGCTTCCCCTTACCACCTGGTAAGCCTTCTATGTTTACCCTTTTATCTTATTAACTGTTTATGATTGTTTGTTGTTTTACTATGTCCTTTTGTAACATCTTTTTGTATGTGTGCACTGTTATACCATTTATAATTGTAACACTTTTTTGGACTATCCAGGTCAACGGGGTTAACAAACAGCGAGTATACTAGAGCATGGGTTACACTGGACTATCACCTAAGGAAGGGCAATTTGCAAAAGGATGTATTGATGGTGTGATGTAGTGCAACTACAACTCCCATAGGCTACTGTGCTTTAACCAATAAAAAAATGGGCACCAGGAGGTTCTTGCAAAACAAACAGAACAAAATAACTTTATTTTTCAGAGACAAATGATCCACAGGTTACTTACATCAGTAAAGAGGCATTTGCAGAATATGTAGGCACACAGCCAGTATATCAGAGGTGTATGCAAATGCATTCCCTGAGGATATAGTCAAGGCAGAAACTTTCCTGCATGCAAAAATACCTCACACGCTCTGGATCTCACTCAGTGGAGTGGTCAGGGAGAAGAACCTAAAGCCTGAAACCCTATCCACTGTGGTCCCTTCACTGTAGGCAATCTTACATCCTGAAAATCTACTCCCTGCTACACCTCTTTGATGGAGCACAAAGCTGCTATTTATATCTTCCCTCACTGTCTTACTCTTCTAGAGAGTACTATAACAATTATATTCCTGCCACTCACTAGCCTCATTCACAGGTTCCCTGCATCCCTGACTTAAACACTAGAGGTTCAAGTCCCTCTAGAGCAAACAGGCTTTACTGGGCTCTGCTCTCTGGAACAGCAACTTTTTATTCACGGATCCGCACACACACAATTTTCTGCAGTGGGGAAAGTGCCCCTTCTTTATTTGTTTATATCTCCACCAATATCGGGGGGGGGTAGAACCTCCCTTCATCAGGATGATGCACCTATTTTACTTAATGTTCTGATAGCACTGTACTGTACATTATGGTGCCTCTCAGAAACTTGAGTAAGGAAAAACCTTGTATCCCGAAGCTGGAATTTCTGCTGAACAAATTGAAAAAAAATAAATGATGTTGTTTGTGAACTGAATAGAACTAGTTACTTAAACTAAAAAAAGTAATTATTGACTGAAGGCCCATAATATTTATATATGTGATGGAACCAGTGGACAGATTATTGGGAGGGACTGGGGAAGCCCCAGCAGTCTTGGTATACATAGGTACCAATGACAAATTAAGGAGGTGGTGAGATCCTCAAGAACAATTTTAAAAAACTAGGTGAGTTGAGAGCGAGGTCTTTCAAGCTAATTTTTACTGGTGCCACAAGCAACATTAAGAGGACAGTGGGAGCTTGGGGAGATTAATGTGTCGCTGAGTAGGGATGGGCGAATTTGACCCGTCTCATTTCACCAAAAATTCACCACCAGCGAAATGTCGCAGACGCCCGTTAAAGTCTATGGGCGTCAAAAAATGTTGTTGCAACATTTTTTTGAGTCTATGGGCGGCATTTTTTCAGGGAAACATGGCAAAAAAATTTGCCCTCCCTACTTATGGGTGGATTTCTTCACCAATTGTAAAGAGGCCAGCAAATTAATTGCAGGAGTATGCTATAGACTCTATTAGTGACCATAATATTATATAATTTAATGTCTGGTGCAAAAAACAATACAGGTATACACTGGGGCAATAAATCCCATGCATTTCAGCTAATTTTAGTGCCTTGAAGGCTGCCCTTCAGAGCATAGATTGGGGCATTAGGTGTTCAGCTAAAAACACAGAAAAGAAAGTTCTCAATTTATTCCCTAAAGGAGTAAATGTAGAAGCACCTTCTAATCACCCTAAAAGAAGAGAAAGACATTTAAAAACTGGGGGGAGGCACAGAAGTTGCAAATAATGAATATAAACAATATAATAAATCTTGTAAAACAGCAATCCAGAAGGCAAAGAAAGGAAATGAGGAGCACATTGTGACTGAGGCTAACACTAACTCCAAAAAGTTTTTTAAGTCAATTAATAGTAAAAGGATTCTTCTCTTCCCCATTTTTACTTCCGCTTTTGCCCTTCAATTCTCATTTTTTCTCTCATGTTTTCTGATTCTCTCCTTTAATTTCTGTCCCCATCTTTTCCCTTAATCTTCCCTTTTCTCTGTTCCAAGGAAAACAGAATAATACTAACTTAACATATAATTCTTCACTAAGTAATGCAATTTCAAAAGTAAAAGTAGTAACCTCTGCTGTATGCTGGCAAATGCACGGATTTTGTCAGGTAAAATGGGAGACCTAGAATTAATTGCATGCTCTAAGAATTATAATATAATTGGTATAACTGAGACCTGATGGGATGAAACATGTGACTGGACTTGAATTTAAATGGTTATAACCTTTTTAGGAGGGACAGAGGGATTAAAAAGGGTGGAGGAGTGTGTTTGTATGTAAAGCCTGAATTAAAGCCATGCACTAAAAAAATATGCATTGCTGACACTGGTGAGGGTGTAGAATCCCTCTGGGTAGAGATTTTGACTGGGCAAAAGGTTACAAAGAGAATTATCATTGGTGTATGCTATAAACCACCTCATATAAGTGACGAGTATAAAGCCCAGCTACTCTTGCAGATAGATCCAAGTATACAGATGTGTGTGCTTTCGGCCAGAATGCAGAGCAGTGTACAGACCGTTGCCATGGGCCTAATATACAGCAGAAGAGAGAAAAACTGCACCTCTTGTTTGCAAAATGTGAAAATTTATTTCAATTGGTCAGTAACTAACAGGCAACGTTTCGGGCCTGGTCTTGCCCTTTCTCAAGCCTGAGAAAGTAAGTAGGGACCTTAATTATGGAATAGCAATGTATGTGATTTACTTGGAACATATAGTTTTTGTACCTGGATATAGAACTGGCTAAAAGATAGACTACAAAGAGTGGTGGTAAATGGAACATTTTCTAATTGGACCAGTGTTGTTAGTGGAGTACCGCAGGGCTCTGTACTAGGTCCCTTGCTTTTTCAACTTGTTTGTTAATGACCTGGAGGTGGGCATTGAAAGTACTGTTTCTATTTTTGCAGATGACACTAAATTGTGCAGAACTATAGGTTCCATGCAGGATGCTGCCACTTTGCAGAGTGATCTGTCTAAGTTGGAAAACTGGGCAGCAAACTGAAAAATGAGGTTCAATATTGATAACTTCAAGGTTATGCACTTTGGCAAAAATAATGCAAGTTATACACTAAATGGCAGTGTGTTCGGAGTTTCCTTATATGAAAAGGATCTTGGTTTTTTTGTAGATAACATGTTTTTTAATTCTGGGCAGTGTCATTCTGTGGCTACTAAAGCAAATAAAGTTCTGTCTTGCATAAAAAAGGGCATTAACTCAAGGCATAAAAACATAATTATGCCTCTTTATAGGTCCCTGGTAAGGCCTCATCTGGAGTGTGCAGTGGAGAGAGTGCAGAGACATGCAACTAAATTGGTTAGAGGGATGGAAGACTTAAATTATGAGGGTAGACTGTCAAGTTTGGGGTTGTTTTCTCTGGAAAAAAGGCGCTTGCGAGGGGACATGATTACACTTTACAAGTAAATTAGAGGACATTATAGAGAAATAGCAGGGGACCTTTTTACCCATAAAGTGGATCACCGTACCAGAGGCCACCCCTTCAGAATAGAAGGAAAGAATTTTGGTTTGAAGACATAATAGCAAAGGCTATTGTGATATTAAATTTTATAGTTAGTATAGATATGGGTATATATAGTTTATGTGAAAATAGGGAGGGGTGTGTGTATGCAGGGCAGCCATCGGGGGGGATAGGGGGGAGAGTTGTAAGGGGCCCGAGGGTAAGGGGGGCCCTGGCCACACCACACTTACTTGATTAGCCGGGCCCCCCATATTTCTGAGAGCTGCTGACTTCGGGAAGGCATGGACATTTAAGGGGCCCTGGCCACCAATTTTCTTATAATGAGGGGGGGGGGCTGGCCACCAATTTTTTTTCTCATGTGGGGTCCTAGACACCAATATTTTTTAATGGGGGGGCCCTAGCCACAAATGTTTTTTTATGGGGGGCCCTGACCACCAATATCTTTTTATTTTTTATTAACATGTAGGAACCCTAGCCACCAATATTTTTTTTGTTTTTTTACTGTGTGGTGGGGAGGATGGACCTGTAGGTGGGGCTTGCGGTGGGTGCAGCCCAGGGGGGCCCAGGAAATTTTGACGTACGGGGCCCTGTGATTTCTGATGGCGGTCCTGTGTGTATGGGTGCTGGGTTTTCATTTGGAGGGGTTGAACTTAATGGACTTTGTCTTTTTTCAGCCAAATTTAAATGTGTAACTATTTTTTGCTATCCTCTCCTCTACTTACTTTTTTGATTGTGACTCTTTTTTTCTTAACAAAGCTACCGTTACTTCACTACAACAGTGCACCCACATGAGATTTGTTAGTAAGATATGGTTAAAGCTGTGCATTTTATTTGAGAAAGATGTAGTTATGTAGTGTAGAAGAGGGTTGAGAACAGGGCAATTAAAGGGTCAATATAGACATCGTGCCATTTCGGAACCTTTGCTCCAAGTAACCTCAGTTATCAGTGCCTCAATTTAGAAGAGCTTCATTGTCATAACCTATCACAAGGGTCTCAGTGTTTCCCCCAAAACAGTTTGCTTTTGGGATATAAGGTTTACCAACCTTATTGAAGTCCACTGCTAAAATAAATGCCTTTGCAAGCGATTGTACAGCAGTAGGAAGTTATTATGAAACTGCATAATGCTTAAGTTCATAAAAAAAGATGTTAAAATCTAATTCTGATTATAATATGAATACTAACAAACTTTGCTGTGTGTTGTTGAATGGTAACCAATGTTATTGTTACATCTTCAGTAATTTTTATTAGTGTTTCATTGACACTAACCAAGGAGCATTAAATAAATTATTTAAAATTATTTAAAAAAAAACTATAAGCTATGCCAATTTAAAACACTGTTGAAGTAATGGAGAAGTTTTAGAATGAGCTCAACCTGTTCTGCAGGATTATTTAACATGGTTTCATGCACCCTACCCCTATCTCTATAAATTGTTTTGCCTCTTCCCATTTTAAAGACACCTTCTGTGTCAGATATCAGGTTATTGTTTATAGGGTTTACATGATTATCGCGTTCAGTTGACCAATAGACTGATAGAAATTCAATAATATGATATTTAAAAAAAATAACAAGAGAAGTAATGTGAAAAATGGTGCAAAGAAAATTAGTTTGTGCTTTAAGGGGGTTATTTATAAAAGCTCAAGTTTTTTTCACTTTTTGACTTTTCAAGGGTATTTTTCCGTCAAAAATAGATTTTTAAAGATTTTTTTTAAACTCAAAATGTTTCAGATTTAATATACTCTGAAGCTGGAAATAGCTAGCTGCTGAGGTCATGTAGAAGTCAATGACAGAGATCCCTTAAACCATTTCAAGATGTTAATAGCCTTCATGATGTTCAAGGTCTTTTTTGGTGGGTTTTGCTCGAAAAACTCAATCAATTCAAGTTTTTTTCTGCTGAAAACTTGATCAATTTGAGATTTTGGGTTTCTCACTTTGAATTCACTGATTTGAGTTTTTTAAATTTGAGTTTTTTCTTAAATTAGAAAACATTTGAATTGTGAGTTCATTCGAGGTTTAAAAAAGCTCACAAAAGATCTAAAACTTGACCCTTGATAAATAATCCCCTAAGTGTTGTCATGAGCAAACTGTAGGTAATGTATTGTTCTAGAATGATTATTTAAAACTCATATATTACTTACAAGAACATTTATAAGAATGTTTGTGTCTCCATATGTGTCTTGTTATCTCCTCCGTTCCTTTCATAGCCACTGCCTTTTGAGTTTTCACTTTAATCCTCTACCTTAAACTGTTATTTATTGCTGTTTCTTACCTCCAAAATGTTTTCCTATAATTCACACTAGAACTGGATCAGATTGATTATTGGCATCTATGGTCCAAGACTTTAATCATCAGGAATGACTGAAAGAAGATTGTAACCTTTCTGGGTTAGAGACCCTTCTCTCCTGTATCAGTATCAACATCTTTGTATATTATTATTGTACTGTCTGCTTCACTATCATGCTGCTAATTGATTATAAAATGTACAGATACATTTATTTAAACATATATAAGCATGCATATATACAGTGAGTGAAAACTATTCAAGGTCTAAAAAATAAAGTTCTTGCAGAAGTTGAAATATCTCAAACTCTTTGTTTAGGATAACCTCTATTTATAACAGCAAGTTCATAAAATTTCATTATGACAATTCCACTCTAAGCAGTTATCCTTAAATAGATAATGTAATATTACCATTCTGCTGTGCTACATAATAATATTATCTAAACTTGAAAGCTTAAATTACTGTTCTATAGATATGAATGTGCTTTATATTTTATTTGCCAAACAAACTTTCCAATGTCCTTCAGCACAATTAAAACTACTAGTATGTGCAATAAGCTCTTTTGTGTATAAGTATCTTTGAAAGATATAGACAAGTTGTGATAGACAATTGCAGGGGAATTCTCAACCTGTATAAAAACAGCCATCAATAGAATTGTGTTTGAATGGTTTCATTGCAGTAATTAACACTTAACATCCTTATCTGTATATTTTTTTTTGATATACATTTATCATGTGAAAACTGTAATAAGAAAGTGCATGGTAACATTAAGGGGTTATTCACTAAAAATCTTTTCCCCTCATATTTTACAAGAAGCAAACTTAACCTAACTCCCATCCACGAATTTGACTAATTTATTGATCATTAAACTCGAAAAGAATTGGACTGGAAAAAAACTAAAAAAAATCAAGGTTTACAATTTATAGACTTAAATACCTCAAATTTTTTGAGTTTATAGGCTTAAAAACTTGAATACGTAAATGTATCGAGTTTTCAGGTGAAAACCAGCATTAAACACTCCAAAGCACTCAAAAATTGTGACATTAAAAAACATCTTAAAATGATTAAAGGGATTTGACAGGCTTTAGCAGGAGTATTTACAAATTTTTGCTGCTTTGGGGCATAAAAAATTAGAATTTTTAGAGAAAAAAACAAAAACTTGAGTTTTTCAAGATTTGTTATGCCCCAAAGCAGCAAACAATCTGACTCTGAAAATACTCCCATTAAAACCTGTTCAATTCATGTAAAAATCAATTGCAGAAGTCCCTGTAACCATTTAAAGATGTTTTTGCCTTCACATTTTCGGGTTTATACTCGATAATTTCAAGTTTTTTAAGCCTATAAAGTAAAGGGGGGTTATTAGTCTTAGCCGAAACAGTTTGTATGTTATGTAAAGAAAGTGGAATCTAATCCAACAAAAGTGTTACCTATAACATTGAACTGCCCCCAGATTACACTCACAAGTTCCCTATTTTAAATTACTATGTTGTAATGTAAAAAAAATTGATTATTTTTTATCTGAGCCAAAACTTTATTGAACTATAATAGGTTTATGACCACTTTTCACTATATTTAATGAAAGTGAATATGCCATGGCAAATTGAAATGTAAAATTTCTTCTGCTATATTGAGCAGAGCTGTTTAAATAAATCACTGGTTTTGGAGTCTCAACATCTCTTACCAAGAAAACCAATTCATGGAAGCATTAGTGACTCATATATCCATTTGCTCAGTATCTACCACCATTGGAGAATGAGAAAACCTGCTGTGTTAATTGCTCAGTGCATTAAACCCTGACCCCCCACCATCGAACATCTCTAAGAAAAAAAGCAGTGATGTAAACAAGTGCTTAGTCATTTTAACTGGTAAAATTATGTTTGTATGTTATCTACAAAATGTTGTCTTTATACACCATCTACCTGGCGTATTCACAAAGTTAGGAAAATGAATCTCAAAGGATCAGTGTAATTATAAAGCACAATCTAGAATCCAAATGAACATATTTTTTACCGATTATTTTTTCCATTATAAACACGCCCACTGCTGGAGCTGTACCCACCACAATTGCACTTCTGTTGTGTACAAATAAAGTGCAAGTTACATTGCATCTAGTATTTTCAGGATAGGGGTTGCGTCCTTTTTTCTGGGAATAAGTCTGATGTGCCTACTGACGCTGTCAGAACCCTGGAGTTAGCGGTGGTGGCTAGGGTTCCCCAGTTTCAATGGAAACAGTTTTTCATCATTCAATAGAAAAGGCAGAATGAACACAATGAAAATCATTTAGGAGTGCAGGGACATATTTGTGGTTTGTACCTTAATGAAAAGCATCATTATATTTTGATTGTAATGTTTTCCTGAGTGCATGGTACATTGGCCAACTGTTAGACCATAAGGTTCTAGCAGTGCTAGCAGATGCTGCAACATACTGACAAGAGGTGAGAGTGTTACTAACCTGCTGAATTTTCATGTTCCTTATTTTTACAGCTTGTCACAGTGTTACACAAAGGACCTTTTTCTCTGAATCAAGTCATGTTTTTTAAAACATCATTGCTTACTGTCCACTAATGCGGATGTTCTTATACACAAGTTGTTAATGGGCTAATTAAAAAAGCAATGTCATTACAAGTTGCTAGATTCTTGTACAAAAATAACTTTCCGCACTACATTGCAGGATAGGTTCACAAACACACACGCTAACCCAAGTCTTTCAACTTGTTACATATTTTTATGATAAAATAATGTGATGTTAGTAAGGTAAAAAAGTGTCTTAAATGTAACACATTAAACGTGTGAATTTGGTGTTAAAAGAAGTGCCATGAAATTATTGCTAAAAGAAACTCATTTCATTCCATTTTGTTAAATATATTAAAAAAAAGGAACATTATTTTCCCATGCATTAGAACTACATCATTTTCTGTTATTATTTGTGCTGGGTTCATAACCCTTCTTTTGTATGTTGAGCATGTCTTCTCTGATCCAACTTGAACTTGACAGCAACTTGAAGTAACACTAAACCCTACTTTATTACACTGCTCACTAAAACTTTTTTAGGCATTATGATGCCAAATGACCCTCCCATGATGATAAACTGTAAACCATAAATTGCATTATTGCAATATGCATTATTTATACTGAATAAAAAATGAATAATAATTAAAAATAAGAACTTGTGTTAACTGATCCCTAGAATGACTGCCTGCAATGCTTCACAAAAAGTGATAGGCGAATCTGCTGTGTTTTGCTTTGCCGAATGATTTGCAAATTTCTGGAGAAATTCACGAAACGCCAAAATATTTGTGAAACTGGTTTGCCGCACGCTTAGATTTTTGTTGCATGCCGTTTTGAAGAATTGTTAAAATTAATAAGGCCATGCCTTAGTGATTTTGCACGACCCCTAATAATCCTTGGTGTAGCATAGATCGTCTTTGTTATTTACCCAGATTATAACCTACAATGTGATCCTACAGCAACCATTATATATACTAGTCTCTTTACATCTTTATCACTAGAGATTTTTCCCTCTGACTCCAATCACGTTGTTCATTCTCTTTCTATGGCTTTCCTTGAATTACACCGTTAGGAATAAGAAACAATGTCTTGGACTCACTTCAGGAAACATCATAAGAGTCATCATATTCTAGTAGGGGTATCCAACCACATTCCCATTGATGTATACTTTTATTCATTGACCTTAGACAACCGTTTCAGCAGATTATTTTTAAACATTCCATTTCGTTAGATTCCAAATACCAAAGGAAACTCAGTTTTTAACTAAGAGGTACAAGTAGTGGAAATCTAGAGGAAAAGCAACTAATTTGAATCTTGAAATGCAATTTGCTATAGTTAATGTACCTTGAGTAAGGGACAACTAAATACAGTCCTGTCCTGCAGCACCACAATGGCATAGTGATTTCTTCATATCTCATATCTAAACTTGATTTTCTTCTAAAGGGTAAGTTACTCCATGAGGCACATTCAAGTAAAAATAAATATGGCTTACTATGACCTGTAAGAATTAATTTATAAGAACTCTTAAAATAATTAGGTATGTTTGCCCTTAGTGATATAGTTAAACTTTATGAAATGTTCACCATGAATGATGGCTTCATTGGTGGAGCCTGGGGAAAGTATTGTATATGAATTGCTCATACATTTTTTTATCCCTTTTTCCTTAACATAGCACAGAGAAAATAAGAGCTATTCCTTACATGTAGAAAAGTTTTCCTTTCACAAATTCACATCTACCAGAAAACATATTCAAATGAAAAGATGGTGGTGTCAGTTTGATGCTAAAAAGACTTAAGGGTCAATGGGAAAAATGCAAATAGGATACATTTGAATTTACAGTTCTGTTTTCACTATCTGAATCCTCCAAGCAACTAGAAACAAATCTTCCACAAACTGTGTCTTATGCAGAGATGTATAGTTTGCAAATGTTATAATTTTCATCACTGGTTTTAATCATCTAGAAATCTTTCCATTAGAGGGACTCAAAAAATAAAGTCTGAATTCAGTCCACAGTGGTCCTAGATCAAAAAATGTTAAAAAAAAAATCAAAACAATTTTCAAATTTTATTTCATTACAAAATACATTGGCAGAGTAATTGAGATAAATCTTAGGGGCATATTTATTATGTTGTGTAAAATTTAATTTGCCAAAAAAGATGTAAAGCTGTATAAAATAAATGGTGAATTTATCAAGGTGTGTTTTATTTTTCACCATGCGAATGTTAAGATTTGCTGCTGTTATTTTGCATTGCTTCAAGTCAAACTCAAAAAATCTTACAACATTTTTTTCATGGCAAAGCCTGGTGATGTGTTTTTTACACTGCAAAATAAATTTTCCCCTAAGGTTATCCCTACATAGTTTGGTTTGCAAACCAATATTTCAGTACTTGATGTTTATAATTTGCAGAAACACAAAAACCATGCTTATTCCTTCTGCAATGTGCAATGAAACAATAAAATTAAATCTATGTCACCTATTAAACATAAAAAGGTCCAGAATTTAGGAAAACAAATAAGTAATAAACTTCTCCATCTAGAAGACCTATTAATTAAAGTGCAAATGGGTTTGCTAATTGCAGAGGGTAAATATCACACAAAAACACATTCCACTAAATTAATTGAACAACTCTTGCATACCCAAAGCATGTAAACAAAGCATTATTAAAAGATGGTAGGTTTTGCCTGTTAATCTCTTTCTATTTGATTGACTTTCTACTTTTCTTTCACTTCTCTAAAATATATAAATATCTCAGACAGATATGCAAAAGCAAAGGAAGAGAGTCTGATTCCATCAAAATTATATATACTTAGAATTTGTATTTTTGAAAATTATGTGAATAAATTATTCTGTTTAGAATGTGTAGGGGAAAACATTTTTGCATAAAATAGCATCAGATTTTATTTAGGAAAAGTGCACAGAAAATATGTTTATGAATCCACTCAAAGTGCTATGTTGGCAGGATTAAAATATAGTTGAATGCATGCATTAATGTAAGTGTTGGCTTGGTCATGTATTGCTGATGACTACAAACCTCTATACTGTAAATAACAAAATAGTCAAGGCAAGAAAATCCTAACTATATAATCAATCTATCATTCAGGCAAGGCAAAATATAAAATATATATATTTCATAAATATGGTAATTGCAACTGATTCTGAATACAGAACCATGAATAGAAAATAAGAAAATACACCATTAAGGATGTATTTCATGGCATAACATTTCTAGTACCAAAGGAAATTAATTTATGATGATCAATTCTTCACAAGATGTTTTTAACACAGTAAGCTCAGTTTGAAAGGCTCATGGTTGGGATATAGTTAAAGATGAAAAATATTGCCTTTTTCGACATAAGATCATTTAGTTGGGCTTGTGCCTACATTAAACTGTGCTCTGCTCACCATGGAAATCAGAGGGATTTCAAGTCCCTTTCTCAAAACAGAGACACTTCAAATCCAGCCATCATTTCATCATGGAACAAGATGGGCAAAGGTTGAATTACTAAGGGGATAGGGCCATGTTCCCTGATATTCAGAGGCAGACCATCAGGATTTCCACTTAATTAATTTTTGGCACTTCAGATAGGAATTTTGCACCTCTTTGACATGAACCCAACTGAATTAGATTATGTCAAAAGGGTGGCATATCTTCCTTTTAAAAGCTCACGTCATTATAGTCTTAAACTGTGGACCAGGAGATCTCATGCTGCTTCTCTAGAAAATAGAAGCATATCCTACATGAGGATAAAAGTTGTTTCACCAGCTGATGAACAATATTAATTGATTGCTTTTTTAAAGTGGCCCAGAGGCGCTTAACAGAAGTATGCATCATTCTTCACCATTTAAACATTGCTCAACCACTCTTATACATAACTATTTCAAAAAAGGCCAGGGAAATAAAGAACTTATTTAAACTACTTTCAAAATTGTATTCAAATCCCTCGATAAACAATAAAGCAACCACTTAGTTTTGTCCAAATCAAATGTCAAAAAGTTAATCACTTTTCAAAAATAATTTACATTTTTTTAATCTAAAATAAGTTTAATGAATAAAACAGACTGTTGCATATTGAGTGTCAACTGCCTGCAAAATTATATGTAAAATATTAACTTCCTTTCTGCCAATGTACAGCAGACTAAAGCAGTTCTTTTAAACTAAAAATGTAATTCTTTAATATTAGCATAGACTGGCACTGAGAAAACATTGAGGAAGTTGAAAAGTTCTCTGTGGCTTAAAATTTCCAACACTTTAGCTTAATCAGCTCCTGGGGTCTATAAATCAGAAGCAGCTATGCAAAGTTATATGTTATTAAAAAAGGAAAAAATAAAAAGTAAGTTTGATGTTTAGCATCATTAAAGTGTATGTAACATAATTTTACATAAGGCTGAATTCGAAAATAAGCTAATATTGATCTGTGATCTGTTTTGACTCTTTTCAAAATATCACTAAGGGGCACATTTACAAAGCTCGAGTGAAGGATTCGAATTAAAAAAACTTCGAATTTCGAAGTGTTTTTTTGGCTACTTCGACCATCGAATGGGCTACTTCGACCTTCGACTACTACTTCGACTTCGAATCGAACGATTCGAACTAAAAATCGTTCGACTATTCGACCATTCGATAATCGAAGTACTGTCTCTTTAAGAAAAACTTCGACCCCCTACTTCGGCAGCTAAAAGCTACTGAAGTCAATGTTAGCCTATGGGGAAGGTCCCCATAGGCTTGCCAGCGTTTTTTTGATCGAAGGATATTCCTTCGATCGTTGTATTAAAATCCTTTGAATCGTTCGATTCGAAGGATTTAATCGTTCGATCGAACGAATAATCCTTCGATCGTACGATCATAGGATTAGCGCTAAATCATTCGACTTCGATATTCGAAGTCGACCGATTTTAGTTCCTAGTCGAATATCGAGGGTTAATTAACCCTCGATATTCGACCCTTAGTAAATCTGCCCCTAAGGGTGTATTTACTAAGACAAATTTATCTAATTTTTTTATTTAAAGAAATTTGACCTAACTCCCATCCACAAATTTAACTCATTTATCAAATAATCAGCTTGAAAAAGTTGGTGAGGGAAAAGTCTCAACAAAATTGTGTGGTTATTAGAATCTTATGACTTTTTCTAATTTGATGCTCGAGTTTACGAGTTGTCCCTCAGAAAACTTTGACTTTTTTGGATTATTATACGAAAAGCAACACAGATTATGATGTCAAGAAATTGTAAAAGGGACATCTGCCATTGACTTTGACATGACCTTGATAGGTTTTAGCTGGAGTATTTTTTGATTTTTAGCAGTTTTGGGCATTGGCATTGGCATTGGACATTACACATTGAGGCAGGTTGTGGTAGGTAGAATTCTCCTGGTATCTGCCAAAGACAGACTGTTCTAGTCAGTCCAATGGCAGTGACCTTTATATCACTACAGCAAACAACTGTCATTGTGTATGGGGATGTAAGGCTTGTGTGTAGACACTCAACCATTAAAACTACATACTATCAAATAATAGTTATTTTTTGGATGGTGCTTCCAGTTTAGAACTGGGTGGTGTAATTTTAGATTGATACTTCTGGCTACAGTTGTCTTCACTGAAGTACATGTACAATTTGGAATATTTCACCCTACACAAAAGAAACATTTGATTTTTTGAAACCGTCACAGTTCATAAAGTCATTAGAAATATACACGGCAAAGTTGATGGAATGAATACAGATTTTTAAAATGCCATTAAAATACATTTATATAACCAAGAGAACTACTAAACATTATGTTTGCAGCTATCCTGGCATTATTAAATGAATATCAATGGCTATCTGCCAAACTTTAAAACATATTTTTTTTTTGTTATTTGTGCCACAGTTACCCTGGAGATTATTTTACAGCTGCATGCTTCAAAGTACCAGCCTGTGAAGTTGACAGCATATTATAACACCCTTATAGACAAAAGAAATCTGTTCAGTGCAATATAGGCCAGGGATAGGTGGCCTTCGGCATGTATGTTGTTTTAGAAGAAAGTTTGCTTTTTTATTTGACTATAAATACTTTTTCTGGGATGGAATCCTATCAATAAATATCAGAACACAGAATACAAAATAACGAACATTTCAGCTTATGCTCACTTCTAACATTTGTACTGGTTGAAAGAAAGTCCAACAATTAAACCAAACTATCAGCCTTGCCAGGGATTTTTTTATGCTAAATTCTTGTGCAAAGACTGCACCTGACACCAAAAAAACAACTATTTTTGCTCTTTTGATGCAATATGTGATATTGGCAAGCCAACATGCAACACTGATTTCCCTATGTTAGCTAGGTAGCTAATGTAGAACTAGCAGGAAGAATTCTGACCAGAGCATCCTCTTGCATTTGCAAGTTTTGAGCACCTACTATTAAAGGGATATCCCTCTTATTTAAATAAAACACGTTTGCACCCTCTAAATCTTAAAAGTGAGCATCCCAAATGTAATTGCAGATGCAAGATGATTCTCCAACAATAAACATCCCTAACAGCATTACATCAGTCACCTTACTGGTATCTCACATTTTGGGATTACCATACTGAACCTTCGTTTTGAATCGTACCCTGCAAACACATTTCTAAAAGACATAAATAGTGTTGCTTAGGAGTTTGAAGCCAGTAACAAATGTTTGATGCCTTCAGTCATATGACCCAAGAGAGACAAATGTAAACAGAACACACAAGATTCTTATTGGGGCAGTGCTTTAAGAATCCATCTGTGATGTTGCTGGACAAGAGCTCCCATCATGCTCCAATTATGCTCTTGGTATAAGTAAATAATGTTTTTTTTCTGTAATTTGGATTATTATACCTGAAGTCATATTTATTTTTGCGAAGTGCAGTTACCTACAGCAGTCAATAAGATGTTGACCATTAAACGCTACATACTGATTGGTTATTATGGGTGACTAGACCTATAGCAAAAGTTTTATCTTTTATTAAGTTACTCATGTTATATGGATATTACATACTGTATACAGGTCTCAATTAAGTAATCAAAAGCAATACAATTTATGTTTATACCTACTAAATTAGTATTTATAATATACCTAAAAGAGACTTAGGTTAATGAATTAAAACCAGGCAGATGCAATGCCCCACTGATTAAAACAATCGTTCTGTCTCATTTTAAGGACCAGTAACCCTGAGAGCAGGAACAATTTTGTATATATTTACAGATCACAGCTTTCTCTCAACCCCAACAATAAGAATAAAACATCCTGTTTTTATAAAATAAAAGTTTATCCTATAGATGTAAAAATAACAATGAATATCATTTGACTTGACTTGAGTGCTTAAGTAATAAATCCATTTGATTTTAAAAATATCTGCAAAAAATTGTGGGCCCTAAAGCCCTACTTAACCCAGCATGGCTTCTTGCATAGTTGGAAAGCAACTAGTTCATTTCTCATCTCATTTAGACCATTTTTTGTAAATGCATCATGTTTATAATTGCAGGATATGTATCAAGGCTTTAGCATTTGAAATTATGACCAGAGGTAAATAGTTAGGGACCGCCATTAAGGGTTTTATGTTGACGAGGTATGGTGGCTTATCAATCTTATGATCATAATTTTGTAACTAAAAAACCCCTGTCTTTGTAAATACATGCATCTGCATAGATTACTGATATGACAGGGGACCAGGGAATGTGCATTGATCAATTTTTCTTCTTTTTCTCTATGTCTGTATGTATCAAGTACTGTATATTGATTAGGTTACTGAGCATTTAATAAATACCAGATAGTTATTTGAGTCAGCATGTAGAGTTAATCAAGGGGAGAAATTATAAAAAGCTTTGCCTGAGCAGCTAACGTTGGCATGCAATTAGCATTATTTTAACAGGATAATAATTTAATAGCAAAACATCTTGAAATCACGGAGCACCAAGTCATATGGAGACATATTACGGGCAGCCCATAATATGTCTGTGGCATGCTGATTTGGATTTTAAATTATGTTCAATAAACTGCTATCCTTTTAACAAATGGACACTGGTTTCCTTGCTGCTCTGTGATTTCAAGATGTTTTGGGATCGTGGCTTACGTGTAGCACGATTGAGCTTTGCACAGGCCGGTAACTGCTCCCATTATTGTTAAGTCCAGGACTTATAGTATAATAGCCACATAGGAGTCATAATAAAAATAAATACATCAATATTTAGAGGTAAAAGAAAGAGTATGGGATTCTGGGAACCTTGTCTGCTCAGAAAAAGTGCAGTTATCAGAATGAGATTTGTAATTTTGTACAAATATTTATATAACTATACATATGAAGAAGTATATTTTCATTTGTTCTACTACTTTTCATTTTTTCACTGTAGGGACCCTTCAAACAACTTATCTGAATTAACAATTGATGTTCTAGTGTCTGAGAACTTAGGCAATATATATCTATCATCATCTATCTATATTTGTCTCTGCTTACAATATTTTCTTCTACTACTTCTTATTATTGTTATATTTCATTTTTTAATACATAATCTGAAATATAAATTGACAGTTACTTGGAATTGTACAATTATGCAGAATTCTATGTTAATAGCCAAGGCTATTTGTATAAGGATTCATAAAGAGTACTCAGCATAATTGAAGGACATATTCAACAAAGATAACAGTTTAGGTCTAACATTTTATTCAATATAATCCAGGTAGGGGACCTGTTAGCCCTAATGCTAGGGGCCTGGGGTTTCTGGATAATGAAGCTTTCCATAGCGTGGATCTTCATTTTATAAGTCTACCAGAAAATGATGTAAACATTAAATAAACCCAAAAGGCTGGTTTTGCTTCCAATAAGGATTAATTATGTCTTCGTTTGGATCAAGTACAAGGCATTATTTTATTATCTGTAGAAATACTGTAAGTCAAATCAACTGGACTTGCTGTGTTTTTTTCCTTGAAGATGTTTCACCAGTAATCCAACTGGCTATCTCAATTCTGAATAACTTGAAAATAGGATATTTTTATATATACAGTACCATGACTTGGATGAATGAGAATCTTCACAAATGTATTATTTTATTATTAAAGAAAAAAAGAAGATTGGATTATTTGAAAAAAAATGTAGTCTATGGGAGCTGGCCTTTCCATAATGCAAAGCTTTTTGGATAATGAATCCCATAGCTGTAGTACAATAAAATGTGGTTGAGAAATATATAATATAAAAGATTTTTATCTATAGCAATGGACAGCTAACCATTCTATAACTTTTTGAATAACTGGACAGTAAAACAACAGGACAAATGGCATGATCATTGATCATTTATGTCAGTTCAATGGTCAAAGGGTTAAATAGCCTATAATAATGTATTAGAAGAAAGACCTCAATATCCAATTCCAAGACAGATTGCAAATGATGCTGTACATTTTTATAGCAATAGCATGCTTTAACATTGAAGAATTTCTTTAAAATCAGTGGTGAGCAAAATATCAGACTAGTGATAATTATAAAAAGGTAAATTATGAAAAATCTAACAACATGACTCATTGTGACTCACATAGCAAACCAGTGGAATCAACTTTAATGGTGTGAATTGCAATGACTCATAAAAATGTAAATCTTGCCATAATTGTTGTATCACCTATGGGGTATAACGTTGGTAATTTTTACTGAGAAATAATCATAGTTACTGGGAGTTTCAGTATTTCAGTGTGAAAAATAATTGCCCAACAGGCCAACCATTCTCTTTCTCCATGCATTTTGCACATGTACTAATCATTTGCTACCCAACAGATCAGAACATAATTTGACTGCTCGAAGCAGTGAATCATATTCTGATAAACTGAAACAGGTTGCTCAATAATTATGAGCAGCTTATATGATCAAGTACAAGGGCAGTGAATGTTGTTAATCGAATGCCATACAGATTATCTACCAGTCTTCTTGGAATGGAATCTTGAACAGTCAATAACCAACTTGAGCGGGTATATACCCTATTTACAAGTGTAGTTTCCCTTTCACATAGGTTATATTTTCAGCATTTTTATTTATACATGGCAAATTATTATTCATAAAGATCTATGAGTAGTTTTAATGCTGAACTATAAAAAGAGTTTCAGGTTTAGTTTGTCTTACTTGTTGAAAAACAAATATGCAGAAAAGAAATGTTTTATGCATACAACAAGCTAAATCCACACTTTAATGTAGATGTAAGGGTAATCAAACGGAATATAAATGCTATTTATATGTAACAACTCTGTATTCTTTTTTTAAGCTTTAGACAAGGCTGAATTAGTTTATATATACAGTATGGCTAAATGAATCAAGTTAGAAAAGGCTTACAAAACAACATGAGAAAAAAACAAAGATTCAACACTTTATAGCACCCAATCTGCATTTTAGCAAAATTATATCATATTGAGCAGTTTATTTCTGCAAAGTCACATACAACACAAAACATTCTCTGAGCTCCTCCTGAGAAATATACTTAGCTGAATTGTGCAATTTTAGTTTACTATCACTCCTCTGGAAAATATAATGGCTGAATATATTTGGCACTTTTTCATCTGCCTAATTAATTCCTACACTGTAAATTCAAAAGGCTAAAAGGGTCATCAGGGGCATGACTTTGAATAGGAAGCCATTGGTGGAATAGAGGCATTTTATCATGGTTAGAATCTGACCTATTTCTCTCTCCCATATCCTCATACTGCTAGTGCGGTTATTACCTTGTAAACAGCCTGAGCAACTGCATCATACAGTACATAGTTTAATGCAGCTTATATTTTACTGTACATGAGGCAATTTACCCACACAGGAGCACACACATAAACAGACTTCAATAAAAAGGCACTTAGGGGAGCGTGGCTTGGACGCTGATGCGGATGGACGTGTTTTGAGAGGCTCCATCCTTTGAACTGGATTCTAGCCTGCTACAAACAGTAAGGAGAAAGCGACTCATAGGGAAAACATCCAATAATTTTCAGGATGTCATTGAAGGCTAATAAAAAGCACTCACAGATCAATATGACTGCATTCTTGGCAAAAACGGACATTCAGTATCCAGATTACCTGATGACGCAGATTGTTCCAGACCTCGTGAACTGGTGGCTGCTGCACAGGAGGACTCTACTTTACTGGATACCTCGCCTATTACGGTGAGCATTTTGAAATCTTTATTAGATGAACTTCAAACCTCCTTACACAAAGATTTAAAAGACGCCACATAGATTTTACATACTCCTGCAAATAGGAAATAAAGTATATGGCCTAGAGCACAGCATGGATGAGTCACAAAACCAATACTCAGATTGCCTTAAACGAGTTGACAAACAAATTACATTTATTTTACTCTAAATTATATAATCTTAATACAGACAAAACTATAGCCCAACCTACTTCACAAGACATAGATCAATTTTTATCATTCTTAAGGCTACCAACCTTAACTGAAGACCAACAGAACCTCATAAGCTTTCCGCTTGGAAGAGAGCAGGTATTGTTAAATTTGAAGATCTTTTTCATCACAACATAATCCAAACCTTTACTCAATTACGAGAACAATTTGATATCCCAAAAACAAATAAACTACTTGCAAATAAATACTTATTTGAGACCACTGGAAACTAGCATTGAAATAAGTGTATAGATGGCATTCAGTACTCACAAAACTACACAGAATATATCCCAACACCGCTACAAATATATTCCGGAGGAATTGTGGACATATAGGAACTTTTATTCATATATGTTGGGAGTGCTCACTATTACAAACATATTGGAAATTTATATTTGACATTTTTCCAAAAATCTTGAATGTGACATTTCCATTTTCTGCAAGACTGGCACTTCTGAATTTTCATCTGGACCTTAATACCTGGAAGACTAAGACTTTTTCCTTTTCTCTTTTCTTTTTTTTCTGGTAATCTTCCAGTACATATTAGATTAAAATACATGCTTTATTCTATTGTATTGCTATGAAAGTAAAGGGTAAGATGTCGGAAATGATAAACCTCAACAATTTAAGTGTAATCTTTCTACTTTGGTGGTTTTTCTTTTCTGTAATTAATATTTTAATTTACTAAATAAAGGAAAATTTAAGTAAAAAAATAACAGTTCTCTAAAAAAGTGCAACACAACATTTGCTTTCCTCTGTTTTAGAGAATAGATTTTATTAAGTGCACTATTTTTAGGTATCACTAATTACTAACAGCAACTAATGACATCATATCACAAGTGAAATACTTTTCTGTGGCAAAAGGGTATTTTGAGATTGACATTTCACTTGAGCACTTGCCTAGTTGTTGATATTTTTAACTTGTGCCAGAGATCCACAGAATACCATGGAACATTTGTCACTCACTTCTTCACGTGTTTATGTAGTAAATACTTCTAGTACTACACCTTATAAGCCAGCACAAGGTGGCATTACTAAATTGAATTTGTTTGCCCCAGTGCAAAACTCTACAATATTTTTTGTACAAACATACTATATATTGGGGTGGGTTTAATACAGTTCAAGGCCAAATCAGTAATCCTGAAACTTCCCAGATGTTTTATAAACACAAAGTTTTGTGTGTGTGTGTGGAACAAGGGCATAAAAGGAAATGGATGTTCCAGAAAATTGTTGCGTCACACTTCCAACCACACAAAGTAAAACAGTGGTTCTCTTGTTTCTTTAAAAACCTATAAAGAGTAAGATGGAGACCAAATAGATTTGGCAAACCAACATTTTGTACAGTATATATTGCTTATCTACAAGGTTCATCACTGTTCATCACTAATTGTAATATGGTGCAAATATACATTGTATACATGTCAATTTTTAGTATGGACCTATTAAAATAATTTTGTCTTATCAGAGGAGGTGTTACGCAATACTTGATAATAAACATACTCTATCCAGCACAGAAGAAATGTGATTCACAATTGACCTGTTGATCTACACATATTTAAATATAGGCACAAAGAAGAGTAGTTACCCATGGTTTTGCTTGCATAGTCTAGAAGTCTAACTTTCTTTTTTTATAATAATAGGCATCACACTTTTAATACCATGCCTTTGTAATGTGTTTAAGCCATGGGCAAATGGACTGTTGGCTCTGCTGCTCTCAACCTGTGTAATTGTTTTCAGGCTGAGAGAAGTGGACCTGCTCCATGTGCCAGCTCCATACAACTGAACAATTTCCGTTTGCATGCAAGAACACACAGCAGAGAAGTGGTTATTATTACAATATTTGGTTTGGTGCTCAAAGGAGAGACAGAAAGCGGAGTATATAGCGTCGCACAATCCTGAATTACCCTTGTGTTAAACAATGTGTCTGCCTGCCTGAAGCGATCAACTTGTATTGAAATAAATAAATAAATTGTTATATTCGTGTTGTGCTCATTGCAATCATGTCTTCTGTGATTAACAAAACAAAATTAATTAAAGTGCATTTATAAACAGTTCATGGTGACTTAAATATTTAAAGTGCATGGTGCTTGGTTGTGAACATGGGAATGTGCTTGAACCTGCGGCTTGGACTAATTAAAGAGACATCATAAAAAGTAACTTTTATTTCATCTACTAAAAATTCATGGATAGAGAGGAAGTTAATTGTTAAAACCACTAAAAACAAGTAAAAATTCAGGGTGGAAATCGGATCTAGATTTGGTATAGAAAAGGGGTGACAGTAAAAATGTTTCCTTTAGACTGTTCCCATATCGATCTTACAACACCCGTTTCCCTATACTGGCTGATTAGTAGTATGGGAGTACGTTAAGGATAAATTAGCACTGTTGCAGTGATCTCCAAAAACGACTGAGCGAAGGTAAGTGAGGATTGGGGGTTGTGGGGAGGTGCCCCTTAAGTAGATAAGCGTAATGTGCCAGCCACTGTACAGTATGATGTGCGCAAAATTTAACTGACACTGTGTCCTCTCAGAGGCACCTAATGAGTTGTGGCCTATTCCCTAGACACTACAAAAGCGACACATCGCACTGACAGAACCGCTGAACAGGACGTTCTGAGGATAGGTTCCCCCACCCAGAAATTATCATCCGATTTGGTAAGATTCCTTATAGTTCCCAAAATTTAAACCGCTAAGTTAGCGGCTGAGCTATCCTTTTCACCTAGCCACAATGTGGACAAATTCACCCTATACAAAGACCTGTTTCTCTTCTGTAGAAAATTACTCCTAAAAAAATATTATTCCATACATGATCCTGTAACAATGGGTGACCATAACTCTTTATCTAAGGTAACCAGATGGGACAATCCTTTCGATCTATTTACACCACAACAGATCATTAATGAGGAAGAAAAGATCTTTAATAATGCTCTACACGATTTATGTTCACTTTTGAATGAAGAAACAGCACCAGAAAGACAATTTAAGGTACAAAGCACTTTCACTTCTATGAGCCAAATCTGTCCAGCTGTCCAAGTTTTTGGGGAACTTGTAATGAAAGAATTTAACTCACTATCTGATACAATCAATGGGAACAATATGTCGCAAGCTGAGAGAAGAGCAATTAAAGAAATCCAACAGTGGGATGATGTTCTTATCAAAGCGGCAGATAAGGGAGGCAACATAGTGATATGGCCTAAAACTATGTACATAGCAGAGGCCTTAAAACAATTGAATGATAATAGATGTTATACCAAACTTGCCCATGATCCCACTGACAGCTACAAGAAACGATACCATGATCTCATAAGTGATGCTAAGGAATCTGGCTTACTCTCTGTACAAGAGTTCAATGCATTATCTAATGATAATCCAAGGATACCAACATTTTATATGTTACCAAAAGTCCATAAAAATAAAGAGAGACCTCCTGGCCGACCGATAGTCTCAGGCAATGGGAACCTATGTGAGATTGCAGGTCAATATATTGACACAAAATTGCGCCCTTTTGTCACCTCTCTTCCATCGTATGTTAAAGATACCAGAGATGTATTATGCAAACTAGAAAATATCAGGGTTAACAAAGATACTGTCCTAGCAACCTGTGATGTCACCTCATTATATACCTGCATTAGTCACAAGGCAGGTATAAGAGCAGTCAATACTATTCTCGAAGGTGAGTGCAATTATGACTTGGATTTCAGAATTTTCCTAATGGATTTATTAGAATTCTGTCTGTCGCATAATTATTTTGTTTTCAACGAAAAATACTACTTACAAATACAAGGGACAGCGATGGGGGCTCCATTTGCCCCCACGTATGCCAATTTGTTTCTGGGGTGGTGGGAACAGTTTTATGTCTTCTCTGAAGAACATGAAAAATGGACTTGCAAGATCAACCAATGGATACGTTACATTGACGACCTGCTAATTATATGGGAAGGCACAGTGGATTCTCTACAAGAGTTTATTGAGGAGCTAAATGACAATGACCTCAACTTGAAACTTACATATGCGGTCGATTTTACCAAGATTGATTTTCTGGATATAACCATTATTAAGGATGACAATGGTCTCTTACAAACAGATATGTTCAGGAAAGAAACCGCCACCAACTCTACCTTTTCTACCACCATGCAAGTAATGTGAAAAAAGCAATACCTATTGGTGAATTCCTAAGGGTTAGGAGAAATTGCTCCGATGATTTCACCTTTAAGAAGAGAGCTGAAGAGCTAACAAAAAGGTTAAAAAAACGTGGCTACAGTAATAGATCGATAAGGGAGGGAAAGAGAAGATCACAATCCATATCTAGATCACAAACTTTATGTCAAACCGAAAAAAAGTCCAATCAAGAAAGTGTGAGATTTGTTACAACATACTGCAAACAGTGGAATGGAATCAGATCTATCCTGAAAAAACATTGGCACATTTTGCATGCTGACTCTACCTTGAGTAAATACATTCAAATATTCCCACAAATAACATCCAGACGGGCTCCCAATTTACAAAATCTACTGGTTCGAAGTCACTTCAACAATAAAAAAGGGAATGTATCAAAACAAAAATGGGGCACATATCCATGTGGCACTTGTAACATCTGCCCCTATATACACAATATCAAAGAGGTTGAAGACAGATTTGGCAAGAAACATCTTCTACGGCAGTGGAGCAACTGCAAAACCCAAGCAGTGATATATAGGATCACCTGTCCTTGTAATTTACATTACATAGGCAAAACAAAAAGATCTTTAAATAAAAGGATTTCTGAACATATAAATAGTATAAAATCAACACAGAGAGCGTTATTGGAAACTCAATCTTCAGATTCATTGTGTACAGACAAAAAAATGCTATACCCCAAAAAAGTCAGTCCCTTGGGGAAACATTTTTATTTACACCACAATGGCTCACCAGATGGCTTAACAGTGTCAGTTCTTGAAAAAATTTCTCTAGGAATCAGAAGAGGTGATTTAGACCATAAACTACTTTCAACAGAAAGCAGATGGATCTATGAACTAAATACTCTCAATCCCCATGGTTTAAATGAAAGTTTATCATTACACACGTATATAGGCTCATAGAAGCTATAAGCATCATAATTCTGTCAGGTATAATTGTCTTAAATAGGATCTGTTAAAACGTCTAAAAAAGATTATGAGATCCAAGATAATATTATAAATTAAAATACAGAAAACAAAAAATTATGTCCTTTTTGCTTCTTTTATTTATTGCTTAATCAGCAGGTAATCTATTGAGAAGTGTGAATTCATATGTATCTAAGTGCTATTTTAATGACAGAAAGTATCTAAAAACATGGGAATGTAAGAAAGATGTATTGCAACAGTGGCCAACATGATCAGAATTGCCACAGTGTATTGTATCCAATACAAATACAAGGATGTTATGATCACGTGAGGCATTTTGCATAAGATACAAACGCAGTGACGGCTGCGGGTCACGTGACATCAAGAGACCAATCGGCGAGCTCGTGAGGACGTAAATATCGCGAGAACACGCCGCCATTTGCCTTTGAAAAAGCCTAACCGGCGAAACGTGCGTCAGGCACAGTAGCTCAGCCGCTAACTTAGCGGTTTAAATTTTGGGAACTATAAGGAATCTTACCAAAGCACGCAGTGGGTTAGAGGACTAGGGGGGAAGGATCGGATGATAATTTCTGGGTGGGGGAACCTATCCTCAGAACGTCCTGTTCAGCGGTTCTGTCAGTGCGATGTGTCGCTTTTGTAGTGTCTAGGGAATAGGCCACAACTCATTAGGTGCCTCTGAGAGGACACAGTGTCAGTTAAATTTTGCGCACATCATACTGTACAGTGGCTGGCACATTACGCTTATCTACTTAAGGGGCACCTCCCCACAACCCCCAATCCTCACTTACCTTCGCTCAGTCGTTTTTGGAGATCACTGCAACAGTGCTAATTTATCCTTAACGTACTCCCATACTACTAATCAGCCAGTATAGGGAAACGGGTGTTGTAAGATCGATATGGGAACAGTCTAAAGGAAACATTTTTACTGTCACCCCTTTTCTATACCAAATCTAGATCCGATTTCCACCCTGAATTTTTACTTGTTTTTAGTGGTTTTAACAATTAACTTCCTCTCTATCCATGAATTTTTAGTAGATGAAATAAAAGTTACTTTTTATGATGTCTCTTTAATTAGTCCAAGCCGCAGGTTCAAGCACATTCCCATGTTCACAACCAAGCACCATGCACTTTAAATATTTAAGTCACCATGAACTGTTTATAAATGCACTTTAATTAATTTTGTTTTGTTAATCACAGAAGACATGATTGCAATGAGCACAACACGAATATAACAATTTATTTATTTATTTCAATACAAGTTGATCGCTTCAGGCAGGCAGACACATTGTTTAACACAAGGGTAATTCAGGATTGTGCGACGCTATATACTCCGCTTTCTGTCTCTCCTTTGAGCACCAAACCAAATATTTATATAGGAGTGGTCAGCACATCCATGTCAAGTTGCTTCTAACTCTCGGTTTAAGGGGCAACCCTAAAGAAAAACAACTGGTTAGAAGGTGTGGCTACCATCTATAGTATTCACCTTCGTTATTATTACAATACTGGAAAGCAAAAGGCATTTTCAGGCCTACCTCCACTCTGCTATGTGTTACTGCATGCAAATAGAAGCTGTTAAGTTCTATTGAGCTGAAAAAAATATTAAAGCTAAGAGCAGCAGAGCCAACACTCCCTTTGCCCATGGCTTTAGGCTGTGGACAGGTATATACCTTCCTTTGCTGCAAGTAATTGTTCTGTTATTTAAGTCTGAAAATTAAAAGATGCTGGTTTAGTCAATCCCTTCTTTGCCTTTACAAAAACTTTCCATCTCTGTATAATTTAGAAGTAGCTATCAATCTTGCCATTATGTTTTCCAATTAAATCCAACCCTACTGCTCTTTTAAAATGAGTCTTTAAATCATTGACAGTTACTAAAAAATCATAGCCATTTTGATCAATTGGAGAGGATCCTATTACCCACTATAAATTGCTTTCCTTTAGACAAATGAAGTTTAGCAAATGATTGTTTATACTTTAAAACCAGTCTGCATTCTTGATATCCAATCTCCAAGTAAAAAGCTGGAATTTTAATTGATTGCCTATTTGCATCTCTTACTTAAATAGTTAGCCTTGAGTGTTATTTGCCCTAGAATTATATGCGCAGTTTGTTCTATAAACAAGAGAATTTTAAATTAAATCCATATTAAAAAGGAACATGTATAATTTGAAAATTAGTGATAAACTAGAATTAAAGAAGACATACAGATGAAGCCACTTTGGTTTGTGTGCTTGACACAGAATAACTAAACCCAGATATCCCATTTATCCCATTTAACACAGAAAATTATGTCACAGCATAAACATGACCTTTTATATGAGCTCTCTATTACAAATAATGATGAGTAGTACAGAGAAATACATGAATTGCTAAACAATCATGTCATCCAAAAATTTTTAGTCATAATATCAGTTTCTGACATATCAGTTCTAACATTTTGGGATGAAAATGTTTGTAACTAGTGATGGGCAATTTTTATTAGTCAGGCCTGAATTTGTGGCCAATTTGCCCATGGCGAAAATTCACAGGCGTCTCGATTTCAACACCGGAGTTAAAGGTTTTTCAACGACGACGACGGTTCTGACACTGGCGCCAAATTAGATGCCGGAGACGATAAACGGACGCCCAATTACTTTAATGGGTGCCGGCGTCAACTTTGGTGCCGGTGAATTGTCGCCAGTGTCAAAATCGCTGTTTCGAGTATTTTTCAACAAATTCGCCCATCACTATTTGAAACATTTGTTTATTATGGTTTTACATCTGAAGTCTTTGAATTAGAAGTGGAAGCTATCAAAATGATAAGTCTACATAATTAATTCTAGAGTCAATTATTTCTAGACTCAAGTGCAGATGAAACACAGATCAAATGTAATGTAAAATTAGAAAGTACAATTGCACAGTAATGTCAATGTGTAAAATGATAGTGAGATGACTGGTATAGAGCTGGTAGGGAAAATTCTAATACAGTTTGTTTCTGTAATAAAGTTTGGGATGCCTAGTTTGGAGAGCTTGGGGTGCAAAAGTTTATGCTTCTTCTAAACACTTAATGGAAAGTTTATTTATTATGTATATATTTAAGTGGGGAACCAAAACACACCTGAAGCATATGCAGCTTGTAAGCAAGTTTTAGAGAAATCTGTTGCAAAACGTGAAGCTATATAATTGTAATATATCCAATAGCTTTTGGCTCAATGGATTGTATAAAAATGAAATTTTAAAAGACAACTGAAATGCAGACAGATGTGTCAGATGAAAATATGACAGTAAAATAGCTCTTCTATTCTTTAGCTATTTTAAGTTATTGGGAATGTTCTGTCAAAAGTAAAACAATGCAATATTTTTTTTTTATCCTCTTATACAGTTATAGTTTAGTGAATTTTCAGTGAATTACTTAAGAGGCATCCATCAATAGGATTTTCCAGTTTTTGAGTGTAGTTTTTTTTCCCAAACTCAGATTTTTGACATTTTCAACCAAAAATTTAGACAAAAACATTCACCAGCTAATACTGGAGAGTTTCTGTACAAGTCAATGGCAAGTGTATATTTAAAATGAAAACAATTAAGCTCAATAATTGTCATTTTAGTGTGAAATATAGTGTGAAAATGAATTTAAGCTTTATAAGAAATATAAAAGAACTTAAATGTGAGAAACTTGCCTGGTGGTCTAGTGGTCCCTGCTGTACCCTCGGCGGGACACCCACTGCATTTGGCTCCTGCAGCATCTCCTTAGTTTGGCGCCGCATTTCCAGGTTTCTCGAGTCTTCAGCCGGTTTCAGCTATATTTGGCACGGTCACGTCTTATGTCATCTCACTGGCGTGAAATTCAAATATTTAAAAGCTCAGGCACTTTTTATACATTGCCCAATGTAAAGGTCTATTCTTAGTTCCTGGGTGCCATTTCATGTATTCCTGATCTGTTATTGACCCTGCCTGTTTCTGATATTGCCTAGTCCACTGCCTGTCCTGACCCTAGCCTGTATCGACTTCTCCCTTGGATCCTGCTCTATACTTCATATTTGGTGTGTTTAACTCAGCCTGTGACCTTGATTACCCTAATGTCTCCTGAATCTGTACTGCCTGCTCCCATTTGGTATTTGACCCAGCCTGTCCCTCACCACACTTCCTACTGTATATCACAAGTGGTTCCCTTGCCTGCTCAGAACTCCCTCCCTGGTCCTTTCACGCTAAGACCTGCTGGCACCCAAGTAGTGGAGGGCTCCTCCTGAAGCGAAAGGTGGCTGTTATAAGTGGAAGATTGAGCCACAACTGGGACCTTGTGGATTGTTCTGGGTTTGGGATACCAATCATAAAATAAAATTTTGGAAATTTGAGCAACTCTACAACCCTAGTCATATTTGCAAAACTTCATTGTAATCCTTATGCCTCAATTAACACCATGCATGATGAACAGCTTTTTGCACATTTATAGATGTGATGTTTTGTTTCACAGCCGAATAATGCTGGAAATGAATATATGATTTTACACTACCTCAGAACTAAGTTATTAGGAAAAATTCAGGTGACATATCATAGTGTAAAAATTAATACCAAAATTCATTACACACATGCAATTTTACCTGGTAAATGGTGATGTTTGGTATATTCTAAACCTACTTCACTTTTAACATTCATTTATAAATATGCCTCTTAGGATGGAAATGTAATAAAATGGGAATAAAATGTGTAATGCAGAATATTGTTCCTCTGTGCAAACAATATTTCCATTGGACTAATTTAATATACCTCTAGCAAACTCAACTGAGAATGCAACACTGAGTACAACATCACTTAGCAGGCTTTTAAAAATGCCCTATTTGCAATAAAAATGAGCAAAGTAATAACTATCTAATTAAGAATATTATATTCTAATGCTAATTTTCTTCATATTTGTGATTTTTTTCCCATTTACAATACTTATTACATTTTCCCCACTGTGTTTTTAAATGTCTAGTTCAGAAAAGTGGTTAATTATGACACAAATGTACCAGAATACTAAAAGCTAAGCAGTAATGACTGATGGTATGGAATATTTACTAAATAGAAGTAAGACATGCCTTGTGGTAAGCAAATTCCTGGCAAGGAAAATGAAACAATTACATCTAAAATGTGAAACATACAGTAGCCTGATTGTCTTTGACTGACATGAGTGATTTGGCAGCAGTTAAAGCTGTTGAAAAGAGTCAACAACACAAGCCAGCTTGATGCTTCTCAAGTCAGAGCAGTGGTGCTTTTCTGAGCATTACAGCTAAACTTCAAGAGTCAAGAGTGAGTTTATTGTCATATATGGATGAATATGTATATTCATCCATATACGTTTGTACAGTACAAAGTGAAACAAAACAAGATTCCTCTAGGACCATGGTACTACACAACACAACATATATGTACCGGACAACAGACAAAAAGTGCAAGTGCAAAAATATGCAACGCCTGCAAGAGAGGACAGCATAGTGCAGGGACAGGACAAGACAGTGCACAATCAGCAGATGTAATATGTTACGTAAATAATGCTAAACGTCAGACATGATGGGTGTGTCATTGTGATATGATAGTAGTAAGAACATGATAAAGAACATGATAAAGTGCAGATGTGCTCATAGGGAACAATTGTATCCAATGGCTATTTATTTATACAATAAGGTCAGATGGAGTGTGAGTGTGAGAGAGATCTGTCCAGTCCCTGAGTATTCAGTAGCCTTATGGCTTGGGGAATAAACTGTTACACAGTCTGGTAGTGAGGGCCCTAATGCTTCGGCACCTTTTTCCAGATGGCAGGAGTGTGAAAAGTGAGTGTGAGGGGTGTGTTGGATCAGCCACAATGATGGTGGCTGTACGGATGCAGCAAGTGTTGTAAATGTCCGTAAAGGAAAGTAGAGAGACACCTATGATCTTCTCTGATGTCTTCACTATCCTCTGTAGGGTCTTGCGCTCCATGACAGTGCAGTTCCCAGCCCAGACAGTGATACAGCTGTTCAGGATGCCCTCGATAGTCCCTCTGTAGAAGGTTTTGAGTATGGATGGTGGGAGATGGGATTTCCTCAGCTTGCGCATGAAGTAGAGGCGCTGTTGGGTTTTCTTGGCTAAGTAGCTGGTGTTGTGGGATCAGGTGAGATTCTCCACCAGGTGGTGCTTTTGACAATCTCCACATTAGAGCCGTCGATGTACAGTGGCAGGTGGTCACTCCAAGTCTTCCTAAAGTTAAGAACCATCTCCTTTGCTTTTTCTACATTGAGAGACAGGTTGTTGGCTCTGCACCAGTCTGTTAACCGCTGCACCTCCTCTCTGTATGGTGACTCATCATTATTGCTGATGAGACCCACCACAGTTGTGTCATCAGCGAACTTTATGATGTGATTTGTGCGGTGCGTGGCTGCACAGTCATGCGGCAGCAGAGTGAACAGTAGAGGACTAAGCACATAGCCTTGAGGGACTCCGGTGCTCAGTGTCGTGTTTCTGGAGATGATGTTTCCAATCCTGACTGACTGAGGTCTGTCGGTCAGGAAGTCCAGAATCCAACTGCAGAGGGAGGTGTTAAGTCCAAGCAGGCTCAGCTTTTCTATCAGATGCTGAGGAATGATAGTTTTGAATGCTGAACTGAAGTCTATGAACAGCATTCAAATGTAGGTGTCTTTTTTGTCCAGATGAGAGAGGGCCAGGTAGAGGGTGGTGACTATTGCATTAACTTCTACCTCAAAAGCAATGATAGGTACTTAATGAAGTCATTAAATACTATAGTGGTCATTTATGACCCCAGGCGGCGTAACAGCATTAAGCGTCACCCCTTAGTATTCTTTCAGGAAAGCACTTCACTCCCTGTGCGCTGTAAATCCTGCTGCTACTACCTTATGTCTCCGAATGATGAGTATGGAAGGAAGGAATAATGTACCTCCCCCATCTGCCACTTTTGAATCAAGAATGGCTTAATGCAAACTGAGTTTGATCCAAAAAGCAGTCTGCAGGTCTCTAAACTGCAAAATGGAGCACAGAGGCATGCCAATATCTTCACAGTGCCTCATGTATGGTAATTCATTGTATTATCTCTACTTTTGGGGGCAGATTTACTAAGCTTGAGTGAATAGTTTGAATGCAAAAATATTAGAATTTCAAAGTATTTTTTTAGTACTTCGACCATCAAATTGGTCAAATTCGATCGAATTGAATGATTCGAACGGTTCAAAGTAAAAATCGTTCGACTATTCGACCATTCGACCATTCGATAATCGAAGTACTCTCTCTTTTAAAAAAAACTTTGACTTCATATTTCTCCACATTCTTCGCTTCACTACCGAAGTGCAATGTTAGCCTATGGGGACCTTCCAGAGCACTTTTCTAAGTTTTTTTTTTGATCAAATAAAAATCATTTGATCGATCTCTTAAAATCGTTCGAAGGATGTACAATTTTTATTTCGACCCATTTGTGCTAAAATCCTTCTAATTCGATATTCGAATTCAAAGGATTTCACTTCGAGGGTCTAATTCGAGGGTGTTTTCTGTAACGTCCTAATTTATTGCCCATGAATACCTTTCACTGATCTAACAGATTATATGCTGTGCCTTTCTAGGTTTCATTTGTATTTTGCCTAACGAAGGGGCCTTGGTGCTCCGAAAGCTTGCAATGTATTTTTTTTATTGTTAGCCAGTATAGGTATCACTTCTACAATACTTTTTGTATGTGTTTGTTTTTTTATTTGTTATTCATGTATGGTAGACACTCTCTATGCCCATTATCCATGAAATGGAAACTGTAACCAAATGTATTTAATTGATTATATCATTTAAATAATAATTATTATATTATTAATATAAGTGCAGGGTTATTTCTGCTTATTATGTTATAATTTGATGTTAACCCAATGCCCAGTCATTTGACAACTTAGAAGTTCCACAGATAATACATATCCATGTAAATGTCCATAAGACATTTTAAAGTGGACCTGTCATTCAGACACAAAAAGCTGTATAATTAAAGTCCTTTTTTCAAATTAAACATGAAATCAAATTTCTATTTTTATTAAAGCATTCATAGCTGTTGTAAGCTCATTTAAAAATCTCAGCTGTCAATCAAATATAGTCAGCCCCTCCTCTATGCCTTAGGCATTGAGGCGGGGCAGACAATTACTTTCACTTTTCATTCAGCACTTGTGTGCTGAATGTCACTGCTGATGTCACTGCCCTCCCCACATTCCCCTGTTCTCTTCACCATTGAATTGTGTAGCCAGGGCATGGGGATTGACATCGGCTTCCCCATTCTGGTGCACTAGATGATGCAAGGTTTGAATTAATAACAGTGTCCACAAAATGGCTCCTGCCTGCTTGTTATAATTATGAATTTCCAGACTAAGGGAAAAAAAATTCAAATAATTTATATAGTGTAAATTAAATTCAATTTGCTTGACTAATCTGATAAAATAGGATTTTGAATATTTTTTTTGGGTGATGGGTCCCCTTTAATTTTACTGTTACTGACCTTTCAAGGAATACTCAAATAATAGATACATCTGGGACTTTACTGAAACCTTTGTGGCCTCATTGTTGTTTGCACATATCACAATTGTACCCATTACATCAAAACAAATGCAATTTTTGGAATGGGAAATCATTTCTAGGGTGTGACACTAAGGGGGTTATTTATCAAAGGTCAAATTTTAGAGCTATGTGAGCTTTTTTAAACCTCAAATGAACTTGAATGAACCCACAATTCTAATGGTTTCTAATTAAGCAAAAAACTTAAATGGAAAAAACTTGAATTGATTGAGTTTTAAGGCGAAACTCACCAGAAAAAAACTCAAACATAATGAAGGCTATTAACATATTCAAATGGTTCAAGGAACCATTTACATTTACTTCTACATGACCAAACATTTTGTTTTTTGTTTTTTACCAAAAAATCTATTTTGACAAAAATTCCCCTTGAAAACTCAAATTTTTA